>NW_028225185.1:11107312-11253625 GCF_052327205.1 Somniosus microcephalus | reverse complement strand
CGATTAGATCCCAGCCTGTAACTCACTCCCGGGTATCTGTTAATCTATATATAAACCCACCGAACCCCTCGATTAGATTCCAGCCTGTAACTCACTCCCGGGTATCTGTTATTCTATATATAAACCACCCCGAACCCCTCGATTAGATTCCAGCCTGTAACTCACTCCCGGGTATCTTTTATTCTATATATAAACCCCCCGAACCCCTCGATTAGATTCTAGCCTGTAACTCACTCCCGGGTATCTGTTATTCTATATATAAACCCCCCCGAACCCCTCGATTAGATTCCAGCCTGTAACTCACTCCCGGGTATCCGATATTTTATATATAAACCCCCCCCGAACCCCTCGATTAGATTCCAGCCTGTAACTCACTCCCGGGTATCTGTTATTCTATATATAACCCCCCGAACCCCTCGATTAGATTCCAGCCTGTAACTCACTCCCGGGTATCTGTTATTCTATATATAAACCCCCCTGAACCCCTCGATTAGATTCCAGCCTGTAACTCACTCCCGGGTATCCGTTATTCTATATATAAACCCCCCGAACCCCTCGATTACATTCCAGCCTGTAACTCACTCCCGGGTATCTGTTATTCTATATATAAACCCCGAACCCCTCGATTAGATTCCAGCCTGTAACTCACTCCCGGGTATCTGTTATTCTATATATAAACCCCCCGAACCCCTCGATTAGATTCCAGCCTGTAACTCACTCCCGGGTATCTGTTAATCTATATATAAACCCCCCGAACCCCTCGATTAGATTCCAGCCTGTAACTCACTCCCGGGTATCCGTTATTCTATATATAAACCCCCGAACCCCTCGATTAGATTCCAGCCTGTAACTCACTCCCGGGTATCCGTTATTCTATATATAAACCCCCCGAACCCTCGATTAGATCCCAGCCTGTAACTCACTCCCGGGTATCTGTTAATCTATATATAAACCCCCCGAACCACTCGATTAGATTCAGCCTGTAACTCACTCCCGGGTATCCGTTATTCTATACATAAACCCCCGAACCCCTCGATTAGATTCCAGCCTGTAACTCACTCCGGGTATCTGTTATTCTATATATAAACCCCCGAACCCCTCGATTAGATTCCAGCCTGTAACTCACTCCCGGGTATCCGTTATTCTATATATAAACCCCCCGAACCCCTCGATTAGATTCCAGCCTGTAACTCACTCCCGGGTATCTGTTATTCTATATATAAACCCCCCGAACCCCTCGATTAGATTCCAGTCTGTAACTCACTCCCGGGTATCTGTTATTCTATATTTCAACCCCCCGAACCCCACGATTAGATTCCAGCCTGGAACTCACTCCTGGTTATCCGTTATTTTATATCTAAACCCCCCGAACCCACGATTAGATTCCAGCCTGTAACTCACTCCCGGGTATCCGTTATTCTATATATAAACCCCCCGAACCCCTCGATTAGATTCCAGCCTGTAACTCACTCCCGGGTATCTCTTATTCTATATATAAACCCCCCCAAACCCCCCGATTAGATTCCAGCCTGTAACTCACTCCCGGGTATCCGTTATTCTATATAAAAAACCCCCGAACCCCTCGATTAGATTCCAGCCTGTAACTCACTCCCGGGTATCTGTTATTCTATATATAAACCCCCGAACCCCTCGATTAGATTCCAGCCTGTAACTCACTCCCGAGTATCTGTTATTCTATATATAACCCCCCTGAACACCTCGATTAGATTCCAGCCTGTAACTCACTCCCGGGTATCTGTTATTCTATATATAAACCCCCCCGAACCCCTCGATCAGATTCCAGCCTGTAACTCACTCCCGGGTATCCGATATTTTATATATAAACCCCCCCGAACCCCTCGATTAGATTCCAGCCTGTAACTCACTCCCGGGTATCTGTTATTCTATATATAAACCCCCCGAACCCCTCGATTAGATTCCATCCTGTAACTCACTCCCGGGTATCTGTTATTCTATATATAAACCCCCCTGAACCCCTCGATTAGATTCCAGCCTGTAACTCACACCCGGGTATCTGTTATTCTATATATAAACCCACCGAACCCCTCGATTAGATTCCAGCCTGTAACTCACTCCCAGGTATCCGTTATTTTATATATAAACCCCCCGAACCCCTCGATTACATTCCAGCCTGTAACTCACTCCCGGGTATCTGTTATTCTATATATAAACCCCCGAACCCCTCGATTAGATTCCAGCCTGTAACTCACTCCCGGGTATCCGTTATTCTATATATAAACCCCCCGAACCCCTCGATTAGATCCCAGCCTGTAACTCACTCCCGGGTATCTGTTAATCTATATATAAACCCCCCGAACCCCTCGATTAGATTCCAGCCTGTAACTCACTCCCGGGTATCTGTTATTCTATATATAAACCCACCGAACCCCTCGATTAGAGTCCATCCTGTAACTCACTCCCGGGTATCTGTTATTCTATATATAAACCCCCCGAACCCCTCGATTAGATTCCAACCTGTAACTCACTCCCGGGTATCTGTTATTCTATATATAAACCCCCCGAACCCCTCGATTAGATTCCAGCCTGTAACTCACTCCCGGGTATCTGTTATTCTATATATAAACCCCCCGAACCCCTCGATTAGATTCCAGCCTGTAACTCACTCCCGGGTATCCGTTATTCTATATATAAACCCCCCGAACCCCTCGATTAGATTCCAGCCTGTAACTCACTCCCGGGTATCTGTTATTCTATATATAAACCCCCCGAACCCCTCGATTAGATTCCAGCTTGTAACTCACTCCCGAGTATCTGTTATTCTATATATAAACCCCCCGAACCCCTCGATTAGATTCCAGCCTGTAACTCACTCCCGGGTATCTTTTATTCCATATATAAACCCCCCGAACCCCCCGATTAGATTCCAGACTGTAACTCACTCCCGGGTATCCGTTATTCTATATATAAACCCCCCGAACCCCTCGATTAGATTCTAGCCTGTAACTCACTCCCGGGTATCTGTTATTCTATATATAAACCCCCCGAACCCCTCGATTAGATTCCAGCCTGTAACTCACTCCCGGGTATCCGATATTTTATATATAAACCCCCCCCGAACCCCTCGATTAGATTCCAGCCTGTAACTCACTCCCGGGTATCTGTTATTCTATATATAAACCCCCCGAACCCCTCGATTAGATTCCAGCCTGTAACTCACTCCCGGGTATCTGTTATTCTATATATAAACCCCCCTGAACCCCTCGATTAGATTCCAGCCTGTAACTCACTCCCGGGTATCCGTTATTCTATATATAAACCCCCCGAACCCCTCGATTACATTCCAGCCTGTAACTCACTCCCGGGTATCTGTTATTCTATATATAAACCCCCGAACCCCTCGATTAGATTCCAGCCTGTAACTCACTCCCGGGTATCTGTTATTCTATATATAAACACCCCGAACCCCTCGATTAGATTCCAGCCTGTAACTCACTCCCGGGTATCCGGTATTCTATATATAAATCCCCCGAACCCCTCGATTAGATTCCAGCCTGTAACTCACTCCCGGGTATCTGTTAATCTATATATAAACCCCCCGAACCCCTCGATTAGATTCCAGCCTGTAACTCACTCCCGGGTATCCGTTATTCTATATATAAACCCCCCGAACCCCTCGATTAGATCCCAGCCTGTAACTCACTCCCGGGTATCTGTTAATCTATATATAAACCCCCCGAACCACTCGATTAGATTCCAGCCTGTAACTCACTCCCGGGTATCCGTTATTCTATACATAAACCCCCCGAACCCCTCGATTAGATTCCAGCCTGTAACTCACTCCCGGGTATCTGTTATTCTATATATAAACCCCCCGAACCCCTCGATTAGATTCCAGCCTGTAACTCACTCCCGGGTATCCGTTATTCTATATATAAACCCCCCGAACCCCTCGATTAGATTCCAGCCTGTAACTCACTCCCGGGTATCTGTTATTCTATATATAAACACCCCGAACCCCTCGATTAGATTCCAGTCTGTAACTCACTCCCGGGTATCTGTTATTCTATATATAAACCCCCCGAACCCCACGATTAGATTCCAGCCTGGAATTCACTCCTGGTTATCCGTTATTTTATATCTAAACCCCCCGAACCCACGATTAGATTCCAGCCTGTAACTCACTCCCGGGTATCCGTTATTCTATATATAAACCCCCCGAACCCCTCGATTAGATTCCAGCCTGTAACTCACTCCCGGGTATCTCTTATTCTATATATAAACCCCCCCAAACCCCCCGATTAGATTCCAGCCTGTAACTCACTCCCGGGTATCCGTTATTCTATATAAAAAACCCCCGAACCCCTCGATTAGATTCCAGCCTGGAACTCACTCCCGGGTATCTGTTATTCTATATATAAACCCCCGAACCCCTCGATTAGATTCCAGCCTGTAACTCACTCCCGGGTATCTTTTATTCTATATATAAACCCCCCGAACCCCCCGATTAGATTCCAGACTGTAACTCACTCCCGGGTATCCGTTATTCTATATATAAACCCCCCGAACCCCTCGATTAGATCCCAGCCTGTAACTCACTCCCGGGTATCTGTTAATCTATATATAAACCCACCGAACCCCTCGATTAGATTCCAGCCTGTAACTCACTCCCGGGTATCTGTTATTCTATATATAAACCCCCGAACCCCTCGATTAGATTCCAGCCTGTAACTCACTCCCGGGTATCTTTTATTCTATATATAAACCCCCCGAACCCCTCGATTAGATTCTAGCCTGTAACTCACTCCCGGGTATCTGTTATTCTATATATAAACCCCCCCGAACCCCTCGATTAGATTCCAGCCTGTAACTCACTCCCGGGTATCCGATATTTTATATATAAACCCCCCCCGAACCCCTCGATTAGATTCCAGCCTGTAACTCACTCCCGGGTATCTGTTATTCTATATATAAACCCCCCGAACCCCTCGATTAGATTCCAGCCTGTAACTCACTCCCGGGTATCTGTTATTCTATATATAAACCCCCCTGAACCCCTCGATTAGATTCCAGCCTGTAACTCACTCCCGGGTATCCGTTATTCTATATATAAACCCCCCGAACCCCTCGATTACATTCCAGCCTGTAACTCACTCCCGGGTATCTGTTATTCTATATATAAACCCCCGAACCCCTCGATTAGATTCCAGCCTGTAACTCACTCCCGGGTATCTGTTATTCTATATATAAACCCCCCGAACCCCTCGATTAGATTCCAGCCTGTAACTCACTCCCGGGTATCTGTTAATCTATATATAAACCCCCCGAACCCCTCGATTAGATTCCAGCCTGTAACTCACTCCCGGGTATCCGTTATTCTATATATAAACCCCCCGAACCCCTCGATTAGATTCCAGCCTGTAACTCACTCCCGGGTATCCGTTATTCTATATATAAACCCCCCGAACCCCTCGATTAGATCCCAGCCTGTAACTCACTCCCGGGTATCTGTTAATCTATATATAAACCCCCCGAACCACTCGATTAGATTCCAGCCTGTAACTCACTCCCGGGTATCCGTTATTCTATACATAAACCCCCCGAACCCCTCGATTAGATTCCAGCCTGTAACTCACTCCCGGGTATCTGTTATTCTATATATAAACCCCCCGAACCCCTCGATTAGATTCCAGCCTGTAACTCACTCCCGGGTATCCGTTATTCTATATATAAACCCCCCGAACCCCTCGATTAGATTCCAGCCTGTAACTCACTCCCGGGTATCTGTTATTCTATATATAAACCCCCCGAACCCCTCGATTAGATTCCAGTCTGTAACTCACTCCCGGGTATCTGTTATTCTATATTTCAACCCCCCGAACCCCACGATTAGATTCCAGCCTGGAACTCACTCCTGGTTATCCGTTATTTTATATCTAAACCCCCCGAACCCACGATTAGATTCCAGCCTGTAACTCACTCCCGGGTATCCGTTATTCTATATATAAACCCCCCGAACCCCTCGATTAGATTCCAGCCTGTAACTCACTCCCGGGTATCTCTTATTCTATATATAAACCCCCCCAAACCCCCCGATTAGATTCCAGCCTGTAACTCACTCCCGGGTATCCGTTATTCTATATAAAAAACCCCCGAACCCCTCGATTAGATTCCAGCCTGTAACTCACTCCCGGGTATCTGTTATTCTATATATAAACCCCCGAACCCCTCGATTAGATTCCAGCCTGTAACTCACTCCCGAGTATCTGTTATTCTATATATAACCCCCCTGAACACCTCGATTAGATTCCAGCCTGTAACTCACTCCCGGGTATCTGTTATTCTATATATAAACCCCCCCGAACCCCTCGATCAGATTCCAGCCTGTAACTCACTCCCGGGTATCCGATATTTTATATATAAACCCCCCCCGAACCCCTCGATTAGATTCCAGCCTGTAACTCACTCCCGGGTATCTGTTATTCTATATATAAACCCCCCGAACCCCTCGATTAGATTCCATCCTGTAACTCACTCCCGGGTATCTGTTATTCTATATATAAACCCCCCTGAACCCCTCGATTAGATTCCAGCCTGTAACTCACACCCGGGTATCTGTTATTCTATATATAAACCCACCGAACCCCTCGATTAGATTCCAGCCTGTAACTCACTCCCAGGTATCCGTTATTTTATATATAAACCCCCCGAACCCCTCGATTACATTCCAGCCTGTAACTCACTCCCGGGTATCTGTTATTCTATATATAAACCCCCGAACCCCTCGATTAGATTCCAGCCTGTAACTCACTCCCGGGTATCCGTTATTCTATATATAAACCCCCCGAACCCCTCGATTAGATCCCAGCCTGTAACTCACTCCCGGGTATCTGTTAATCTATATATAAACCCCCCGAACCCCTCGATTAGATTCCAGCCTGTAACTCACTCCCGGGTATCTGTTATTCTATATATAAACCCACCGAACCCCTCGATTAGAGTCCATCCTGTAACTCACTCCCGGGTATCTGTTATTCTATATATAAACCCCCCGAACCCCTCGATTAGATTCCAACCTGTAACTCACTCCCGGGTATCTGTTATTCTATATATAAACCCCCCGAACCCCTCGATTAGATTCCAGCCTGTAACTCACTCCCGGGTATCTGTTATTCTATATATAAACCCCCCGAACCCCTCGATTAGATTCCAGCCTGTAACTCACTCCCGGGTATCCGTTATTCTATATATAAACCCCCCGAACCCCTCGATTAGATTCCAGCCTGTAACTCACTCCCGGGTATCTGTTATTCTATATATAAACCCCCCGAACCCCTCGATTAGATTCCAGCTTGTAACTCACTCCCGAGTATCTGTTATTCTATATATAAACCCCCCGAACCCCTCGATTAGATTCCAGCCTGTAACTCACTCCCGGGTATCTTTTATTCCATATATAAACCCCCCGAACCCCCCGATTAGATTCCAGACTGTAACTCACTCCCGGGTATCCGTTATTCTATATATAAACCCCCCGAACCCCTCGATTAGATTCTAGCCTGTAACTCACTCCCGGGTATCTGTTATTCTATATATAAACCCCCCCGAACCCCTCGATTAGATTCCAGCCTGTAACTCACTCCCGGGTATCCGATATTTTATATATAAACCCCCCCCGAACCCCTCGATTAGATTCCAGCCTGTAACTCACTCCCGGGTATCTGTTATTCTATATATAAACCCCCCGAACCCCTCGATTAGATTCCAGCCTGTAACTCACTCCCGGGTATCTGTTATTCTATATATAAACCCCCCTGAACCCCTCGATTAGATTCCAGCCTGTAACTCACTCCCGGGTATCCGTTATTCTATATATAAACCCCCCGAACCCCTCGATTACATTCCAGCCTGTAACTCACTCCCGGGTATCTGTTATTCTATATATAAACCCCCGAACCCCTCGATTAGATTCCAGCCTGTAACTCACTCCCGGGTATCTGTTATTCTATATATAAACACCCCGAACCCCTCGATTAGATTCCAGCCTGTAACTCACTCCCGGGTATCCGGTATTCTATATATAAATCCCCCGAACCCCTCGATTAGATTCCAGCCTGTAACTCACTCCCGGGTATCTGTTAATCTATATATAAACCCCCCGAACCCCTCGATTAGATTCCAGCCTGTAACTCACTCCCGGGTATCCGTTATTCTATATATAAACCCCCCGAACCCCTCGATTAGATCCCAGCCTGTAACTCACTCCCGGGTATCTGTTAATCTATATATAAACCCCCCGAACCACTCGATTAGATTCCAGCCTGTAACTCACTCCCGGGTATCCGTTATTCTATACATAAACCCCCCGAACCCCTCGATTAGATTCCAGCCTGTAACTCACTCCCGGGTATCTGTTATTCTATATATAAACCCCCCGAACCCCTCGATTAGATTCCAGCCTGTAACTCACTCCCGGGTATCCGTTATTCTATATATAAACCCCCCGAACCCCTCGATTAGATTCCAGCCTGTAACTCACTCCCGGGTATCTGTTATTCTATATATAAACACCCCGAACCCCTCGATTAGATTCCAGTCTGTAACTCACTCCCGGGTATCTGTTATTCTATATATAAACCCCCCGAACCCCACGATTAGATTCCAGCCTGGAATTCACTCCTGGTTATCCGTTATTTTATATCTAAACCCCCCGAACCCACGATTAGATTCCAGCCTGTAACTCACTCCCGGGTATCCGTTATTCTATATATAAACCCCCCGAACCCCTCGATTAGATTCCAGCCTGTAACTCACTCCCGGGTATCTCTTATTCTATATATAAACCCCCCCAAACCCCCCGATTAGATTCCAGCCTGTAACTCACTCCCGGGTATCCGTTATTCTATATAAAAACCCCCCGAACCCCTCGATTAGATTCCAGCCTGGAACTCACTCCCGGGTATCTGTTATTCTATATATAAACCCCCGAACCCCTCGATTAGATTCCAGCCTGTAACTCACTCCCGGGTATCTTTTATTCTATATATAAACCCCCCGAACCCCCCGATTAGATTCCAGACTGTAACTCACTCCCGGGTATCCGTTATTCTATATATAAACCCCCCGAACCCCTCGATTAGATCCCAGCCTGTAACTCACTCCCGGGTATCTGTTAATCTATATATAAACCCACCGAACCCCTCGATTAGATTCCAGCCTGTAACTCACTCCCGGGTATCTGTTATTCTATATATAAACCCCCGAACCCCTCGATTAGATTCCAGCCTGTAACTCACTCCCGGGTATCTTTTATTCTATATATAAACCCCCCGAACCCCTCGATTAGATTCTAGCCTGTAACTCACTCCCGGGTATCTGTTATTCTATATATAAACCCCCCCGAACCCCTCGATTAGATTCCAGCCTGTAACTCACTCCCGGGTATCCGATATTTTATATATAAACCCCCCCCGAACCCCTCGATTAGATTCCAGCCTGTAACTCACTCCCGGGTATCTGTTATTCTATATATAAACCCCCCGAACCCCTCGATTAGATTCCAGCCTGTAACTCACTCCCGGGTATCTGTTATTCTATATATAAACCCCCCTGAACCCCTCGATTAGATTCCAGCCTGTAACTCACTCCCGGGTATCCGTTATTCTATATATAAACCCCCCGAACCCCTCGATTACATTCCAGCCTGTAACTCACTCCCGGGTATCTGTTATTCTATATATAAACCCCCGAACCCCTCGATTAGATTCCAGCCTGTAACTCACTCCCGGGTATCTGTTATTCTATATATAAACCCCCCGAACCCCTCGATTAGATTCCAGCCTGTAACTCACTCCCGGGTATCTGTTAATCTATATATAAACCCCCCGAACCCCTCGATTAGATTCCAGCCTGTAACTCACTCCCGGGTATCCGTTATTCTATATATAAACCCCCCGAACCCCTCGATTAGATTCCAGCCTGTAACTCACTCCCGGGTATCCGTTAATCTATATATAAACCCCCCGAACCCCTCGATTAGATTCCAGCCTGTAACTCACTCCCGGGTATCTGTTATTCTATATATAAACCCCCCGAACCCCTCGATTAGATTCCAGCCTGTAACTCACTCCCGGGTATCCGTTATTCTATATATAAACCCCCCGAACCCCTCGATTAGATTCCAGCCTGTAACTCACTCCCGGGTATCTGTTATTCTATATATAAACCCCCCGAACCCCTCGATTAGATTCCAGTCTGTAACTCACTCCCGGGTATCTGTTATTCTATATTTCAACCCCCCGAACCCCACGATTAGATTCCAGCCTGGAACTCACTCCTGGTTATCCGTTATTTTATATCTAAACCCCCCGAACCCACGATTAGATTCCAGCCTGTAACTCACTCCCGGGTATCCGTTATTCTATATATAAACCCCCCGAACCCCTCGATTAGATTCCAGCCTGTAACTCACTCCCGGGTATCTCTTATTCTATATATAAACCCCCCCAAACCCCCCGATTAGATTCCAGCCTGTAACTCACTCCCGGGTATCCGTTATTCTATATAAAAAACCCCCGAACCCCTCGATTAGATTCCAGCCTGTAACTCACTCCCGGGTATCTGTTATTCTATATATAAACCCCCGAACCCCTCGATTAGATTCCAGCCTGTAACTCACTCCCGAGTATCTGTTATTCTATATATAACCCCCCTGAACACCTCGATTAGATTCCAGCCTGTAACTCACTCCCGGGTATCTGTTATTCTATATATAAACCCCCCCGAACCCCTCGATCAGATTCCAGCCTGTAACTCACTCCCGGGTATCCGATATTTTATATATAAACCCCCCCCGAACCCCTCGATTAGATTCCAGCCTGTAACTCACTCCCGGGTATCTGTTATTCTATATATAAACCCCCCGAACCCCTCGATTAGATTCCATCCTGTAACTCACTCCCGGGTATCTGTTATTCTATATATAAACCCCCCTGAACCCCTCGATTAGATTCCAGCCTGTAACTCACACCCGGGTATCTGTTATTCTATATATAAACCCACCGAACCCCTCGATTAGATTCCAGCCTGTAACTCACTCCCAGGTATCCGTTATTTTATATATAAACCCCCCGAACCCCTCGATTACATTCCAGCCTGTAACTCACTCCCGGGTATCTGTTATTCTATATATAAACCCCCGAACCCCTCGATTAGATTCCAGCCTGTAACTCACTCCCGGGTATCCGTTATTCTATATATAAACCCCCCGAACCCCTCGATTAGATCCCAGCCTGTAACTCACTCCCGGGTATCTGTTAATCTATATATAAACCCCCCGAACCCCTCGATTAGATTCCAGCCTGTAACTCACTCCCGGGTATCCGTTATTCTATACATAAACCCCCCGAACCCCTCGATTAGATTCCAGCCTGTAACTCACTCCCGGGTATCTGTTATTCTATATATAAACCCCCCGAACCCCTCGATTAGATTCCAGCCTGTAACTCACTCCCGGGTATCCGTTATTCTATATATAAACCCCCCGAACCCCTCGATTAGATTCCAGCCTGTAACTCACTCCCGGGTATCTGTTATTCTATATATAAACCCCCCGAACCCCTCGATTAGATTCCAGTCTGTAACTCACTCCCGGGTATCTGTTATTCTATATATAAACCCCCCGAACCCCTCGATTAGATTCCAGCCTGTAACTCACTCCCGGGTATCTGTTATTCTATATATAAACCCCCGAACCCCACGATTAGATTCCAGCCTGTAACTCACTCCCGGGTATCTGTTATTCTATATATAAACCCCCCGAACCCCTCGATTAGATTCCAGCCTGTAACTCACTCCCGGGTATCCGGTATTCTATATATAAATCCCCCGAACCCCTCGATTAGATTCCAGCCTGTAACTCACTCCCGGGTATCCGTTATTCTATATATAAACCCCCCGAACCCCTCGATTAGATTCCAGCCTGTAACTCACTCCCGGGTATCCGTTATTCTATATATAAACCCCCCGAACCCCTCGATTAGATTCCAGCCTGTAACTCACTCCCGGGTATCTGTTATTCTATATATAAACCCCCCGAACCCCTCGATTAGATTCCAGTCTGTAACTCACTCCCGGGTATCTGTTATTCTATATATAAACCCCCCGAACCCCTCGATTAGATTCCAGCCTGTAACTGACTCCCGGGTATCTGTTATTCTATATATAAAACCCCCGAACCCCTCGATTAGATTCCAGCCTGTAACTCACTCCCGGGTATCTGTTATTCTATATATAAACCCCCCTGAACCCCTCGATTAGATTCCAGCCTGTAACTCACTCCCGGGTATCTGTTATTCTATATATAAAACCCCCGAACCCCTCGATTAGATTCCAGCCTGTAACTCACTCCCGGGTATCCGATATTTTATATATAAACCCCCCGCGAACCCCTCGATTAGATTCTAGCCTGTAACTCACTCCCGGGTATCTGTTATTCTATATATAAACCCCCCGAACCCCTCGATTAGATTCCAGCCTGTAACTCACTCCCGGGTATCTGTTATTCTATATATAAACCCCCCTGAACCCCTCGATTAGATTCCAGCCTGTAACTCACTCCCAGGTATCCGTTATTCTATATATAAACCCCCCGAACCCCTCGATTACATTCCAGCCTGTAACTCACTCCCGGGTATCTGTTATTCTATATATAAACCCGCGAACCCCTCGATTAGATTCCAGCCTGCAACTCACTCCCGGGTATCTGTTATTCTATATATAAACCCCCCGAACCCCTCGATTAGATTCCAGCCTGTAACTCACTCCCGGGTATCCGGTATTCTATATATAAATCCCCCGAACCCCTCGATTAGATTCCAGCCTGTAACTCACTCCCGGGTATCTGTTAATCTATATATAAACCCCCCGAACCCCTCGATTAGATTCCAGCCTGTAACTCACTTCCGGGTATCCGTTATTCTATATATAAACCCCCCGAACCCCTCGATTAGATCCCAGCCTGTAACTCACTCCCGGGTATCTGTTAATCTATACATAAACCCCCCGAACCCCTCGATTAGATTCCAGCCTGTAACTCACTCCCGGGTATCCGTTATTCTATACATAAACCCCCCGAACCCCTCGATTAGATTCCAGCCTGTAACTCACTCCCGGGTATCTGTTATTCTATATATAAACCCCCCGAACCCCTCGATTAGATTCCAGCCTGTAACTCACTCCCGGGTATCCGTTATTCTATATATAAACCCCCCGAACCCCTCGATTAGATTCCAGCCTGTAACTCACTCCCGGGTATCTGTTATTCTATATATAAACCCCCCCGAACCCCTCGATTAGATTCCAGTCTGTAACTCACTCCCGGGTATCTGTTATTCTATATATAAACCCCCCGAACCCCTCGATTAGATTCCAGCCTGTAACTCACTCCCGGGTATCTGTTATTCTATATATAAACCCCCCGAACCCCTCGATTAGATTCCAGCCTGTAACTCACTCCCGGGTATCTGTTATTCTATATATAAACCCCCCTGAACCCCTCGATTAGATTCCAGCCTGTAACTCACTCCCGGGTATCTGTTATTCTATATATAAACCCCCCGAAACCCTCGATTAGATTCCAGCCTGTAACTGACTCCCGGGTATCCGTTATTCTATATGTAAACCCCCCCGAACCCCTCGATTAGATTCCAGCCTGTAACTCACTCTCAGGTATCCGTTATTCTATATATAAACCCCCCGAACCCCCCGATTAGATTCCAGCCTGTAACTCACTCCCGGGTATCTGTTATTCTATATATAAAGCCCCCGAACCCCCCGATTAGATTCCAGCCTGTAACTCACTCCTGGGTATCCGTTATTCTATATATAAACCCCCCCGAACCCTTCGATTAGATTCCAGCCTGTAACTCACTCCCGGGTATCCGTTATCCTATATATAAACCCCCCGAACCCGTCGATTAGATTCCAGCCTGTAACTCACTCCCGGGTATCCGTTATTCTATATATAAACCCCCCGAACCCCCCGATTAGATTCCAGCCTGTAACTCACTCCCGGGTATCTGTTATTCTATATCTAAACCCCCCGAACCCCTTGATTAGATTCCAGCCTGTAACTCACTCCAGGATATCTGTTATTCTATATATAAACCCCCCGAACCCCTCGATTAGATTCCAGCCTGTAACTCACTCCCGGGTATCTGTTATTCTATATATAAACCCCCCGAACCCCTCGATTAGATTCCAGCCTGTAACTCACTCCAGGATATCTGTTATTCTATATATAAACCCCCCAAACCCCTCGATTAGATTCCAGCCTGTAACTCACTCCCGGGTATCCGTTATTCTATATATAAACCCCCCGAACCCCTCGATTAGATTCCAGCCTGTAACTCACTCCCGGGTATCTGTTATTCTATATATAAACCCCCCGAACCCCTCTATTAGATTCCAGCCTGTAACTCACTCCCGGGTATCCGTTATTCTATATATAAACCCCCCGAACCCTTCGATTAGATTCCAGCCTGTAACTCACTCCCGGGTATCTGTTATTCTATATATAAACCCCCCGAACCCCTCGATTAGATTCCAGCCTGTAACTCACTCCCGGGTATCCGTTATTCTATATATAAACCCCCCGAACCCCTCGATTAGATTCCAGCCTGTAACTCACTCCCGGGTATCTGTTATTCTATATATAAACCCCCCGAACCCACGATTAGATTCCAGCCTGTATCTCACTCCCGGGTATCCGTTATTCTATATATAAACCCCCCGAACCCCTCGATTAGATTCCAGCCTGTAACTCACTCCCGGGTATCTGTTATTCTATATATAAACCCTCCGAACCCACGATTAGATTCCAGCCTGTAACTCACTCCCAGGTATCTGTTATTCTATATATAAACCCCCCGAACCCCTCGATTAGATTCCAGCCTGTAACTCACTCCCGGGTATCCGTTATTCTATATATAAACCCCCCGAACCCCTCGATTAGATTCCAGCCTGTAACTCACTCCCGGGTATCCGTTATTCTATATATAAACCCCCCAAACCCCTCGATTAGATTCCAGCCTGTAACTCACTCCCGGGTATTCGTTATTCTATATATAAATCCCCCGAACCCCTCGATTAGATTCCAGCCTGTAACTCACTCCCCACCCAATGACAATAGGCCCCAGCCCATGTTACTCTCTGTATAAAACATGACACCAAAGAGGCCAGATCACGGGATGGACATGCGGAGAAATACTTACATCTGTGAGTCTTTTTGGCAACGGCATCACCTAAAATAAGGGAAGCAGAATCATTAATCCAATTTGCCTCAATTTAATAATTCTCCATCCTTGTTTTCAAATCCCTCCACGGCCTCGACCCCTCCTTATCTCTGTAACCTCCTCCGGCCACTACAACCCTCCGAGATCTCGGCGCTCCTCCAATCCTGGCCTCTCGCGCATCCCCCGATTTCCATCGCTCCACCATTGGCGGCCGTGCCTTCAGCCGCCTGGGGCCCCGAGCTCTGGAATTCCCTCCCTAAACCTCTCCGCCTCTCTCTCCTTTAAGATGCTCCTTAAAACTGACCTCTTTGACCAAGCTTTTGATCACCTGTCCTAATATCTCCTTCTGTGGCTCGGTGTCAAATTTTGTTTGATAATCGCTCCTGTGAAGCGCCTTGGGTTAAAGGCGTTGTGTAAATACAAGTTGTTGTGAATAACCAGTAAATCTGTCGACTTTTGCCGCTGATCATTGAATGTTGACAGGACACCGGGAGAACTCTGGCGTAGGATCATTCTCATCTGAGAGAAAACATCTCCGGCAATACGCAACTCCCTCTGCACTGTCTGCCGAGACTATTGGCTCAGAGAAAGAGGAGACAGTGCTGGGAGGAGGGAGAAGGGAGAGAAACGGGAGAGGGGATGAGAGGGGGTGAGAGAGGGAGGGGACGTCATGAGAGAGGGAAGGGAGGGGTTTACGGGAAGAGAGAGATGGGGAGAGAGAGAGACGGGAGTGCTGGGGAGAGAGATGGAGAGAGAATCACAGAATCACAGAAACCCCACAGTGCAGATAGAGGCCATTTCGGCCCATCGAGCCTGCACCGACACATATCCCACCCGATCCCCGTAACACCAACACATATCCCACCCTATCCCCGTAACCCCACGTATTTAATCCCCCTAACACTAAGGGTCAATTTATCATAGCCAATCATCCTAACCCGCACATCTTTGGACTGTGGGAGGAAACCGGAGCACCCGGAGGAAACCCACGCAAACACGGAGAGAATGTGCAAACTCCACACAGACAGTCACCCGAGGCCGGATTCGAACCCGGGTCCCTGGCGCTGTGAGGCAACAGAAGAGGGGGAGAGAGAGAGATGGGGAGAGAGACGGGAGTGCTGGGGAGAGAGATGGAGAGAGAAGAGGGGGAGAGAGAGAGAGGGGGAGCGAAAAATGGTGAGTGAGAGGAGGGCGGGAGAGGGGGAGACAGGAAGAGAGGGAAGGAAGAGGGGGTGAGCGAGAGAAAGGTGGGGGAGAGAGCGAGAACGCGCACACGAGAGGGTGAAGAAGAGAGAGGGTGAGTGAGCGAGCGCGGTGTTGCTTGGAGTGCGCAGTGGCCGGTTGGGGAGCGCGGTCCCTCCGTTGAGTTTGCGATGGTGAATTGGCTGGGACTGGGGCTGAGCTGTCAGCTCCGTGCCCTGTGCTGTGAGCACAGTCGCCTGCGAGCCGGGGCTTTATACAGCTGCCACCAACCTCCCCCTAACCAATCTCCCCCGAGGCAGCGTGCAGCGGCAGCATTTGTGGTTTCTCCCCACCTGGCCTATTAGGCAACGGGTGGTGCTGGTGGGGGGGTGTGGGGTGGGTGTGAGGAGGGAGCACGCTCCACCGTGGCGTGCACATTCTGCAAACAAACGAGCAGCAACTCGCCACCAACCACCGCACCTCCTCCCCCACCTCCGCCCTCCGTCCAGGAAGGTGTAAGATTAAATCTATCGCAGTGTCAGCCCTGGCTCAGTGGTTCACACGCTCGTCTGTGCGTCAGAAGGTCATTGGTTCGAGTCCCCGCTCGAGTTGACTTGAGCCCATAATCCAGGCTGACACTCCCCAGTGCCAGTACTGAGGGAGCGCCGCACTGTCGGAGGGGCAGTACTGAGGGAGCGCCGCACTGTCGGAGGGGCAGTACTGAGGGAGCGCCGCACTGTCGGAGGGGCAGTACTGAGGGAGCGCCGCACTGTCGGAGGGGCAGTACTGAGGGAGCGCCGCACTGTCGGAGGGGCAGTACTGAGGGAGCGCCGCACTGTCGGAGGGGCAGTACTGAGGGAGCGCCGCACTGTCGGAGGGGCAGTACTGAGGGAGCGCCGCACTGTCGGAGGGGCAGTACTGAGGGAGCGCCGCACTGTCGGAGGGGCAGTACTGAGGGAGCGCCGCACTGTCGGAGGGGCAGTACTGAGGGAGCGCCGCACTGTCGGAGGGGCGGTACTGAGAGAGCGCCGCACTGTCGGAGGGGCAGTACTGAGGGAACGCCGCACTGTCGGAGGGGCAGTACTGAGAGAGCGCCGCACTGTCGGAGGGGCGGTACTGAGGGAGCGCCACACTGTCGGAGGGGCAGTAATGAGGGAGCGCCGCACTGTCGGAGGGGCAGTACTGAGTGAGCGCCGCACTGTCGGAGGGGCGGTACTGAGGGAGCGCCGCACTGTCGGAGTGGCGGTACTGAGGGAGCGCCGCACTGTCGGAGGGGCAGTACTGAGGGAGCGCTGCACTGTCGGAGGGGCAGTACTGAGGGAGCGCAGCACTGTCGGAGGGGCAGTACTGAGGGAACGCCGCACTGTCGGAGGGGCAGTACTGAGGGAGCGCCGCACTGTCGGAGGGGCAGTACTGAGGGAGCGCCGCACTGTCAGAGGGGCAGCACTGAGGGAGCGCCGCACAGTCAGAGGGTCAGTACCGAGGGAGCGCTGCACTGTCGGAGGGGCAGTACCGAGGGAGCGCCGCACTGTCGGAGGGTCAGTACTGAGGGAGCGCCGCACTGTCGGAGGGTCAGTACTGAGGGAGCGCCGCACTGTCGGAGGGTCAGTACCGAGGGAGCGCCGCACTGTCGGAGGGGCAGTACTGAGGGAGCGCTGCACTGTCGGAGGGGCCGTCTTTCAGATGAGACGTTAAACCGAGGCCCCGTCTGCCCTCTCAGGTGGACGTAAAAGATCCCACGGCCACTATTGGAAGAAGAGCAGGGGGAGTTCTCCCCGGTGTCCTGGCGCCAATATTTATCCCTCAACCAACATCACTAAAAACAGATGATCCGGTCATTATCACATTGCTGTTTGTGGGAGCTTGCTGTGCGCAAATTGGCTGCCGTGTTTCCCACATTACAACAGTGACCACACTTCAAAAAAAGTACTTCATTGGCTGTAAAGCGCTTTGGGATGTCCTGAGGTGGGGAAATGAGAGTCTTTCTTTCTCTCCCCTTTTGCCAGAGCCTGGGTAACCCAGTCGAGCACCCATGCTCCCAACCAACATTGCCACCTCCATCGGGAGCAGCCACCAGCCCAGTGACACAAATGATGACGACAAGGAAAGGCACGTTTCCAAAACCAAAGGAAAGATTCGTGTTTCTCCAGCGCCTTTCACCACCTCGGGACGTCCCAAAGCGCTTTACAGCCAATGAAGTACTTTTTTTGAAGTGTGGTCACTGTTGTAATGTGGGAAACGCGGCAGCCAATTGGCGCACAGCAAGCTCCCACAAACAGCAATGTGATAATGACTCAGATCATCTGTTCTTGTTATGATGGTTGAGGGATAAATATTGGCCCCAGGACACCGGGGAGAACTCCCCCTGCTCTTCTTCCAATAGTGGCCGTGGGATCTTTTACGTCCACCTGAGAGGGCAGACGGGGCCTCGGTTTAACGTCTCATCCAAAAGACGGCACCTCCGTCAGTGCGGCGCTCCCTCAGTACCGCCCCTCCGACAGTGCGGCACTCCCTCAGTACTGCCCCTCCAACAGTGCGGCACTCCCTCAGTACTGCCCACCCGTCAGTGCAGCACTCCCTCAGTACTGCCCCTCCGACAGTGCGGCACTCCCTCACTACTGCCCCTTTAACAATGCGGCGCTTCCTCAGTACCGCCTCTCCGACAGTGCTGCACTCCCTCAGTATTGCTCCTCCGACAATGCGGCGCTCCCTCAGTACTGCCCCTCCGACAGTGCAGCGCTCCCTCAGTACCGCCCCTCCGACAGTGCAGCGCTACCTCAGTACTGCCTCTCCGACAGTGCGGAGCTCCCTCAGTACTGCCCCTCCGACAGTGCGGCGCTCCCTCAGTACTGCCCCTCCGACAGTGCGGCGCTCCCTCAGTACTGCCCCTCCGACAGTGCGGCGCTCCCGTGGGTACTGCCCCTCCGACAGTGCAGCGCTACCTCAGTACTGCCTCTCCGACAGTGCGGCGCTCCCTCAGTACTGCCCCTCCGACAGTGCGGCACTCCCTCAGTACCGCCCCTCCGACAGTGCGGCGCTTCCTCAGTACCGCCCCTCTGACAGTGCGGCGCTCCCTCAGTACCGCCCCTCTGACAGTGCGGCGCTCCCTCAGTACCGCCCCTCCCACAGTGCGGCGCTCCCTCAGTAATGCCCCTCCGACAGTGCGGCGCTCCCTCAATACTGGCACTGGGAGCGTCATGCTGGATTATGGGCTCAAGTCTCTGGGATTAGTGTGTAGTGCTTTGCCCGTGCCATGCTCAACACGGCACACCGGGTGTCAAACTGTGGAAGAGTCCACAATCTTCACACCACTGACTTAAAAAGCACCCAGAACATCACGAGGAATCTGAGATGCAGAGTTGGGGGAATTACAGTGAAATATGGTAAGTGTGAATGAAGGGTGAAAGAAAGTTCACTTGCTCAATGACCTCACAAGTTGCAGTTTATCAGGTCAAATCTTTATCAAATTCGATGTAATAGTCGGAGGTGCCAACTTTTATCAGCAAAGCACGATAAAAATTAAAAATAGACTGCCCCGTATTTAACACAAAGAGAGAGACTGCCGGTCGGTGCGGAGACATCAGTCATGGGAGGAGATTGATGCAAATGCTCGCACGCTCACACCTCCTGTGCAAATGCTCGCACGCTCACACTTCCCATGCAAATGCTCGCATGCTCATGCTTCCCGTGCAAATGCTCACACCTCACACCTCCCGTGCAATTGCTGGCACGCTCACAACTCATGTGCAAATCCTTGCACGCTCGCACCACCCGTGCAAATGCTCGCACGCTCACACCACCCGTGCAAATGCTCGCACCACTTGTGCAAATGCTTGCACGCTCGCACCAGTTGTGCAAATTCTCGCACGCTCACACCTCCTGTTCAAATGTTCGCACGCTCATTCCACTTGTGCAAATGCTCGCACGCTCACACCAGTTGTGCAAATTCTCGCACGCTCACACCACATACCGCCTGGTCTCTTGACAGAGCAAGGAATGCCCAGAGATTGCCTTGGCGTCTCCAGGAATGAAAGATTAATCTCCAGAAAAATGACCGGGAGATTAAAAAAATTGCGGGTTTTTTATTATCATTTTCCTTCAACACTTTTGTTGATTAGTTATACAAAATACTGGTGATCGGGGAGACAAAAGGATGCTTGACCAACCCTCGAGGACCAGCCAATCGGGTAACGAGGGGTCTGCCCACAATCCGATTAGCCGGGGGAAGACGGGGCGCCGCGAGGATCGACTCGCTGGCCGACCAATGGCGGGAGGGTGGGTGCGGGGCGGTCACGTGACGGAACCTCCAGGGATTCGTCCAATCCGAGTTGTCAACTCCTAACTACTAGGCCGTGTTGGGAGGTGGGTGCGGGGGGGGTCTCTCGGTCTCGGCCTAGTGGTGCAGGGGTACTTATGAGACACGGAAGAAGATGTCGAAGAGGAGGGCAACAGAAATCGATGGACAATAAAAATGTCATTTGACGCAATGGCGTTCATCCCTCTAATACCCCAAGCCATTCATTAACAGTCACCGAATCAAGCCTCACGAGTGGGAATCAGTGACCGCACCAGGACCGTACGGAATCCCCACCGACTTACTTTGGGTAATATTTTGTGTTCATCGGAGTGAGGGACATTAGCATCAAACACTCCCAGGGCAGGTACAGCACGGGTTAGATACAGAGTGAAGCTCCCTCTACACTGTCCCATCAAACACTCCCAGGGCAGGTACAGCACGGGTTAGATACAGAGTAAAGCTCCCTCTACACTGTCCCGTCAAACACTCCCAGGGCAGGTACAGCACGGGTTAGATACAGAGTAAAGCTCCCTCTACACTGTCCCATCAAACACTCCCAGGGCAGGTACAGCACGGGTTAGATACAGAGTAAAGCTCCCTCTACACTGTCCCATCAAACACTCCCAGGGCAGGTACAGCACGGGTTAGATACAGAGTAAAGCTCCCTCTTCACTGTCCCATCAAACACTCCCAGGGCAGGTACAGCACGGGTTAGATACAGAGTAAAGCTCCCTCTACACTGTCCCATCAAACACTCCCAGGGCAGGTACAGCACGGGTTAGATACAGAGTAAAGCTCCCTCTACACTGTCCCGTCAAACACTCCCAGGGCAGGTACAGCACGGGTTAGGTACAGAGTAAAGCTCCCTCTACACTGTCCCATCAAACACTCCCAGGGCAGGTACAGCACGGGTTAGACAGAGAGTAAAGCTCCCTCTACACTGTCCCATCAAACACTCCCAGGGCGGGTACAGCACGGGTTAGATACAGAGTAAAGCTCCCTCTACACTGTCCCATCAAACACTCCCAGGGCAGGTACAGCACGGGTTAGATACAGAGTAAAGCTCCCTCTACACTGTCCCATCAAACACTCCCAGGGCAGGTACAGCACGGGGTTAGATACAGAGTAAAGCTCCCTCTACACTGTCCCATCAAACACTCCCAGGGCAGGTACAGCACGGGTTAGATACAGAGTAAAGCTCCCTCTACACTGTCCCATCAAACACTCCCAGGGCAGGTACAGCACGGGGTTAGATACAGAGTAAAGCTCCCTCTACACTGTCCCATCAAACACTCCCAGGGCAGGTACAGCATGGTTTAGATACAGAGTAAAGCTCCCTCTACAATGTCCCATCAAACACTCCCAGGGCAGGTACAGCACGGGTTAGATACAGAGTAAAGCTCCCTCTTCACTGTCCCATCAAACACTCCCAGGGCAGGTACAGCACGGGTTAGATACAGAGTAAAGCTCCCTCTACACTGTCCCCATCAAACACTCCCAGGGCAGGTACAGCACGGGTTAGATACAGAGTAAAGCTCCCTCTACACTGTCCCATCAAACACTCCCAGGGCAGGTACATCATGGGTTAGACACAGAGTAAAGATCCCTCTACACTGTCCCATCAAACACTCCCAGTGCAGGTACAGCACGGGTTAGATACAGAGTAAAGCTCCCTCTACACTGTCCCATCAAACACTCCCAGGGCAGGTACAACACGGGTTAGATACAGAGTAAAGCTCCCTCTACACTGTCCCATCAAACACTCCCAGGGCAGGTACACCATGGGTTAGATACGTCCCAAGGCACTTTGAAGGAGAGTTATCTTTGACACCGAGCTACATAAGGAGATATCAGGACAGGTGACCAAAAGCTTGGTCAAAGAGGTCGGTTTTAAGGAGCGTCTTAAAGGAGGAGAGAGGTGGAGAGGTTTAGGGAGGGAATTCCAGAACTCGGGGCCCAGGCGGCTGAAGGCACGGCCGCCAATGGTGGAGCGATGGAAATCGGGGGATGCTCGAGAGGCCGGGATTGGAGGAGAAGGGAGGGAATTTCAACCCGTCCCGTCAAGGGTTGGAAGCAAGCCAAGGTCCCAGGGGTGAAAGGATGGCGTAGCGTTCCCCACAGCCCCCAGATATCGTGTTACTCAGCACAAAGGCCTGGCCGGTGAAATCTTTACCTTTTCAAAACACGCAAATGCCTCCCACAGAGGCTCAGTCTCAGTGTGAAACGGCACTTGTACCATACATGTGGTTTTCGGTAGTGAAACTGTGAAACTGTGGGACAGAAGAAGCATCGTTTCCTCTGCTGTCTGTAGGAAGGTTCGACTCATTAGCAAATCAACGAGGTACACAATCGGTTTGAAGCTGAGCTACTGTTTGACTCCAGACTGCGGGGGGTGGGGGGGTCGAGTGTAAGCCTCGATCAACACCGTTCTGTGGAAAACAGCACAGAACCAACCCCCAATTGGAACCATTATGGCCGATAGAGCACGGGTTAGATACAGAGTAAAGCTCCCTCTACACTGTCCCCATCAAACACTCCCAGGGCAGGTACAGCACGGGTTAGATACAGAGTAAAGCTCCCTCTACACTGTCCCATCAAACACTCCCAGGGCAGGTACAGCATGGGTTAGATACAGAGTAAAGCTCCCTCTACACTGTCCCATCAAACACTCCCAGGGCAGGTACAGCACGGGTTAGATACAGAGTATAGCTCCCTCTACACTGTCCCATCAAACACTCTCAGGGCAGGTACAGCACGGGTTAGATACAGAGTAAAGCTCCCTCTACACTGTCCCATCAAACACTCCCAAGGCAGGTACAGCACGGGTTAGATACAGAGTAAAGCTCCCTCTACACTGTCCCATCAAACACTCCCAGGGCAGGTACAGCACGGGTTAGATACAGAGTAAAGCTCCCTCTACACTGTCCCCATCAAACACTCCCAGGGCAGGTACAGCACGGGTTAGATACAGAGTAAAGCTCCCTCTACACTGTCCCCATCAAACACTCCCAGGGCAGGTACAGCACGGGGTTAGATACAGAGTAAAGTTTCCTCTACACTGTCCCCATCAAACACTCCCAGGGCAGGTACAGCACAGGTTACACACAGAGTAAAGCTCCCTCTACACTGTCCCCATCAAACACTCCCAGGGCAGGTACAGCACGGGGTTAGATACAGAGTAAAGTTTCCTCTACACTGTCCCCATCAAACACACCCAGGGCAGGTGCAGCACGGGTTAGATACAGAGTAAAGCTCCCTCTACGCTGTCCCATCAAACACTCCCAGGGCAGGTACAGCACGGGTTAGATACAGAGTAAAGCTCCCTCTACACTGTCCCATCAAACACTCCCAGGGCAGGTACAGCACGGGTTAGATACAGAGTAAAGCTCCCTCTACACTGTCCCATCAAACACTCCCAGGGCAGGTACAGCACGGGGTTAGATACAGAGTAAAGCTCCCTCTACACTGTCCCATCAAACACTCCCAGGGCAGGTACAGCACGGGTTAGATACAGAGTAAAGCTCCCTCTACACTGTCCCATCAAACACTCCCAGGGCAGGTACAGCACGGGTTAGATACAGAGTAAAGCTCCCTCTACACTGTCCCATCAAACACTCCCAGGGCAGGTACAGCACGGGTTAGATACAGAGTAAAGCTCCCTCTACACTGTCCCATCAAACACTCCCAGGGCAGGTACAGCACGGGTTAGATACAGAGTAAAGCTCCCTCTACACTGTCCCATCAAACACTCCCAGGGCAGGTACAGCACGGGTTAGATACAGAGTAAAGCTCCCTCTACACTGTCCCATCAAACACTCCCAGGGCAGGTACAGCACAGGTTAGATACAGAGTAAAGCTCCCACTACACTGTCCCATCAAACACTCCCAGGGCAGGTACAGAACGGGTTAGATACAGAGTAAAGCTCCCTCTACACTGTCCCATCAAACACTCCCAGGGCAGGTACAGCACGGGCTAGATACAGAGTAAAGCTCCCTCTACACTGTCCCATCAAACACTCCCAGGGCAGGTACAGCACGGGTTAGATACAGAGTAAAGCTCCCTCTACACTGTCCCCATCAAACACTCCCAGGGCAGGTACAGCACGGGTTAGATACAGAGTAAAGCTCCCTCTACACTGTCCCCATCAAACACTCCCAGGGCAGGTACAGCACGGGTTAGATACAGAGTAAAGCTCCCTCTACACTGTCCCATCAAACACTCCCAGGGCAGGTACAGCACGGGTTAGATGCAGAGTAAAGCTCCCTCTACACTGTCCCATCAAACACTCCCAGGGCAGGTACAGCACGGGTTAGATACAGAGTAAAGCTCCCTCTACACTGTCCCATCAAACACTCCCAGGGCAGGTACAGCACGGGGTTAGATACAGAGTAAAGCTCCCTCTACACTGTCCCCATCAAACACTCCCAGGGCAGGTACAGCACGGGTTAGATACAGAGTAAAGCTCCCTCTACACTGTCCCATCAAACACTCCCAGGGCAGGTACAGCACGGGTTAGATACAGAGTAAAGCTCCCTCTACACTGTCCCCATCAAACACTCCCAGGGCAGGTACAGCACGGGTTAGATACAGAGTAAAACTCCCTCTACACTGTCCCATCAAACACTCCCAGGGCAGGTACAGCACAGGTTAGATACAGAGTAAAGCTCCCTCTACACTGTCCCCATCAAACACTCCCAGGACAGGTACAGCACGGGTTAGATACAGAGTAAAGCTCCCTCTACACTGTCCCCATCAAACACTCCCAGGGCAGGTACAGCACGGGTTAGATACAGAGTAAAGCTCCCTCTACACTGTCGTGCAAGGTGCTGTAGAAATGCAAGACTTTCTTTCTTTCTTAAAGCAGTTTCTCCTGAATTCCCGATTGGATTTATTAGTGACTCTCTTATATTGACGGCCCCTAGTTCTGGTCTCCCCCACAAGTGGAAACATCTTCTCTACGTCGACCCTATCGAACCCTTTCATAATTTTAAAGACCTCGATCAGGTCACCCCTCAGCCTTCTCTTTTCTGGAAGGTTTGTTCAGTCTTTCCTGGTAGTACTACCTGCCCCGTCTGATAAGTCTTGTTTGCGCCTTTTCCCGTCTCATTCTCAAGTCCTACTCCTTCAGACTGAGTTGTTTATTGCACTTTAAAAAAATGTTTTTTGGCATTTTAGCTGGTGTGTCCGTGACCTCGAGTCCTGAGGGTCACCATTGACCAGAAACTTAACTGGACCAGCCACATAAATACTGTGTCAACAAGAGCAGGTCAGAGGCTGGGAGTTCTGCGGCGAGTGCCTCACCTCCTGACTCCCCAAAGCCTTTCCACCATCTACAAGGCACAAGTCAGGAGTGTGATGGAATACTCTCCACTTGCCTGGATGAGTGCAGCTCCAACAACACTCAGGAAGCTCGACACCATCCAGGACAAAGCAGCCCGCTTGATCGACACCCCATCCACCACCTTAAACATTCACTCCCTCCACCACCGGCGCACCGTGGCTGCAGTGTGTACCATCTACAAGATGCACTGCGGCAACTCGCCAAGGCTTCTTCGGCAGCACCTCCCAAACCCGCCACCTCTTCCACCTAGAAGGACAAGGGCAGCAGGCGCGTGGGAACACCACCACCTCCAAGTTCCCCTCCAAGTCACACACACCATCCTGACTTCGATATATATCGACCGATCCTTCATCGTCGCTGGGTCAAAATCCTGGAACTCCCTCCCTAACAGCACTGTGGGAGCACCTTCACCACACGGGACTGCAGCGGTTCAAGAAGGCGGCTCACCACCACCTTCTCAAGGGGCAATTAGGGATGGGCAATAAATGCCAGCCTTGCCAACGATGCCCAGATCCCATGAACGAATTTTAAAAAAATACGGGTGTCCCAGACATCTCAGGATCTGTGCACAGTAAGTGTCAACGTTCAGAAGATGTCTAGCATAGTGGTTGACATGAATCTTGTGAAATAATACTGAGCGGCCTGCGGGTGGCGCTGTCCAGGGAGAGTATAAATACTCGGGCGCGGGCCCAGCTTGCTCAGGACATTCTTAACAGGAACTAGTGAAGGACACAGCTAGACCTCCATGTTGTAAAACAGTTCATTAAAGCTTTGTTTAACGCTTAGACCAAGTGCCTCGTAGTTTTCTTATGTCAATGGTTATGTTACTGGACTCGTAATCCCAGTACAGGCCTGGAGTAACGATTCAAAGGACGTGAGTTCAAATCCCACCATGGCAGCTGGGGCATTTAAATTTAATTAAATAAATCTGGAATTAAAAAGCTGGCATCAGTAATGGTGGCCGTGAAAGTATCGGATTGTCGTAAAAACCCATCTGGTTCACTGATGTCCTTTAGGGAAGGAAATCTACCGTCCTCACCCGGTCTGGCCGATATGTGACTCCAGACCCACAGCGATGTGGTTGACTTTTAACCGCCCCTCTGAAATGGCCTAGCAAGCCACTCAGTTGTATTCAAGGAGGCAGCTCCAGGGCAATTAGGGACCTTCTCCAGGGCAATTAGGGAACTTCTCCAGGGCAATTAGGGACCTTCTCCAGGGCAATTAGGGACCTTCTCCAGGACAATTAGGGACCTTCTCCAGGGCAATTAGGGACCTTCTCCAAGGCAATTAGGGACCTTCTCCAGGGCGATTAGGGACCTTCTCCAGGGCGATTAGGGACCTTCTCCAGGACAATTAGGGACCTTCTCCAGGGCAATTAGGGACCTTCTCCAGGGCGATTAGGGACCTTCTCCAGGACAATTAGGGACCTTCTCCAGGGCAATTAGGGACCTTCTCCAAGGCAATTAGGGACCTTCTCCAGGGCGATTAGGGACCTTCTCCAGGACAATTAGGGACCTTCTCCAGGGCAATTAGGGACCTTCTCCAAGGCAATTAGGGACCTTCTCCGGGGCAATTAGGGACCTTCTCCAGGGCAATTAGGGACCTTCTCCGGGGCAATTAGGGACCTTCTCCAGGGCAATTAGGGACCTTCTCCAGGGCAATTAGGGACCTTCTCCAGGGCAATTAGGGACCTTCTCCAGGGCGATTAGGGACCTTCTCCGGGGCAATTAGGGACCTTCTCCAGGGCGATTAGGGACCTTCTCCGGGGCAATTAGGGACCTTCTCCAGGGCAATTAGGGACCTTCTCCGGGGCAATTAGGGACCTTCTCCGGGGCAATTAGGGACTTTCTCCAGGGCAATTAGGGACCTTCTCCGGGGCAATTAGGGACATTCTCCAGGGCGATTAGGGACCTTCTCCGGGGCAATTAGGGACATTCTCCAGGGCAATTTGCGACCTTCTCCAGGGCGATTAGGGACCTTCTCCAGGGCGATTAGGGACCTTCTCCAGGGCGATTAGGGACCTTCTCCGGGGCAATTAGGGACCTTCTCCGGGGCAATTAGGGACCTTCTCCAGGGCGATTAGGGACCTTCTCCAGGGCAATTAGGGACCTTCTCCAGGGCAATTAGGGACCTTCTCCAGGGCAATTAGGGACCTTCTCCGGGGCAATTAGGGACATTCTCCAGGGCAATTAGGGACCTTCTCCGGGGCAATTAGGGACATTCTCCAGGGCAATTTGCGACCTTCTCCAGGGCGATTAGGGACCTTCTCCAGGGCGATTAGGGACCTTCTCCAGGGCAATTAGGGACCTTCTCCAGGGCGATTAGGGACCCTCTCCGGGGCAATTAGGGACCTTCTCCGGGGCAATTAGGGACCTTCTCCAGGGCAATTAGGGACCTTCTCCAGGGCAATTTGCGACCTTCTCCGGGGCAATTAGGGACCTTCTCCAGGGCAATTAGGGACCTTCTCCAGGGCAATTAGGGACATTCTCCAGGGCGATTAGGGACCTTCTCCAGGGCGATTAGGGACATTCTCCAGGGCAATTCGGGATGGTCAATAAATGCTGGGCCTTGCTAGGGACGCCCACATCCCATGAATTAATTTTTTTTAAATCTCGGGAAGGTAATGAAAGCGTTGGGGATATTTGACAACTTGAAGAATTTTTTTTAAATTCGTTCCCGGGACGTGGGCGTTGCTGGCAAGGCCGGCATTTATTGCCCATCCCTAATTGCCCCTTGAGAAGGTGGTGGTGAGCCGCCTGCTTGAACCTCTGCAGTCCGTGTGGTGAAGGTGCTCCCACAGTGCTGTTAGGGAGGGAGTTCCAGGATTTTGACCCAGCGACGATGAAGGAACGGCCCGATATATTTCCAAGTCAGGATGGTGTGTGTGACTCGGAGGGGAACTTGGAGGTGGCGGTGTTCCCGTGCGCCTGCTGCCCTTGTCCTTCTAGGTGGAAGAAGTGGCGGGTTTGGGAGGTGCTGTCGAAGAAGCCTTGGCGAGTTGCTGCAGTGCATCTTGTAGATGGTCCACACTGCAGCCACGGTGCGCCGGTGGTGGAGGGAGTGAATGTTTAAGGTGGTGGATGGGGTGCCGATCAAGCGGGCTGCTTTGTCCTGGATGGTGTCGAGCTTCCTGAGTGTTGTTGGAGCTGCACTCATCCAGGCACGTGGAGAGTATTCCATCACACTCCTTACTTGTGCCTTGTAGATGGTGGAAAGGCTTTGGGGAGTCAGCAGGTGAGACACTCACCGCAGAATACCCAGCCTCTGACCTGCTCTTGTTGCCACAGTATTTATGTGGCTGGTCCAGTTAAGTTTCTGGTCAATGGTGACCCCAGGATGTTGATGGTGCGGGATTGGGTGATGGTAATGCCGTTGAATGTCAAGGGGAGGTGGTTAGACTCTCGCTTGTTGGAGATAGTCATTGCCTGGCACTTGTGTGGCGCGAATGTTACCTGCCACTTATCAGCCCAATGGAGAACAGAGGCGAAACAGGTCGCCATTTCAGAATTGAATAAGAAGCACTGTTAAAAGGTCTCTATACCCTTCAGCGCATCAGCTATCTCAATTCTGATGACAGTGATAAGATGCTAGAGCGATAAAAGATGGGCAGCACAAAAACAGATTCTCGCAGGTGGGACAGGAGAGATTTCAACAAAAAAACACAAATCTGTGGTGCAAGGTGTGGGTGGGAGAATTCAAATGTCGGCCTTCCTGTTTGAGCTGCAGAGGTTGTGGTGGTGGGGGGAGAGAGAGAAACCTGCGAGCAGAATGCTCTCTCAGCAGTAACCGCTTGATCAGCACCCCATCCACCACCTTAAACATTCACTCCCTCAACCACCGGCGCACCGTGGCTGCAGTGTGCACCGTCTACAAGATGCACTGCAGCAACTCGCCAAGGCTTCTTCGGCAGCACCTCCCAAACCCGCCACCTCTTCCGCCGAGAAGGACAAGGGCAGCAGGCGCACGGGAACACCACCGCCTCCAAGTTCCCCTCCGAGTCACACACACCATCCTGACTTGGAAATATATCGGGCCGTTCCTTCATCGTGGCTGGGTCAAAATCCTGGAACTCCCTCCACAACAGCACTGTGGGAGCACCTTCACCACACGGACTGCAGCGGTTCAAGAAGGCGGCTCACCACCACCTTCTCAAGGGGCAATTAGGGATGGGCAATAAATGCCGGCCTTGCCAGCGACGCCCACATCCCATAAGCGAATATAAACAAAAAAGTCCTCCCACATGAAGCACACCCTCGCGATCCTCTGTCACAGTGTCAACACTCCCGAGTTCAGAGAATGCACAGCGCTCACACTCCCGAGTTCAGAGAACGCACAGCGCTCACACTCCCGAGTTCAGAGAATGCACAGCGCTCACACCCCCGAGTTCAGAGAATGCACAGCGCTCACACTCCCGAGTTCAGAGAACGCACAGCGCTCACACTCCCGAGTTCAGAGAACGCACAGCGCTCACACTCCCGAGTTCAGAGAACGCACAGCGCTCACACCCCCGAGTTCAGAGAACGCACAGCACTCACACTCCCGAGTTCAGAGAATGCACAGTGCTCACACTCCCGAGTTCAGAGAATGCACAGCGCTCACACTCCCGAGTTCAGAGAACGCACAGCGCTCACACCCCCGAGTTCAGAGAAAGCACAGCACTCACACTCCCGAGTTCAGAGAATGCACAGTGCTCACACTCCCGAGTTCAGAGAACGCACAGCGCTCAGACTCCTGAGTTCAGAGAACGCACAGCGCGCACACTCCCGAGTTCAGAGAACGCACGGCGCTCACACTCCCGAGTTCAGAGAACGCACGGCGCTCACACTCCCGAATGCAGAGAACACACAGCGCTCACCCTCCCGAGTTCAGAGAACGCACAGCGCTCACACTCCCGAGTGCAGAGATTGCACAGCGCTCACGCTCCCGAGTTCAGGGAACGCACAGCCCTCACACTCCCGAGTTCAGGGAACGCACAGCGCTCACACTCCCGAGTTCAGAGAACGTACAGCGCTCACACTCCCGAGTTCAGAGAACGCACAGCGCTCACACTCCCGAGTTCAGAGAACGCACAGCGCTCACACACCCGAGTTCAGAGAACGCACAGCGTTCACACTCTCGAGTTCAGAGAACGCACAGCGCTCACACTCCCGAGTTCAGAGAACGCACAGCGCTCACACTCCCGAGTTGAGAGAACGCACAGCGCTCACACACCCGAGTTCAGAGAACGCACAGCGTTCACACTCCCGAGTTCAGAGGACGCACAGCGCTCACACTCCCGAGTTCAGAGAACGCACAGCGCTCACACTCCCGAGTTCAGAGAACGCACAGCGCTCACACTCCCGAGTTCAGAGAACGCACAGCGCTCACACTCCCGAGTTCAGAGAACGCACAGCGCTCACACTCCCGAGTTCAGAGAACGCACAGCGCTCACACTCCCGAGTTCAGAGAACGCACGGCGCTCACACTCCCGAGTTCAGAGAACGCACAGCGCTCACACTCCCGAGTTCAGGGAACGCACGGCGCTCACACTCCCGAGTTCAGAGAACGCACAGCGCTCACACTCCCGAGTTCAGGGAACGCACAGCGCTCACACTCCCGAGTTCAGAGAACGCACAGCGCTAACACTCCCGCGTTCAGAGAGTGCACAGCGCTCAGACTCCCGAGTTCAAACAACGCACAGCGCTCACACTCCCGAGTTCAGAGAGTGCACAGCGCTCAGACTCCCGAGTTCAAACAACGCACAGCGCTCACACTCCCGAGTTCAGAGAGTGCACAGCGCTCAGACTCCCGAGTTCAAACAACGCACAGCGCTCACACTCCCGAGTTCAGACAACGCACAGCGCTCACACTCCCGGGTTCAGAGAACGCACAGCGCTCACACTCCCGAGTGCAGAGAACGCACAGCGCTCACATTCCCGAGTTCAGAGAAAGCACAGCACTCAGACTCACGAGTTCAGAGAACGCACAGCGCTCACACTCCCGAGTTCAGAGAAGGCACAGCACTCACACTCCCGAGTTCAGAGAATGCACAGTGCTCACACTCCCGAGTTCAGGGAACGCACAGCGCTCACACTCCCGAATGCAGAGAACGCACAGCACTCACACGCCCGAGTTCAGAGAACGCACAGCGCTCACCCTCCCGAGTTCAGAGAATGCACAGCACTCACACTCCCGAGTGCAGAGATTGCACAGCGCTCACGCTCCCGAGTTCAGGGAACGCACAGCGCTCACACTCCCGAGTTCAGGGAACGCACAGCGCTCACACTCCCGAGTTCAGGGAACGCACAGCGCTCACACACCCGACTTCAGAGAACGCACAGCGCTCACACTCCCGAGTTCAGAGTACGCACAGCGCTCACACTCCCGAGTTCAGAGAACGCACAGCGCTCACACTCCCGAGTTCAGGGAACGCACAGCGCTCACACTCCCGAGTTCAGAGAACGCACAGCGCTCACACACCCGAGTTCAGAGAACGCACAGCGTTCACACTCCCGAGTTCAGAGAACGCACAGCGCTCACACTCCCGAGTTCACAGAACGCACAGCGCTCACACTCCCGAGTTCAAAGAACGCACAGCGCTCACACTCCCGAGTTCAGAGAACGCACAGCGCTCACACTCCCGAGTTCAGAGAACGCACAGCGCTCACACTCCCGAGTTCAGAGAACGCACAGCGCTCACACTCCCGAGTTCAGAGAACGCACAGCGCTCACACTCCCGAGTTCAGAGAACGCACAGCGCTCACACTCCCGAGTTCAGGGAACGCACGGCACTCACACTCCCGAGTTCAGAGAACGCACAGCGCTCACACTCCCGAGTTCAGGGAACGCACAGCGCTCACACTCCCGAGTTCAGAGAACGCACAGCGCTAACACTCCCGAGTTCAGAGAGTGCACAGCGCTCAGACTCCCGAGTTCAAACAACGCACAGCGCTCACACTCCCGAGTTCAGAGTGCACAGCGCTCAGACTCCCGAGTTCAAACAACGCACAGCGCTCATACTCCCGAGTTCAGAGAGTGCACAGCGCTCAGACTCCCGAGTTCAAACAACGCACAGCGCTCACACTCCCGAGTTCAGACAACGCACAGCGCTCACACTCCCGAGTTCAGGGAATGCACAGCGCTCACACTCCCGAGTTCAGAGAACGCACAGCGCTCACACTCCCGAGTGCAGAGAACGCACAGCGCTCACATTCCCGAGTTCAGAGAAAGCACAGCACTCAGACTCACGAGTTCAGAGAACGCACAGCGCTCACACTCCCGAGTTCAGAGAAGGCACAGCACTCACACTCCTGAGTTCAGAGAATGCACAGTGCTCACACTCCCGAGTTCAGGGAACGCACAGCGCTCACACTCCCGAATGCAGAGAACGCACAGCACTCACACGCCCGAGTTCAGAGAACGCACAGCGCTCACCCTCCCGAGTTCAGAGAACGCACAGCACTCACACTCCCGAGTGCAGAGATTGCACAGCGCTCACGCTCCCGAGTTCAGGGAACGCACAGCGCTCACACTCCCGAGTTCAGGGAACGCACAGCGCTCACACTCCCGAGTTCAGGGAACGCACAGCGCTCACACTCCCGACTTCAGAGAACGCACAGCGCTCACACTCCCGAGTTCAGAGTACGCACAGCGCTCACACTCCCGAGTTCAGGGAACGCACAGCGCTCACACTCCCGAGTTCAGAGAACGCACAGCGCTCACACTCCCGAGTTCAGGGAACGCACAGCGCTCACACTCCCGAGTTCAGAGAACGCACAGCGCTCACACACCCGAGCTCAGAGAACGCACAGCGTTCACACTCTCGAGTTCAGAGAACGCACAGCGCTCACACTCCCGAGTTCAGAGAACGCACAGCGCTCACACTCCCGAGTTCAGAGAACGCACAGCGCTCACACTCCCGAGTTCAGAGAACGCACAGCGCTCACACTCCCGAGTTCAGAGAACGCACAGCGCTCACACTCCCGAGTTCAGAGACCGCACAGCGCTCACACTCCCGAGTTCAGAGAACACACAGCGCTCACACTCCCGAGTTCAGAGAACGCACAGCGCTCACACTCCCGACTTCAGAGAACGCACAGCGCTCACACACCCGAGTTCAAACAACGCACTGCGCTCACACTCCCGAGTTCAGAGAATGCACAGCGCTCACACTCACGAGTTCAGAGAACACACAGCGCTCACACTCCCGAGTTCAGAGAACGCACAGCGCTCACACTCCCGAGTTCAGAGAACGCACAGCGCTCACACTCCCGAGTTCAGAGAGTGCACAGCGCTCAGACTCCCGAGTTCAAACAACGCACAGCGCTCACACTCCCGAGTTCAGAGAACGCACAGCGCTCACACTCTCAAGTTCAGAGAACACACAGCGCTCACACTCCCGAGTTCAGAGAACACACAGCGCTCACACTCCCGAGTTCAGAGAACGCACAGCGCTCACACTCTCAAGTTCAGAGAACACACAGCGCTCACACTCCCGAGTGCAGAGAACGCACAGCGCTCACACTCCCGAGTTCAGAGAACGCACAGCGCTGACACTCCCGAGTTCAGAGAACACATAGCGCTCACACTCCCGAGTTCAGAGTACGCACAGCGCTCACACTCCCGAGTTCAGAGAACGCACAGCGCTCACACTCCCGAGTTCAGGGAACGCACAGCGCTCACACTCCCGAGTTCAGAGAACGCACAGCGCTCACACACCCGAGTTCAGAGAACGCACAGCGTTCACACTCCCGAGTTCAGAGAACGCACAGCGCTCACACTCCCGAGTTCAGAGAACGCACAGCGCTCACACTCCCGAGTTCAGAGAACGCACAGCGCTCACACTCCCGAGTTCAGAGAACGCACAGCGCTCACACTCCCGAGTTCAGAGAACGCACAGCGCTCACACTCCCGAGTTCAGAGAACACACAGCGCTCACACTCCCGAGTTCAGAGAACGCACAGTGCTCACACTCCCGAGTTCAGAGAACGCACAGCGCTCACACTCCCGAGTTCAGGGAACGCACGGCACTCACACTCCCGAGTTCAGAGAACGCACAGCGCTCACACTCCCGAGTTCAGGGAACGCACAGCGCTCACACTCCCGAGTTCAGAGAACGCACAGCGCTAACACTCCCGAGTTCAGAGAGTGCACAGCGCTCAGACTCCCGAGTTCAAACAACGCACAGCGCTCATACTCCCGAGTTCAGAGAGTGCACAGCGCTCAGACTCCCGAGTTCAAACAACGCACAGCGCTCACACTCCCGAGTTCAGACAACGCACAGCGCTCACACTCCCGAGTTCAGGGAATGCACAGCGCTCACACTCCCGAGTTCAGAGAACGCACAGCGCTCACACTCCCGAGTGCAGAGAACGCACAGCGCTCACATTCCCGAGTTCAGAGAAAGCACAGCACTCAGACTCACGAGTTCAGAGAACGCACAGCGCTCACACTCCCGAGTTCAGAGAAGGCACAGCACTCACACTCCCGAGTTCAGAGAATGCACAGTGCTCACACTCCCGAGTTCAGGGAACGCACAGCGCTCACACTCCCGAATGCAGAGAACGCACAGCACTCACACGCCCGAGTTCAGAGAACGCACAGCGCTCACCCTCCCGAGTTCAGAGAACGCACAGCACTCACACTCCCGAGTGCAGAGAACGCACAGCGCTCACACTCCCGAGTTCAGTGAACGCACAGCGCTCACACTCCCGACTTCAGAGAACGCACAGCGCTCACACTCCCGAGTTCAGAGTACGCACAGCGCTCACACTCCCGAGTTCAGGGAACGCACAGCGCTCACACTCCCGAGTTCAGAGAACGCACAGCGCTCACACTCCCGAGTTCAGGGAACGCACAGCGCTCACACTCCCGAGTTCAGAGAACGCACAGCGCTCACACACCCGAGCTCAGAGAACGCACAGCGTTCACACTCTCGAGTTCAGAGAACGCACAGCGCTCACACTCCCGAGTTCAGAGAACGCACAGCGCTCACACTCTCGAGTTCAGAGAACGCACAGCGCTCACACTCCCGAGTTCAGAGAACGCACAGCGCTCACACTCTCGAGTTCAGAGAATGCACAGCGCTCACACTCCCGAGTTCAGGAACGCACAGCGCTCACACTCCCGAGTTCAGAGAACGCACAGCGCTCACACTCCCGAGTTCAGAGAACGCACAGCGCTCACACTCCCGAGTTCAGAGAACACACAGCGCTCACACTCCCGAGTTCAAACAACGCACAGCGCTCACACTCCCGAGTTCAGAGACCGCACAGCGCTCACACTCCCGAGTTCAGAGAACACACAGCGCTCACACTCCCGAGTTCAGAGAACGCACAGCGCTCACACTCCCGAGTTCAGAGAACGCACAGCGCTCACACACCCGAGTTCAAACAACGCACAGCGCTCACACTCCCGAGTTCAGAGAACGCACAGCGCTCACACTCCCGAGTTGAGAGAACGCACAGCGCTCACACACCCGAGTTCAGAGAACGCACAGCGTTCACACTCCCGAGTTCAGAGGACGCACAGCGCTCACACTCCCGAGTTCAGAGAACGCACAGCGCTCACACTCCCGAGTTCAGAGAACGCACAGCGCTCACACTCCCGAGTTCAGAGAACGCACAGCGCTCACACTCCCGAGTTCAGAGAACGCACAGCGCTCACACTCCCGAGTTCAGAGAACGCACAGCGCTCACACTCCCGAGTTCAGAGAACGCACGGCGCTCACACTCCCGAGTTCAGAGAACGCACAGCGCTCACACTCCCGAGTTCAGGGAACGCACGGCGCTCACACTCCCGAGTTCAGAGAACGCACAGCGCTCACACTCCCGAGTTCAGGGAACGCACGGCGCTCACACTCCCGAGTTCAGAGAACGCACAGCGCTAACACTCCCGCGTTCAGAGAGTGCACAGCGCTCAGACTCCCGAGTTCAAACAACGCACAGCGCTCACACTCCCGAGTTCAGAGAGTGCACAGCGCTCAGACTCCCGAGTTCAAACAACGCACAGCGCTCACACTCCCGAGTTCAGAGAGTGCACAGCGCTCAGACTCCCGAGTTCAAACAACGCACAGCGCTCACACTCCCGAGTTCAGACAACGCACAGCGCTCACACTCCCGAGTTCAGAGAACGCACAGCGCTCACACTCCCGAGTGCAGAGAACGCACAGCGCTCACATTCCCGAGTTCAGAGAAAGCACAGCACTGAGACTCACGAGTTCAGAGAACGCACAGCGCTCACACTCCCGAGTTCAGAGAAGGCACAGCACTCACACTCCCGAGTTCAGAGAATGCACAGTGCTCACACTCCCGAGTTCAGGGAACGCACAGCGCTCACACTCCCGAATGCAGAGAACGCACAGCACTCACACGCCCGAGTTCAGAGAACGCACAGCGCTCACCCTCCCGAGTTCAGAGAATGCACAGCACTCACACTCCCGAGTGCAGAGATTGCACAGCGCTCACGCTCCCGAGTTCAGGGAACGCACAGCGCTCACACTCCCGAGTTCAGGGAACGCACAGCGCTCACACTCCCGAGTTCAGGGAACGCACAGCGCTCACACACCCGACTTCAGAGAACGCACAGCGCTCACACTCCCGAGTTCAGAGTACGCACAGCGCTCACACTCCCGAGTTCAGAGAACGCACAGCGCTCACACTCCCGAGTTCAGGGAACGCACAGCGCTCACACTCTCGAGTTCAGAGAACGCACAGCGCTCACACTCCCGAGTTCAGAGAACGCACAGCGCTCACACTCTCGAGTTCAGAGAACGCACAGCGCTCACACTCCCGAGTTCAGGAACGCACAGCGCTCACACTCCCGAGTTCAGAGAACGCACAGCGCTCACACTCCCGAGTTCAGAGAACGCACAGCGCTCACACTCCCGAGTTCAGAGAACGCACAGCGCTCACACTCCCGAGTTCAAACAACGCACAGCGCTCACACTCCCGAGTTCAGAGACCGCACAGCGCTCACACTCCCGAGTTCAGAGAACACACAGCGCTCACACTCCCGAGTTCAGAGAACGCACAGCGCTCACACTCCCGAGTTCAGAGAACGCACAGCGCTCACACACCCGAGTTCAAACAACGCACAGCGCTCACACTCCCGAGTTCAGAGAATGCACAGCGCTCACACTCACGAGTTCAGAGAACACACAGCGCTCACACTCCCGAGTTCAGAGAACGCACAGCGCTCACACTCCCGAGTTCAGAGAACGCACAGCGCTCACACTCCCGAGTTCAGAGAGTGCACAGCGCTCAGACTCCCGACTTCAAACAACGCACAGCGCTCACACTCCCGAGTTCAGAGAACGCACAGCGCTCACACTCTCAAGTTCAGAGAACACACAGCGCTCACACTCCCGAGTTCAGAGAACACACAGCGCTCACACTCCCGAGTTCAGAGAACGCACAGCGCTCACACTCTCAAGTTCAAAGAACACACAGCGCTCACACTCCCGAGTGCAGAGAACGCACAGCGCTCACACTCCCGAGTTCAGAGAACGCACAGCGCTGACACTCCCGAGTTCAGAGAACACATAGCGCTCACACTCCCGAGTTCAGAGTACGCACAGCGCTCACACTCCCGAGTTCAGAGAACGCACAGCGCTCACACTCCCGAGTTCAGGGAACGCACAGCGCTCACACTCCCGAGTTCAGAGAACGCACAGCGCTCACACACCCGAGTTCAGAGAACGCACAGCGTTCACACTCCCGAGTTCAGAGAACGCACAGCGCTCACACTCCCGAGTTCAGAGAACGCACAGCGCTCACACTCCCGAGTTCAGAGAACGCACAGCGCTCACACTCCCGAGTTCAGAGAACGCACAGCGCTCACACTCCCGAGTTCAGAGAACGCACAGCGCTCACACTCCCGAGTTCAGAGAACACACAGCGCTCACACTCCCGAGTTCAGAGAACGCACAGTGCTCACACTCCCGAGTTCAGAGAACGCACAGCGCTCACACTCCCGAGTTCAGGGAACGCACGGCACTCACACTCCCGAGTTCAGAGAACGCACAGCGCTCACACTCCCGAGTTCAGGGAACGCACAGCGCTCACACTCCCGAGTTCAGAGAACGCACAGCGCTAACACTCCCGAGTTCAGAGAGTGCACAGCGCTCAGACTCCCGAGTTGAAACAACGCACAGCGCTCACACTCCCGAGTTCAGAGAGTGCACAGCGCTCAGACTCCCGAGTTCAAACAACGCACAGCGCTCATACTCCCGAGTTCAGAGAGTGCACAGCGCTCAGACTCCCGAGTTCAAACAACGCACAGCGCTCACACTCCCGAGTTCAGACAACGCACAGCGCTCACACTCCCGAGTTCAGGGAATGCACAGCGCTCACACTCCCGAGTTCAGAGAACGCACAGCGCTCACACTCCCGAGTGCAGAGAACGCACAGCGCTCACATTCCCGAGTTCAGAGAAAGCACAGCACTCAGACTCACGAGTTCAGAGAACGCACAGCGCTCACACTCCCGAGTTCAGAGAAGGCACAGCACTCACACTCCCGAGTTCAGAGAATGCACAGTGCTCACACTCCCGAGTTCAGGGAACGCACAGCGCTCACACTCCCGAATGCAGAGAACGCACAGCACTCACACGCCCGAGTTCAGAGAACGCACAGCGCTCACCCTCCCGAGTTCAGAGAACGCACAGCACTCACACTCCCGAGTGCAGAGATTGCACAGCGCTCACGCTCCCGAGTTCAGGGAACGCACAGCGCTCACACTCCCGAGTTCAGTGAACGCACAGCGCTCACACTCCCGACTTCAGAGAACGCACAGCGCTCACACTCCCGAGTTCAGAGTACGCACAGCGCTCACACTCCCGAGTTCAGGGAACGCACAGCGCTCACACTCCCGAGTTCAGAGAACGCACAGCGCTCACACTCCCGAGTTCAGGGAACGCACAGCGCTCACACTCCCGAGTTCAGAGAACGCACAGCGCTCACACACCCGAGCTCAGAGAACGCACAGCGTTCACACTCTCGAGTTCAGAGAACGCACAGCGCTCACACTCCCGAGTTCAGAGAACGCACAGCGCTCACACTCTCGAGTTCAGAGAATGCACAGCGCTCACACTCCCGAGTTCAGGAACGCACAGCGCTCACACTCCCGAGTTCAGAGAACGCACAGCGCTCACACTCCCGAGTTCAGAGAACGCACAGCGCTCACACTCCCGAGTTCAGAGAACACACAGCGCTCACACTCCCGAGTTCAAACAACGCACAGCGCTCACACTCCCGAGTTCAGAGACCGCACAGCGCTCACACTCCCGAGTTCAGAGAACACACAGCGCTCACACTCCCGAGTTCAAGAGAACGCACAGCGCTCACACTCCCGAGTTCAGAGAACGCACAGCGCTCACACACCCGAGTTCAAGACAACGCACAGCGCTCACACTCCCGAGTTCAGAGAACGCACAGCGCTCACACTCCCGAGTGAGAGAACGCACAGCGCTCACACACCCGAGTTCAGAGAACGCACAGCGTTCACACTCCCGAGTTCAGAGGACGCACAGCGCTCACACTCCCGAGTTCAGAGAACGCACAGCGCTCACACTCCCGAGTTCAGAGAACGCACAGCGCTCACACTCCCGAGTTCAGAGAACGCACAGCGCTCACCACTCCCGAGTTCAGAGAACGCACGGCGCTCACACTCCCGAGTTCAGAGAACGCACGGCGCTCACACTCGAGTTCAAGAACGCACGCGCTCACTCCCAGTCAGAGAACGCACAGCGCTCACACTCCCCAGTTCAGGGACCACGGCGCCACACTCCAGTTCAGAACGCTCACACTCCCGAGTTCAGGAACGCAACGCTACACTACCCGCGTCATAGACAAGCGCACAGCGCTTCAGACGCCCTCAACTCCCGATCAACACCACAGCGCTCACACTCCCTTCAGAGAGTGCACAGCGCTCAGACTCCCGAGTTCAAACAACGCACAGCGCTCACACTCCCGAGTTCAGAGAGTGCACAGCGCTCAGACTCCCGAGTTCAAACAACGCACAGCGCTCACACTCCCCGAGTTCAGACAACGCACAGCGCTCACACTCCCGAGTTCAGAGAACGCACAGCGCTCACACTCCCGAGTGCAGAGAACGCACAGTGCTCACATTCCGAGTTCAGAGAAAGCACAGCACTCACGACTCCACGAGTTTCAGAGAACGCACAGCGCTCACACTCCCGAGTTCAGAGAAGGCACAGCACTCACACTCCCGAGTTCAGAGAATGCACAGTGCTCACACTCCCGAGTTCAGGGAACGCACAGCGCTCACACACTCCCGAATGCAGAGAACGCACAGCACTCACACGCCCGAGTTCAGAGAACGCACAGCGCTCACCCTCCCGAGTTCAGAGAATGCACAGCACTCACACTCCCGAGTGCAGAGATTGCACAGCGCTCACACTCCCGAGTTCAGGGAACGCACAGCGCTCACACTCCCGAGTTCAGGAGAACGCACAGCGCTCACACACCCGACTTTCAGAGAACGCACAGCGCTCACACTCCCGAGTTCAGAGTACGCACAGCGCTCACACTCCCGAGTTCAGAGAACGCACAGCGCTCCCACACTCCCGAGTTCAGGGAACGCACAGCGCTCTCACACTCCCCGAGTTCAGAGAACGCACAGCGCTCACACACCCCGAGTTCAGCAGGTAACCGCACAGCGTTCAGATAACCCCGAGTTCAGAGAACGCACAGCGCTCACACACCCGAGTTCAGAGACCGCACAGCGTTCACACTCCCGAGTTCAGAGAACGCACAGCGCTCACACTCCCGAGTTCACAGAACGCACAGCGCTCACACTCCCGAGTTCAGAGAACGCACAGCGCTCACACTCCCGAGTTCAGAGAACGCACAGCGCTCACACTCACGAGTTCAGAGAACGCACAGCGCTCACACTCCCGAGTTCAGAGAACGCACAGCGCTCACACTCCCGAGTTCAGAGAACGCACAGCGCTCACACTCCCGAGTTCAGAGAACGCACAGCGCTCACACTCCCGAGTTCAGGGAACGCACGGCACTCACACTCCCGAGTTCAGAGAACGCACAGCGCTCACACTCCCGAGTTCAGGGAACGCACAGCGCTCACACTCCCGAGTTCAGAGAACGCACAGCGCTAACACTCCCGAGTTCAGAGAGTGCACAGCGCTCAGACTCCCGAGTTCAAACAACGCACAGCGCTCACACTCCCGAGTTCAGAGAGTGCACAGCGCTCAGACTCCCGAGTTCAAACAACGCACAGCGCTCATACTCCCGAGTTCAGAGAGTGCACAGCGCTCAGACTCCCGAGTTCAAACAACGCACAGCGCTCACACTCCCGAGTTCAGACAACGCACAGCGCTCACACTCCCGAGTTCAGGGAATGCACAGCGCTCACACTCCCGAGTTCAGAGAACGCACAGCGCTCACACTCCCGAGTGCAGAGAACGCACAGCGCTCACATTCCCGAGTTCAGAGAAAGCACAGCACTCAGACTCACGAGTTCAGAGAACGCACAGCGCTCACACTCCCGAGTTCAGAGAAGGCACAGCACTCACACTCCCGAGTTCAGAGAATGCACAGTGCTCACACTCCCGAGTTCAGGGAACGCACAGCGCTCACACTCCCGAGTTCAGAGAACGCACAGCGCTCACACACCCGAGTTCAAACAACGCACAGCGCTCACACTCCCGAGTTCAGAGAATGCACAGCACTCAGACTCACGAGTTCAGAGAACGCACAGCGCTCACACTCCCGAGTTCAGAGAAGGCACAGCACTCACACTCCCGAGTTCAGAGAATGCACAGTGCTCACACTCCCGAGTTCAGGGAACGCACAGCGCTCACACTCCCGAATGCAGAGAACGCACAGCACTCACACGCCCGAGTTCAGAGAACGCACAGCGCTCACCCTCCCGAGTTCAGAGAACGCACAGCACTCACACTCCCGAGTGCAGAGAACGCACAGCGCTCACACTCCCGAGTTCAGTGAACGCACAGCGCTCACACTCCCGACTTCAGAGAACGCACAGCGCTCACACTCCCGAGTTCAGAGTACGCACAGCGCTCACACTCCCGAGTTCAGGGAACGCACAGCGCTCACACTCCCGAGTTCAGAGAACGCACAGCGCTCACACTCCCGAGTTCAGGGAACGCACAGCGCTCACACTCCCGAGTTCAGAGAACGCACAGCGCTCACACACCCGAGCTCAGAGAACGCACAGCGTTCACACTCTCGAGTTCAGAGAACGCACAGCGCTCACACTCCCGAGTTCAGAGAACGCACAGCGCTCACACTCTCGAGTTCAGAGAACGCACAGCGCTCACACTCCCGAGTTCAGAGAACGCACAGCGCTCACACTCTCGAGTTCAGAGAATGCACAGCGCTCACACTCCCGAGTTCAGGAACGCACAGCGCTCACACTCCCGAGTTCAGAGAACGCACAGCGCTCACACTCCCGAGTTCAGAGAACGCACAGCGCTCACACTCCCGAGTTCAGAGAACACACAGCGCTCACACTCCCGAGTTCAAACAACGCACAGCGCTCACACTCCCGAGTTCAGAGACCGCACAGCGCTCACACTCCCGAGTTCAGAGAACACACAGCGCTCACACTCCCGAGTTCAGAGAACGCACAGCGCTCACACTCCCGAGTTCAGAGAACGCACAGCGCTCACACACCCGAGTTCAAACAACGCACAGCGCTCACACTCCCGAGTTCAGAGAACGCACAGCGCTCACACTCCCGAGTTGAGAGAACGCACAGCGCTCACACACCCGAGTTCAGAGAACGCACAGCGTTCACACTCCCGAGTTCAGAGGACGCACAGCGCTCACACTCCCGAGTTCAGAGAACGCACAGCGCTCACACTCCCGAGTTCAGAGAACGCACAGCGCTCACACTCCCGAGTTCAGAGAACGCACAGCGCTCACACTCCCGAGTTCAGAGAACGCACAGCGCTCACACTCCCGAGTTCAGAGAACGCACAGCGCTCACACTCCCGAGTTCAGAGAACGCACGGCGCTCACACTCCCGAGTTCAGAGAACGCACAGCGCTCACACTCCCGAGTTCAGGGAACGCACGGCGCTCACACTCCCGAGTTCAGAGAACGCACAGCGCTCACACTCCCGAGTTCAGGGAACGCACAGCGCTCACACTCCCGAGTTCAGAGAACGCACAGCGCTAACACTCCCGCGTTCAGAGAGTGCACAGCGCTCAGACCCCCGAGTTCAAACAACGCACAGCGCTCACACTCCCGAGTTCAGAGAGTGCACAGCGCTCAGACTCCCGAGTTCAAACAACGCACAGCGCTCACACTCCCGAGTTCAGAGAGTGCACAGCGCTCAGACTCCCGAGTTCAAACAACGCACAGCGCTCACACTCCCGAGTTCAGACAACGCACAGCGCTCACACTCCCGAGTTCAGAGAACGCACAGCGCTCACACTCCCGAGTGCAGAGAACGCACAGCGCTCACATTCCCGAGTTCAGAGAAAGCACAGCACTGAGACTCACGAGTTCAGAGAACGCACAGCGCTCACACTCCCGAGTTCAGAGAAGGCACAGCACTCACACTCCCGAGTTCAGAGAATGCACAGTGCTCACACTCCCGAGTTCAGGGAACGCACAGCGCTCACACTCCCGAATGCAGAGAACGCACAGCACTCACACGCCCGAGTTCAGAGAACGCACAGCGCTCACCCTCCCGAGTTCAGAGAATGCACAGCACTCACACTCCCGAGTGCAGAGATTGCACAGCGCTCACGCTCCCGAGTTCAGGGAACGCACAGCGCTCACACTCCCGAGTTCAGGGAACGCACAGCGCTCACACTCCCGAGTTCAGGGAACGCACAGCGCTCACACACCCGACTTCAGAGAACGCACAGCGCTCACACTCCCGAGTTCAGAGTACGCACAGCGCTCACACTCCCGAGTTCAGAGAACGCACAGCGCTCACACTCCCGAGTTCAGGGAACGCACAGCGCTCACACTCTCGAGTTCAGAGAACGCACAGCGCTCACACTCCCGAGTTAAGAGAACGCACAGCGCTCACACTCTCGAGTTCAGAGAACGCACAGCGCTCACACTCCCGAGTTCAGGAACGCACAGCGCTCACACTCCCGAGTTCAGAGAACGCACAGCGCTCACACTCCCGAGTTCAGAGAACGCACAGCGCTCACACTCCCGAGTTCAGAGAACGCACAGCGCTCACACTCCCGAGTTCAAACAACGCACAGCGCTCACACTCCCGAGTTCAGAGACCGCACAGCGCTCACACTCCCGAGTTCAGAGAACACACAGCGCTCACACTCCCGAGTTCAGAGAACGCACAGCGCTCACACTCCCGAGTTCAGAGAACGCACAGCGCTCACACACCCGAGTTCAAACAACGCACAGCGCTCACACTCCCGAGTTCAGAGAATGCACAGCGCTCACACTCACGAGTTCAGAGAACACACAGCGCTCACACTCCCGAGTTCAGAGAACGCACAGCGCTCACACTCCCGAGTTCAGAGAAAGCACAGCGCTCACACTCCCGAGTTCAGAGAGTGCACAGCGCTCAGACTCCCGACTTCAAACAACGCACAGCGCTCACACTCCCGAGTTCAGAGAACGCACAGCGCTCACACTCTCAAGTTCAGAGAACACACAGCGCTCACACTCCCGAGTTCAGAGAACACACAGCGCTCACACTCCCGAGTTCAGAGAACGCACAGCGCTCACACTCTCAAGTTCAGAGAACACACAGCGCTCACACTCCCGAGTGCAGAGAACGCACAGCGCTCACACTCTCGAGTTCAGAGAACGCACAGCGCTGACACTCCCGAGTTCAGAGAACACATAGCGCTCACACTCCCGAGTTCAGAGTACGCACAGCGCTCACACTCCCGAGTTCAGAGAACGCACAGCGCTCACACTCCCGAGTTCAGGGAACGCACAGCGCTCACACTCCCGAGTTCAGAGAACGCACAGCGCTCACACACCCGAGTTCAGAGAACGCACAGCGTTCACACTCCCGAGTTCAGAGAACGCACAGCGCTCACACTCCCGAGTTCAGAGAACGCACAGCGCTCACACTCCCGAGTTCAGAGAACGCACAGCGCTCACACTCCCGAGTTCAGAGAACGCACAGCGCTCACACTCCCGAGTTCAGAGAACGCACAGCGCTCACACTCCCGAGTTCAGAGAACACACAGCGCTCACACTCCCGAGTTCAGAGAACGCACAGTGCTCACACTCCCGAGTTCAGAGAACGCACAGCGCTCACACTCCCGAGTTCAGGGAACGCACGGCACTCACACTCCCGAGTTCAGAGAACGCACAGCGCTCACACTCCCGAGTTCAGGGAACGCACAGCGCTCACACTCCCGAGTTCAGAGAACGCACAGCGCTAACACTCCCGAGTTCAGAGAGTGCACAGCGCTCAGACTCCCGAGTTCAAACAACGCACAGCGCTCACACTCCCGAGTTCAGAGAGTGTACAGCGCTCAGACTCCCGAGTTCAAACAACGCACAGCGCTCATACTCCCGAGTTCAGAGAGTGCACAGCGCTCAGACTCCCGAGTTCAAACAACGCACAGCGCTCACACTCCCGAGTTCAGACAACGCACAGCGCTCACACTCCCGAGTTCAGAGAAAGCACAGCACTCAGACTCACGAGTTCAGAGAACGCACAGCGCTCACACTCCCGAGTTCAGAGAAGGCACAGCACTCACACTCCCGAGTTCAGAGAATGCACAGTGCTCACACTCCCGAGTTCAGGGAACGCACAGCGCTCACACTCCCGAATGCAGAGAACGCACAGCACTCACACGCCCGAGTTCAGAGAACGCACAGCGCTCACCCTCCCGAGTTCAGAGAACGCACAGCACTCACACTCCCGAGTGCAGAGATTGCACAGCGCTCACGCTCCCGAGTTCAGGGAACGCACAGCGCTCACACTCCCGAGTTCAGGGAACGCACAGCGCTCACACTCCCGAGTTCAGTGAACGCACAGCGCTCACACTCCCGACTTCAGAGAACGCACAGCGCTCACACTCCCGAGTTCAGAGTACGCACAGCGCTCACACTCCCGAGTTCAGGGAACGCACAGCGCTCACACTCCCGAGTTCAGAGAACGCACAGCGCTCACACTCCCGAGTTCAGGGAACGCACAGCGCTCACACTCCCGAGTTCAGAGAACGCACAGCGCTCACACACCCGAGCTCAGAGAACGCACAGCGTTCACACTCTCGAGTTCAGAGAACGCACAGCGCTCACACTCCCGAGTTCAGAGAACGCACAGCGCTCACACTCTCGAGTTCAGAGAATGCACAGCGCTCACACTCCCGAGTTCAGGAACGCACAGCGCTCACACTCCCGAGTTCAGAGAACGCACAGCGCTCACACTCCCGAGTTCAGAGAACGCACAGCGCTCACACTCCCGAGTTCAGAGAACACACAGCGCTCACACTCCCGAGTTCAAACAACGCACAGCGCTCACACTCCCGAGTTCAGAGACCGCACAGCGCTCACACTCCCGAGTTCAGAGAACACACAGCGCTCACACTCCCGAGTTCAGAGAACGCACAGCGCTCACACTCCCGAGTTCAGAGAACGCACAGCGCTCACACACCCGAGTTCAAACAACGCACAGCGCTCACACTCCCGAGTTCAGAGAACGCACAGCGCTCACACTCCCGAGTTGAGAGAACGCACAGCGCTCACACACCCGAGTTCAGAGAACGCACAGCGTTCACACTCCCGAGTTCAGAGGACGCACAGCGCTCACACTCCCGAGTTCAGAGAACGCACAGCGCTCACACTCCCGAGTTCAGAGAACGCACAGCGCTCACACTCCCGAGTTCAGAGAACGCACAGCGCTCACACTCCCGAGTTCAGAGAACGCACAGCGCTCACACTCCCGAGTTCAGAGAACGCACAGCGCTCACACTCCCGAGTTCAGAGAACGCACGGCGCTCACACTCCCGAGTTCAGAGAACGCACAGCGCTCACACTCCCGAGTTCAGGGAACGCACGGCGCTCACACTCCCGAGTTCAGAGAACGCACAGCGCTCACACTCCCGAGTTCAGGGAACGCACAGCGCTCACACTCCCGAGTTCAGAGAACGCACAGCGCTAACACTCCCGCGTTCAGAGAGTGCACAGCGCTCAGACTCCCGAGTTCAAACAACGCACAGCGCTCACACTCCCGAGTTCAGAGAGTGCACAGCGCTCAGACTCCCGAGTTCAAACAACGCACAGCGCTCACACTCCCGAGTTCAGAGAGTGCACAGCGCTCAGACTCCCGAGTTCAAACAACGCACAGCGCTCACACTCCCGAGTTCAGACAACGCACAGCGCTCACACTCCCGAGTTCAGAGAACGCACAGCGCTCACACTCCCGAGTGCAGAGAACGCACAGCGCTCACATTCCCGAGTTCAGAGAAAGCACAGCACTCAGACTCACGAGTTCAGAGAACGCACAGCGCTCACACTCCCGAGTTCAGAGAAGGCACAGCACTCACACTCCCGAGTTCAGAGAATGCACAGTGCTCACACTCCCGAGTTCAGGGAACGCACAGCGCTCACACTCCCGAATGCAGAGAACGCACAGCACTCACACGCCCGAGTTCAGAGAACGCACAGCGCTCACCCTCCCGAGTTCAGAGAATGCACAGCACTCACACTCCCGAGTGCAGAGATTGCACAGCGCTCACGCTCCCGAGTTCAGGGAACGCACAGCGCTCACACTCCCGAGTTCAGGGAACGCACAGCGCTCACACTCCCGAGTTCAGGGAACGCACAGCGCTCACACACCCGACTTCAGAGAACGCACAGCGCTCACACTCCCGAGTTCAGAGTACGCACAGCGCTCACACTCCCGAGTTCAGAGAACGCACAGCGCTCACACTCCCGAGTTCAGGGAACGCACAGCGCTCACACTCCCGAGTTCAGAGAACGCACAGCGCTCACACACCCGAGTTCAGAGACCGCACAGCGTTCACACTCCCGAGTTCAGAGAACGCACAGCGCTCACACTCCCGAGTTCACAGAACGCACAGCGCTCACACTCCCGAGTTCAGAGAACGCACAGCGCTCACACTCCCGAGTTCAGAGAACGCACAGCGCTCACACTCACGAGTTCAGAGAACGCACAGCGCTCACACTCCCGAGTTCAGAGAACGCACAGCGCTCACACTCCCGAGTTCAGAGAACGCACAGCGCTCACACTCCCGAGTTCAGAGAACGCACAGCGCTCACACTCCCGAGTTCAGGGAACGCACGGCACTCACACTCCCGAGTTCAGAGAACGCACAGCGCTCACACTCCCGAGTTCAGGGAACGCACAGCGCTCACACTCCCGAGTTCAGAGAACGCACAGCGCTAACACTCCCGAGTTCAGAGAGTGCACAGCGCTCAGACTCCCGAGTTCAAACAACGCACAGCGCTCACACTCCCGAGTTCAGAGAGTGCACAGCGCTCAGACTCCCGAGTTCAAACAACGCACAGCGCTCATACTCCCGAGTTCAGAGAGTGCACAGCGCTCAGACTCCCGAGTTCAAACAACGCACAGCGCTCACACTCCCGAGTTCAGACAACGCACAGCGCTCACACTCCCGAGTTCAGGGAATGCACAGCGCTCACACTCCCGAGTTCAGAGAACGCACAGCGCTCACACTCCCGAGTGCAGAGAACGCACAGCGCTCACATTCCCGAGTTCAGAGAAAGCACAGCACTCAGACTCACGAGTTCAGAGAACGCACAGCGCTCACACTCCCGAGTTCAGAGAAGGCACAGCACTCACACTCCCGAGTTCAGAGAATGCACAGTGCTCACACTCCCGAGTTCAGGGAACGCACAGCGCTCACACTCCCGAATGCAGAGAACGCACAGCACTCACACGCCCGAGTTCAGAGAACGCACAGCGCTCACCCTCCCGAGTTCAGAGAATGCACAGCACTCACACTCCCGAGTGCAGAGATTGCACAGCGCTCACGCTCCCGAGTTCAGGGAACGCACAGCGCTCACACTCCCGAGTTCAGGGAACGCACAGCGCTCACACTCCCGAGTTCAGTGAACGCACAGCGCTCACACTCCCGACTTCAGAGAACGCACAGCGCTCACACTCCCGAGTTCAGAGTACGCACAGCGCTCACACTCCCGAGTTCAGGGAACGCACAGCGCTCACACTCCCGAGTTCAGAGAACGCACAGCGCTCACACTCCCGAGTTCAGGGAACGCACAGCGCTCACACTCCCGAGTTCAGAGAACGCACAGCGCTCACACACCCGAGCTCAGAGAACGCACAGCGTTCACACTCTCGAGTTCAGAGAACGCACAGCGCTCACACTCCCGAGTTCAGAGAACGCACAGCGCTCACACTCTCGAGTTCAGAGAACGCACAGCGCTCACACTCCCGAGTTCAGGAACGCACAGCGCTCACACTCCCGAGTTCAGAGAACGCACAGCGCTCACACTCCCGAGTTCAGAGAACGCACAGCGCTCACACTCCCGAGTTCAGAGAACGCACAGCGCTCACACTCCCGAGTTCAAACAACGCACAGCGCTCACACTCCCGAGTTCAGAGCCCGCACAGCGCTCACACTCCCGAGTTCAGAGAACACACAGCGCTCACACTCCCGAGTTCAGAGAACGCACAGCGCTCACACTCCCGAGTTCAGAGAACGCACAGCGCTCACACACCCGAGTTCAAACAACGCACAGCGCTCACACTCCCGAGTTCAGAGAATGCACAGCGCTCACACTCACGAGTTCAGAGAACACACAGCGCTCACACTCCCGAGTTCAGAGAACGCACAGCGCTCACACTCCCGAGTTCAGAGAACGCACAGCGCTCACACTCCCGAGTTCAGAGAGTGCACAGCGCTCAGACTCCCGAGTTCAAACAACGCACAGCGCTCACACTCCCGAGTTCAGAGAACGCACAGCGCTCACACTCTCAAGTTCAGAGAACACACAGCGCTCACACTCCCGAGTTCAGAGAACACACAGCGCTCACACTCCCGAGTTCAGAGAACGCACAGCGCTCACACTCCCGAGTTCAGAGAACGCACAGCGCTGACACTCCCGAGTTCAGAGAACACATAGCGCTCACACTCCCAAGTTCAGAGAACGCACAGCGCTGACACTCCCGAGTTCAGAGAACACATAGCGCTCACACTCACGAGTTCAGAGAACGCACAGCGCTCACACTCCCGAGTGCAGAGAATGCACAGCGCTCACACTCCCGAGTTCAGAGAACGCACAGCACTCACATTCCCGAGTTCAGAGAAAGCACAGCACTCAGACTCACGAGTTCAGAGAACGCACAGCGCTCACACTCCCGAGTTCAGAGAACGCACAGCGCTCACACTCCCGAGTTCAGAGAACGCACAGCGCTCACACTCCCGAGTTCAGAGAACGCACAGCGCTCACACTCCCGAGTTCAGAGAACGCACAGCGCTCACACTCCCGAGTTCAGAGAATGCACAGCGCTCACACTCCCGAGTTCAGAGAACGCACAGCGCTCACACTCCCGAGTTCAGAGAACGCACAGCGCTCACACTCCCGAGTTCAGAGAACGCACAGCGCTCACTCCCGAGTTCAGAGAACGCACAGCGCTCACACTCCCGAGTTCAGAGAACGCCCAACGCTCACACTCCCGAGTTCAGAGAACGCACAGCGCTCACACTCCCGAGTTCAGAGAACGCACAGCGCTCACACTCCCGAGTTCAGAGAACGCACAGCGCTCACACTCCCGAGTTCAGAGAACGCACAGCGCTCACTCCCGAGTTCAGAGAACGCACAGCGCTCACACTCCCGAGTTCAGAGAACGCACAGCGCTCACACTCCCGAGTTCAGAGAACGCACAGCGCTCACACTCCCGAGTTCAGAGAACGCACAGCGCTCACACTCCCGAGTTCAGAGAACGCACAGCGCTCACCCTCCCGAGTTCAGAGAACGCACAGCGCTCACACTCCCGAGTTCAGAGAACGCACAGCGCTCACACTCCCGAGTTCAGAGAACGCACAGCGCTCACACTCCCGAGTTCAGAGAACGCACAGCGCTCACACTCCCAAGTTCAGAGAACTCACAGCGCTCACACTCCCGAGTTCAGAGAACGCACAGCGCTCACACTCCCGAGTTCAGAGAACGCACAGCGCTCACACTCCCGAGTTCAGAGAAGGCACAGTGCTCACACTCCCGAGTTCAGAGAACGCACAGCGCTCACACTCCCGAGTTCACACAACACACAGTGCTCACACTCCCGAGTTCAGAGAACGCACAGCGCTCACACTCCCGAGTTCACACAACACACAGCGCTCACACTCCCGAGTTCAGAGAACGCACGGCGCTCACACTCCCGAGTTCAGAGAAGGCACAGCGCTCACACTCCCGAGTTCAGAGAACGCACAGAGCTCACACTCCCGAGTTCAGAGAACGCACAGCGCTCACCCTCCCGAGTTCAGAGAACGCACAGCGCTCACACTCCCGAGTTCAGAGAACGCACGGCGCTCACACTCCCGAGTTCAGAGAACGCACAGCGCTCACACTCCCGAGTTCAGGGAACACACAGCGCTCACACTCCCGAGTTCAGAGAACGCACAGCGCTCACACTCCCGAGTTCAGAGAATGCACGGCGCTCACACTCCCGAGTTCAGAGAACGCACAGCGCTCACACTCCCGAGTTCAGAGAACGCACAGCGCTCACACTCCCGAGTTCAGGGAACGCACAGCGCTCACACTCCCGAGTTCAGAGAACGCACAGCGCTCACACTCCCGAGTTCAGAGAACGCACGGCGCTCACACTCCCGAGTTCAGAGAACGCACAGCGCTCACAATCCCGAGTTCAGGGAACGCACGGCGCTCACACACCCGAGTTCAGAGAACGCACAGCGCTCACACTCCCGAGTTCAGAGAACGCACGGCGCTCACACTCCCGAGTTCAGGGAACGCACGGCGCTCACACTCCCGAGTTCAGAGAACGCACAGCGCTCACACTCCCCAGTTCAGGGACCGCACAGCGCTCACACTCCCGAGTTCAGAGAACGCACAGCGCTCACACTCCCGAGTTCAGAGAACGCACGGCGCTCACACTCCCGAGTTCAGACAACGCACGGCGCTCACACTCCCGAGTTCAGAGAACGCACAGCGCTCACACTCCCGAGTTCAGGGAACGCACAGCGCTCACACTCCAGAGTTCAGAGAACGCACAGCGTTCACACTCCCGAGTTTAGGGAACGCACAGCACTCACACTCCCCAGTTCAGAAAACGCACAGCGCTCACACTCCCGAGTTCAGAGAATGCACAGCGCTCACGCTCCCGAGTTCAGAGAACGCACAGCGCTCACACTCCCGAGTTCAGGGAATGCACAGCGCGCACACTCCCGAGTTCAGAGAACACACAGCGCTCACGCTCCCGAGTTCAGAGAACACACAGCGCTCACACTCCCGAGTTCAGAGAACGCACAGCGCTCACACTCCCGAGTTCAGGGAACGCATAGCGCTCACGCTCCCGAGTTCAGAGAACGCACAGCGCTCACACTCCCGAGTTCAGCGAACGCACAGCGCTCACACTCCCGAGTTCAGAGAACGCACAGCGCGCACACTCCCGAGTTCAGGGAACGCACAGCGCTCACGCTCCCGAGTTCAGAGAACGCACAGCGCTCACACTCCCGAGTTCAGAGAACGCACAGCGCTCACACTCCCGAGTTCAGAGAACGCACAGCGCTCACACTCCCGAGTTCAGAGAACGCACAGCGCTCACACTCCCGAGTTCAGAGAACGCACAGCGCTCACACTCCCGAGTTCAGAGAGTGCACAGCGCTCAGACTCCCGAGTTCAAACAACGCACAGCGCTCACACTCCCGAGTTCAGAGAACGCACAGCACTCACACTCTCAAGTTCAGAGAACACACAGCGCTCACACTCCCGAGTTCAGAGAACACACAGCGCTCACACTCCCGAGTTCAGAGAACGCACAGCGCTCACACTCTCAAGTTCAGAGAACACACAGCGCTCACACTCCCGAGTGCAGAGAACGCACAGCGCTCACACTCCCGAGTTCAGAGAACGCACAGCGCTGACACTCCCGAGTTCAGAGAACACATAGCGCTCACACTCCCGAGTTCAGAGAACGCACAGCGCTGACACTCCCGAGTTCAGAGAACACATAGCGCTCACACTCACGAGTTCAGAGAACGCACAGCGCTCACACTCCCGAGTGCAGAGAATGCACAGCGCTCACACTCCCGAGTTCAGAGAACGCACAGCACTCACATTCCCGAGTTCAGAGAAAGCACAGCACTCAGACTCACGAGTTCAGAGAACGCACAGCGCTCACACTCCCGAGTTCAGAGAACGCACAGCGCTCACACTCCCGAGTTCAGAGAACGCACAGCGCTCACACTCCCGAGTTCAGAGAACGCACAGCGCTCACACTCCCGAGTTCAGAGAACGCACAGCGCTCACACTCCCAAGTTCAGAGAAAGCACAGCGCTCAGACTCCCGAGTTCAGAGAACGCACAGCGCTCACACTCCCGAGTTCAGAGAACGCACAGCGCTCACACTCCCGAGTTCAGAGAACGCACAGCGCTCACTCCCGAGTTCAGAGAACGCACAGCGCTCACACTCCCGAGTTCAGAGAACGCCCAACGCTCACACTCCCGAGTTCAGAGAACGCACAGCGCTCACACTCCCGAGTTCAGAGAACGCACAGCGCTCACACTCCCGAGTTCAGAGAACGCACAGCGCTCACACTCCCGAGTTCAGAGAACGCACAGCGCTCACTCCCGAGTTCAGAGAACGCACAGCGCTCACACTCCCGAGTTCAGAGAACGCACAGCGCTCACACTCCCGAGTTCAGAGAACGCACAGCGCTCACACTCCCGAGTTCAGAGAACGCACAGCGCTCACACTCCCGAGTTCAGAGAACGCACAGCGCTCACCCTTCCGAGTTCAGAGAACGCACAGCGCTCACACTCCCGAGTTCAGAGAACGCACAGCGCTCACACTCCCGAGTTCAGAGAACGCACAGCGCTCACACTCCCGAGTTCAGAGAACGCACAGCGCTCACACTCCCCAGTTCAGAGAACACACAGCGCTCACACTCCCGAGTTCAGAGAACGCACAGCGCTCACACTCCCGAGTTCAGAGAACGCACAGCGCTCACACTCCCGAGTTCAGAGAATGCACAGTGCTCACACTCCCGAGTTCAGAGAACGCACAGCGCTCACACTCCCGAGTTCACACAACACACAGTGCTCACACTCCCGAGTTCAGAGAACGCACAGCGCTCACACTCCCGAGTTCACACAACACACAGCGCTCACACTCCCGAGTTCAGAGAACGCACGGCGCTCACACTCCCGAGTTCAGAGAACGCACAGCGCTCACACTCCCGAGTTCAGAGAACGCACAGCGCTCACACTCCCGAGTTCAGAGAACGCACAGCGCTCACCCTCCCGAGTTCAGAGAACGCACAGCGCTCACACTCCCGAGTTCAGAGAACGCACGGCGCTCACACTCCCGAGTTCAGAGAACGCACAGCGCTCACACTCCCGAGTTCAGAGAACGCACAGCGCTCACACTCCCGAGTTCAGGGAACGCACAGCGCTCACACTCCCGAGTTCAGAGAACGCACAGCGCTCACACTCCCGAGTTCAGAGAACGCACGGCGCTCACACTCCCGAGTTCAGAGAACGCACAGCGCTCACACTCCCGAGTTCAGGGAACGCACGGCGCTCACACACCCGAGTTCAGAGAACGCACAGCGCTCACACTCCCGAGTTCAGAGAACGCACGGCGCTCACACTCCCGAGTTCAGGGAACGCACGGCGCTCACACTCCCGAGTTCAGAGAACGCACAGCGCTCACACTCCCCAGTTCAGGGACCGCACAGCGCTCACACTCCCGAGTTCAGAGAACGCACAGCGCTCACACTCCCGAGTTCAGAGAACGCACGGCGCTCACACTCCCGAGTTCAGAGAACGCACGGCGCTCACACTCCCGAGTTCAGAGAACGCACAGCGCTCACACTCCCGAGTTCAGGGAATGCACAGCGCTCACACTCCCGAGTTCAGAGAACGCACAGCGTTCACACTCCCGAGTTTAGGGAACGCACAGCACTCACACTCCCCAGTTCAGAGAACGCACAGCGCTCACACTCCCGAGTTCAGAGAATGCACAGCGCTCACGCTCCCGAGTTCAGAGAACGCACAGCGCTCACACTCCCGAGTTCAGGGAATGCACAGCGCGCACACTCCCGAGTTCAGAGAACACACAGCGCTCACGCTCCCGAGTTGAGAGAACACACAGCGCTCACACTCCCGAGTTCAGAGAACGCACAGCGCTCACACTCCCGAGTTCAGGGAACGCATAGCGCTCACGCTCCCGAGTTCAGAGAACGCACAGCGCTCACACTCCCGAGTTCAGCGAACGCACAGCGCTCACACTCCCGAGTTCAGAGAACGCACAGCGCGCACACTCCCGAGTTCAGGGAACGCACAGCGCTCACGCTCCCGAGTTCAGAGAACGCACAGCGCTCACACTCCCGAGTTCAGAGAACGCACAGCGCTCACACTCCCGAGTTCAGAGAACGCACAGCGCTCACACTCCCGAGTTCAGAGAACGCACAGCGCTCACACTCCCGAGTTCAGAGAACGCACAGCGCTCACACTCCCGAGTTCAGAGAGTGCACAGCGCTCAGACTCCCGAGTTCAAACAACGCACAGCGCTCACACTCCCGAGTTCAGAGAACGCACAGCACTCACACTCTCAAGTTCAGAGAACACACAGCGCTCACACTCCCGCGTTCAGAGAACACACAGCGCTCACACTCCCGAGTTCAGAGAACGCACAGCGCTCACACTCTCAAGTTCAGAGAACACACAGCGCTCACACTCCCGAGTGCAGAGAACGCACAGCGCTCACACTCCCGAGTTCAGAGAACGCACAGCGCTGACACTCCCGAGTTCAGAGAACACATAGCGCTCACACTCCCGAGTTCAGAGAACGCACAGCGCTGACACTCCCGAGTTCAGAGTACACATAGCGCTCACACTCACGAGTTCAGAGAACGCACAGCGCTCACACTCCCGAGTGCAGAGAATGCACAGCGCTCACACTCCCGAGTTCAGAGAACGCACAGCACTCACATTCCCGAGTTCAGAGAAAGCACAGCACTCAGACTCACGAGTTCAGAGAACGCACAGCGCTCACACTCCCGAGTTCAGAGAACGCACAGCGCTCACACACCCGAGTTCAGAGAACGCACAGCGCTCACACTCCCGAGTTCAGAGAACGCACAGCGCTCACACTCCCGAGTTCAGAGAACGCACAGCGCTCACACTCCCGAGTTCAGAGAACGCACAGCGCTCAGACTCCCGAGTTCAGAGAACGCACAGCGCTCACACTCCCGAGTTCAGAGAACGCACAGCGCTCACACTCCCGAGTTCAGAGAACGCACAGCGCTCACTCCCGAGTTCAGAGAACGCACAGCGCTCACACTCCCGAGTTCAGAGAACGCCCAACGCTCACACTCCCGAGTTCAGAGAACGCACAGCGCTCACACTCCCGAGTTCAGAGAACGCACAGCGCTCACACTCCCGAGTTCAGAGAACGCACAGCGCTCACACTCCCGAGTTCAGAGAATGCACAGCGCTCACTCCCGAGTTCAGAGAACGCACAGCGCTCACACTCCCGAGTTCAGAGAACGCACAGCGCTCACACTCCCGAGTTCAGAGAACGCACAGCGCTCACACTCACGAGTTCAGAGAACGCACAGCGCTCACACTCCCAAGTTCAGAGAACGCACAGCGCTCACCCTCCCGAGTTCAGAGAACGCACAGCGCTCACACTCCCGAGTTCAGAGAACGCACAGCGCTCACCCTCCCGAGTTCAGAGAACGCACAGCGCTCACACTCCCGAGTTCAGAGAACGCACAGCGCTCACACTCCCAAGTTCAGAGAACGCACAGCGCTCACACTCCCGAGTTCAGAGAACGCACAGCGCTCACACTCCCGAGTTCAGAGAACGCACAGCGCTCACACTCCCGAGTTCAGAGAACGCACAGTGCTCACACTCCCGAGTTCAGAGAACGCACAGCGCTCACACTCCCGAGTTCACACAACGCACAGTGCTCACACTCCCGAGTTCAGAGAACGCACAGCGCTCACACTCCCGAGTTCACACAACACACAGCGCTCACACTCCCGAGTTCAGAGAACGCACGGCGCTCACACTCCCGAGTTCAGAGAACGCACAGCGCTCACACTCCCGAGTTCAGAGAACGCACAGCGCTCACACTCCCGAGTTCAGAGAACGCACAGCGCTCACCCTCCCGAGTTCAGAGAACGCACGGCGCTCACACTCCCGAGTTCAGAGAACGCACGGCGCTCACACTCCCGAGTTCAGAGAACGCACAGCGCTCACACTCCCGAGTTCAGGGAACACACAGCGCTCACACTCCCGAGTTCAGAGAACGCACAGCGCTCACACTCCCGAGTTCAGAGAATGCACGGCGCTCACACTCCCGAGTTCAGAGAACGCACAGCGCTCACACTCCCGAGTTCAGAGAACGCACAGCGCTCACACTCCCGAGTTCAGGGAACGCACAGCGCTCACACTCCCGAGTTCAGAGAACGCACAGCGCTCACACTCCCGAGTTCAGAGAACGCACGGCGCTCACACTCCCGAGTTCAGAGAACGCACAGCGCTCACACTCCCGAGTTCAGGGAACGCACGGCGCTCACACACCCGAGTTCAGAGAACGCACAGCGCTCACACTCCTGAGTTCAGAGAACGCACGGCGCTCACACTCCCGAGTTCAGGGAACGCACGGCGCTCACACTCCCGAGTTCAGAGAACGCACAGCGCTCACACTCCCCAGTTCAGGGACCGCACAGCGCTCACACTCCCGAGTTCAGAGAACGCACAGCGCTCACACTCCCGAGTTCAGAGAACGCACGGCGCTCACACTCCCGAGTTCAGAGAACGCACGGCGCTCACACTCCCGAGTTCAGAGAACGCACAGCGCTCACACTCCCGAGTTCAGGGAATGCACAGCGCTCACACTCCCGAGTTCAGAGAACGCACAGCGTTCACACTCCCGAGTTTAGGGAACGCACAGCACTCACACTCCCCAGTTCAGAGAACGCACAGCGCTCACACTCCCGAGTTCAGAGAATGCACAGCGCTCACGCTCCCGAGTTCAGAGAACGCACAGCGCTCACACTCCCGAGTTCAGGGAATGCACAGCGCGCACACTCCCGAGTTCAGAGAACACACAGCGCTCACGCTCCCGAGTTCAGAGATTGCACAGCGCTCACGCTCCCGAGTTCAGAGAACACACAGCGCTCACACTCCCGAGTTCAGAGAACGCACAGCGCTCACACTCCCGAGTTCAGGGAACGCATAGCGCTCACGCTCCCGAGTTCAGCGAACGCACAGCGCTCACACTCCCGAGTTCAGAGAACGCACAGCGCGCACACTCCCGAGTTCAGGGAACGCACAGCGCTCACGCTCCCGAGTTCAGAGAACGAACAGCGCTCACACTCCCGAGTTCAGAGAACGCACAGCGCTCACACTCCCGAGTTCAGAGAACGCACAGCGCTCACACTCCCGAGTTCAGAGAACGCACAGCGCTCACACTCCCGAGTTCAGAGAACGCACAGCGCTCACACTCCCGAGTTCAGAGAGTGCACAGCGCTCAGACTCCCGAGTTCAAACAACGCACAGCGCTCACACTCCCGAGTTCAGAGAACGCACAGCACTCACACTCTCAAGTTCAGAGAACACACAGCGCTCACACTCCCGAGTTCAGAGAACACACAGCGCTCACACTCCCGAGTTCAGAGAACGCACAGCGCTCACACTCTCAAGTTCAGAGAACACACAGCGCTCACACTCCCGAGTGCAGAGAACGCACAGCGCTCACACTCCCGAGTTCAGAGAACGCACAGCGCTGACACTCCCGAGTTCAGAGAACACATAGCGCTCACACTCCCGAGTTCAGAGAACGCACAGCGCTGACACTCCCGAGTTCAGAGAACACATAGCGCTCACACTCACGAGTTCAGAGAACGCACAGCGCTCACACTCCCGAGTGCAGAGAATGCACAGCGCTCACACTCCCGAGTTCAGAGAACGCACAGCACTCACATTCCCGAGTTCAGAGAAAGCACAGCGCTCAGACTCACGAGTTCAGAGAACGCACAGCGCTCACACTCCCGAGTTCAGAGAACGCACAGCGCTCACACTCCCGAGTTCAGAGAACGCACAGCGCTCACACTCCCGAGTTCAGAGAACGCACAGCGCTCACACTCCCGAGTTCAGAGAACGCCCAACGCTCACACTCCCGAGTTCAGAGAACGCACAGCGCTCACACTCCCGAGTTCAGAGAACGCACAGCGCTCACACTCCCGAGTTCAGAGAACGCACAGCTCTCACGCTCCCGAGTTCAGAGAACACACAGCGCTCACACTCCCGAGTTCAGAGAACGCACAGCGCTCACACTCCCGAGTTCAGGGAACGCATAGCGCTCACGCTCCCGAGTTCAGAGAACGCACAGCGCTCACACTCCCGAGTTCAGCGAACGCACAGCGCTCACACTCCCGAGTTCAGAGAACGCACAGCGCGCACACTCCCGAGTTCAGGGAACGTACAGCGCTCACGCTCCCGAGTTCAGAGAACGCACAGCGCTCACACTCCCGAGTTCAGAGAACGCACAGCGCTCACACTCCCGAGTTCAGAGAACGCACAGCGCTCACACTCCCGAGCTCAGAGAACGCACAGCGCTCACACTCCCGAGTTCAGAGAACGCACAGCGCTCACACTCCCGAGTTCAGAGAGTGCACAGCGCTCAGACTCCCGAGTTCAAACAACGCACAGCGCTCACACTCCCGAGTTCAGAGAACGCACAGCACTCACACTCTCAAGTTCAGAGAACACACAGCGCTCACACTCCCGAGTTCAGAGAACACACAGCGCTCACACTCCCGAGTTCAGAGAACGCACAGCGCTCACACTCTCAAGTTCAGAGAACACACAGCGCTCACACTCCCGAGTGCAGAGAACGCACAGCGCTGACACTCCCGAGTTCAGAGAACGCACAGCGCTGACACTCCCGAGTTCAGAGAACACATAGCGCTCACACTCCCGAGTTCAGAGAACGCACAGCGCTGACACTCCCGAGTTCAGAGAACACATAGCGCTCACACTCACGAGTTCAGAGAACGCACAGCGCTCACACTCCCGAGTGCAGAGAATGCACAGCGCTCACACTCCCGAGTTCAGAGAACGCACAGCACTCACATTCCCGAGTTCAGAGAAAGCACAGCACTCAGACTCACGAGTTCAGAGAACGCACAGCGCTCACACTCCCGAGTTCAGAGAACGCACAGCGCTCACACTCCCGAGTTCAGAGAACGCACAGCGCTCACACTCCCAAGTTCAGAGAACGCACAGCGCTCACACTCCCGAGTTCAGAGAACGCACAGCGCTCACACTCCCGAGTTCAGAGAATGCACAGCGCTCAGACTCCCGAGTTCAGAGAACGCACAGCGCTCACACTCCCGAGTTCAGAGAACGCACAGCGCTCACACTCCCGAGTTCAGAGAACGCACAGCGCTCACTCCCGAGTTCAGAGAACGCACAGCGCTCACACTCCCGAGTTCAGAGAACGCCCAACGCTCACACTCCCGAGTTCAGAGAACGCACAGCGCTCACACTCCCGAGTTCAGAGAACGCACAGCGCTCACACTCCCGAGTTCAGAGAACGCACAGCGCTCACACTCCCGAGTTCAGAGAACGCACAGCGCTCACTCCCGAGTTCAGAGAACGCACAGCGCTCACACTCCCGAGTTCAGAGAACGCACAGCGCTCACACTCCCGAGTTCAGAGAACGCACAGCGCTCACACTCCCGAGTTCAGAGAACGCACAGCGCTCACACTCCCGAGTTCAGAGAACGCACAGCGCTCACCCTCCCGAGTTCAGAGAACGCACAGCGCTCACACTCCCGAGTTCAGAGAACGCACAGCGCTCACACTCCCGAGTTCAGAGAATGCACAGCGCTCACACTCCCGAGTTCAGAGAACGCACAGCGCTCACACTCCCGAGTTCAGAGAACGCACAGCGCTCACACTCCCGAGTTCAGAGAATGCACAGTGCTCACACTCCCGAGTTCAGAGAACGCACAGCGCTCACACTCCCGAGTTCACACAACGCACAGTGCTCACACTCCCGAGTTCAGAGAACGCACAGCGCTCACACTCCCGAGTTCACACAACACACAGCGCTCACACTCCCGAGTTCAGAGAACGCACGGCGCTCACACTCCCGAGTTCAGAGAACGCACAGCGCTCACACTCCCGAGTTCAGAGAACGCACAGCGCTCACACTCCCGAGTTCAGAGAACGCACAGCGCTCACCCTCCCGAGTTCAGAGAACGCACAGCGCTCACACTCCCGAGTTCAGAGAACGCACGGCGCTCACACTCCCGAGTTCAGAGAACGCACAGCGCTCACACTCCCGAGTTCAGGGAACACACAGCGCTCACACTCCCGAGTTCAGAGAACGCACAGCGCTCACACTCCCGAGTTCAGAGAATGCACGGCGCTCACACTCCCGAGTTCAGAGAACGCACAGCGCTCACACTCCCGAGTTCAGGGAACGCACAGCGCTCACACTCCCGAGTTCAGAGAACGCACAGCGCTCACACTCCCGAGTTCAGAGAACGCACGGCGCTCACTCTCCCGAGTTCAGAGAACGCACAGCGCTCACACTCCCGAGTTCAGGGAGCGCACGGCGCTCACACACCCGAGTTCAGAGAACGCACAGCGCTCACACTCCCGAGTTCAGAGAACGCACGGCGCTCACACTCCCGAGTTCAGGGAACGCACGGCGCTCACACTCCCGAGTTCAGAGAACGCACAGCGCTCACACTCCCCAGTTCAGAGAACGCACAGCGCTCACACTCCCGAGTTCAGAGAACGCACGGCGCTCACACTCCCGAGTTCAGAGAACGCACGGCGCTCACACTCCCGAGTTCAGAGAACGCACAGCGCTCACACTCCCGAGTTCAGGGAATGCACAGCGCTCACACTCCCGAGTTCAGAGAACGCACAGCGTTCACACTCCCGAGTTTAGGGAACGCACAGCACTCACACTCCCCAGTTCAGAGAACGCACAGCGCTCACACCCCCGAGTTCAGAGAATGCACAGCGCTCACGCTCCCGAGTTCAGAGAACGCACAGCGCTCACACTCCCGAGTTCAGGGAATGCACAGCGCGCACACTCCCGAGTTCAGAGAACACACAGCGCTCACGCTCCCGAGTTCAGAGAACACACAGCGCTCACACTCCCGAGTTCAGAGAACGCACAGCGCTCACACTCCCGAGTTCAGGGAACGCATAGCGCTCACGCTCCCGAGTTCAGAGAACGCACAGCGCTCACACTCACGAGTTCAGCGAACGCACAGCGCTCACACTCCCGAGTTCAGAGAACGCACAGCGCGCACACTCCCGAGTTCAGGGAACGCACAGCGCTCACGCTCCCGAGTTCAGAGAACGCACAGCGCTCACACTCCCGAGTTCAGAGAACGCACAGCGCTCACACTCCCGAGTTCAGAGAACGCACAGCGCTCACACTCCCGAGTTCAGAGAACGCACAGCGCTCACACTCCCGAGTTCAGCCCCCCATTACAATTGTCAGGACCCCTAGTTCCCCTCCCCGAGCAGTCCCGTGCAGGTACTGCCACAAGTTGCAGCATCCTAGGCAGCCACAGCCTGAGCTACAGGCCGCCACTGCTAAAGCAGTGTCTCTGTCTGTGGGTTGAGGGTGTTGAAACCGTCAGAAGCAGGATGAGTCAGCTAAGTCGCACTTTGGTCAAAGATGGTTGAGGCTCGCGACCAGAGACAGGATCACAACACGTCCTGGAGCATTTAGTTCAATCACAACTCTTTTTATCGTGTGTGCGTTTGTTGAGTTTCTGTGGAAGAATATGGCAAAGTCATCTTAATTTTCTTTTCTCGAGTTAACAGAGGATGTACGGCACAGAATCAGGCCATCCGGCCCATCTGCTCCGTGCCGGTGTTTATTCCCCCCACCAGCCTCCTCCCACCCCCTCTTCATCTCACCCCATCAGCGTATCCTTCTACTCCTTTCTCCCTCGTGTGTTTATCCAGCCTCCCCTTAAACGCATCTATACTATTCGCCTCAACCCCTCCCTGTGGTAGCGAGTTCCACATTCTCACCACTCTCATAGAAACATAGAAGATAGGAGCAGGAGTAGGCCATTCGGCCCCTCGAGCCTGCTCCGCCATTCAATGAGATCATGGCTGATCATCCAAATTGAGTACCCGGTCCCTGCTTTCTCCCCATGTCCCTTGATCCCTTTAGCCTTAAGAAATATATCTAACTCCTTCTTGAATATATTTAATGAATTGGCCTCCACTGCCTTCTGTGGTAAAGAATTCCACAGGTTCACCACTCTCTGGGTGAAGAAATTCCTCCTCATCTCAGTCCTAAATGGCTTACCCCTTATCCTTATCTCTGGGTAAAAGACTTGCATTCATATAGCGCCTTTCACGACCACCGGACGTCTCAAAGTGCTTTACAACCAATGAAATACTTTCTTTGGAGTGTGGTCACTGTTGTAATGTAGGAAACGCGGCAGCCAAATTGCGCACAGCAAGCTCCCACAAACAGCAACGTGATAATGACCAGATCATCTGTTTTTGTTATGTTGGTTGAGGGATAACTAAAGGCCGGGACACCGGGGGGATCTCCCCCTGCTCTTCATGGGATCTTTTACGTTCACCTAAGAGAGCAGACGGGGGCCTTCATTTAATGTCTCATCCAAAAGACGGCACCTCTGACAGTGCAGCACTCCCTCAGTACCGCCCCTCCAACAGTGCGGCGCTCCCTCAGTACCGCCCCTCCGACAGTGCGGCGCTCCCTCAGTACCGCCCCTCCGACAGTGCGGCGCTCCCTCAGTACCGCCCCTCCGACAGTGCGGCGCTCCCTCAGTACCGCCCCTCCGACAGTGCGGCGCTCCCTCAGTACCGCCCCTCCGACAGTGCGGCGCTCCCTCAGTACCGCCCCTCCGACAGTGCGGCGCTCCCTCAGTACCGCCCCTCCGACAGTGCGGCGCTCCCTCAGTACCGCCCCTCCGACAGTGCGGCGCTCCCTCAGTACCGCCCCTCCGACAGTGCGGCGCTCCCTCAGTACCGCCCCTCCGACAGTGCGGCGCTCCCTCAGTAGCGCCCCTCCGACAGTGCGGCGCTCCCTCAGTACCGCCCCTCCGACAGTGCGGCGCTCCCTCAGTACCGCCCCTCCGACAGTGCGGCGCTCCCTCAGTACCGCCCCTCCGACAGTGCGGCGCTCCCTCAGTACCGCCCCTCCGACAGTGCGGCGCTCCCTCAGTACCGCCCCTCCGACAGTGCGGCGCTCCTTCAGTACCGCCCCTCCGACAGTGCGGCGCTCCCTCAGTACTGCCCCTCCAACAGTGCGGCACTCCCTCAGTGCAGCCTCCAGTTTTACTGATACCAGCTGTTTATTATCCAGGTTTTATAAACCGAATTGAAATTCTCAAGCTACTGGAACGGCGGAGTGGGATTTGAACTCATGAACCAGAGTGAAGAACAATGAGACGACGGAAAAATCTTCGGGGCGGCGTGCGGGAGGTTGTCACGTAGCAGTAACCGCGTGTGCCAGGAAGATCTCCGAGCGGTGGTTGTAAAAAACCCCCCCCGAGGTGCGTGCCGTTCGCTCGTTGGCAGCCGCGCTGCTCGCACTCCCGACACCTTCTCTATCTTACAAAAGTGTGAAACCATTTATTGACTCGTTTTCAAATCAGATAAAGCCCGCGCCTGGAGAGAGCAGGTCAACCAGAGTTCAGCAGAACACTCAATTGCCCCGCCACCGGGTTTAGTGACTGATCTCCAGCAACAACACCTTGCATTTATGTAGCGCCTGAAACATCCCGAGGGCGCTTCACAGGAGCGGTTATCAGACAGAAATTCGACCCCGAGCCACAGAAGGAGATATTAGGGACAAGTGACCAAAAGCCTGGTCAAAGAGGTCGGTTTTAAGGAGCGTCTTAAAGGAGGAGAGAGAGGCGGAGAGGTTTAGGGAGGGAATTCCAGAGCTCGGGGCCCAGGCGGCTGAAGGCACGGCCGCCAATGGTGGAGCGATGGAAATCGGGGGATGCGCAAGAGGCCAGAATTGGAGGAGCGCGGAGATCTCGGGGGGTTGTGGGGGCTGGAGGAGGTTGCAGAGATGGGGAGGGGGGGTGCGAGGCTGTGGAGGGGCGATGTGGCCCGGTAGCAAGTCCTGGGTCACTCCGGTCTGCTATCTTGGCCGTTCCAGCTGTGGGTGTAGTTAATATTGGGGTTACACAGCAATATAGGAACAGGAGGAGGTCAATTACCCCTCGATCTCGTTCCGCTATTCAATGAGATCATGGTTGATTCGTGACCTAACTCCATATAACCGCCTTTGCCTCATATCTATTTGATTAAAAACATAGAAACATAGAAAAATAGGAGCAGGAGTCGGCCATTTGGCCCCTCGAGCCCGCTCCGCCATTCAATATGATCATGGCTGATCCTCTATCTCAATACCATATTCCTGCTCTCTCCCCATACCCCTTGATGCCTTTTGTGTCTAGAAATCTATCGATCTCCTTCTTAAATATATTCAGTGACTTGGCCTCCACAGCCTTCTGTGGTAGAGAATCCACAGGTTCACCACCCTCTGAGTGAATACATTTCTCCTCATCTCAGTCCTAAATGTCCTACCCCGTATCCTGAGACTGTGACCCCTCGTTCTAGACCCCCCCTAGCCAGAGGAAACATCCTCCCTGCATCCAGTCTGTCTAGCCCTGTCAGAATTTTATTTGTTTCAATGAGATCCCCTCTATTTACAATCCTACATTAAAGACTTGGATGAGGGGACCGAGTGTTATGTAGGCAAGTTTGCGGATGATACAAAGATGGGTGGGAAAGCAAGTTGTGCGGAGGAATCAAAGAATCTGCAAAGGGATACAGACAGGCTAAGTGAGTGGGCAAACATTTGGCAGATGGAGTATAATGTGGGAAAGTGCGAGGTTATCCAACTTGGCAGGAAAAATAAAAAAGCAAATTATTATTTAAATGGAGAGAGATTACAAAATGTTACAGTTCAGAGGGACCTGGAGGTCCTTGTGCATGAAACACAAAAAGTTAGCATGCAGGTACAGCAAGTAATCAAAAAGGCAAATGGAATGTTGGCCTTTATTTCAAGGGGGTTGGAGTATAAAAGCAGGGAAGTCCTGCTACAACTGTACAGGGTATTGGTGAGACCACACCTGGAGTACTGCGTACAGATTTCGTCTCCTTATTTAAGGAAGGATATACTTGCATTGGAGGCAGTTCAGAGACGATTCACACGGTTGATTCCTGAGATGAGGGGGTTGTCTTATGAGGAAAGGTTGGGCCTATACTCATTGGAGGGAGCGCCGCACTGTCAGAGGGGCAGTACTGAGGGAGCGCCGCACTGTCAGAGGGGCAGTACTGAGGGAGCGCCACACTGTCAGAGGGGCAGTACTGAGGGAGCGCCGCACTGTCGGAGGGGCAGTACTGAGGGAGCGCCGCACCGTGGGAGGGGCAGTACTGAGGGAGCGCCGTACTGTCGGAGGGGCAGTACTGAGGGAGCGCCGCACTGTCGGAGGGGCAGTACTGAGGGAGCGCCGTACTGTCGGAGGGGCAGTACTGAGGGAACGCCGCACTGTCGGAGGGGCAGTCCTGAGGGAGCGCCGCACTGTCGGAGGGGCAGTACTGAGGGAATGCCGCACTGTCGGAGGGGCAGTACTGAGGGAGCGCCGCACTGTCGGAGGGGCGGTACTGAGGGAGCGCCGCACTGTCGGAGGGGCAGTACTGAGGGAGCGCCGCACTGTCGGAGGGGCGGTACTGAGGGAACGCCGCACTGTCGGAGGGGCGCTACTGAGGGAGCGCCGCACTGTCGGAGGGGCGGTACTGAGGGAGCGCCACACTGTCGGAGGGGCGGTACTCAGGGAGCGCCGCACTGTCAGAGGGGCGGTACTGAGGGAGCGCCGCACTGTCGGAGGGGCAGTACTGAGGGAGCGCCGCACTGTCGGAGGGGCAGTACTGAGGGAGCGCCGCACTGTCGGAGGGTCAGTACTGAGGGAGCGCCGCACTGTCGGAGGGGCGGTACTGAGGGAACGCCGCACTGTCGGAGGGGCAGTACTGAGGGAGCGCCGCACTGTCGGAGGGGCGGTACTGAGGGAACGCCGCACTGTCGGAGGGGCGGTACTGAGGGAGCGCCGCACTGTCGGAGGGGCGGTACTGAGGGAGCGCCGCACTGTCGGAGGGGCAGTACTGAGGGAGCGCCGCACTGTCGGAGGGGCAGTACTGAGGGAGCGCCGCACTGTCGGAGAGGCAGTACTGAGGGAGCGCCGCACTGTCGGAGGGGCAGTACTGAGGGAGCGCCGCACTGTCGGAGGGGCAGTACTGAGGGAGCGCCGGTACTGAGGGAGCGCCGCACTGTCGGAGGGGCAGTACTGAGGGAGCGCCGCACTGTCGGAGGGGCGGTACTGAGGGAGCGCCACACTGTCGGAGGGGCGGTACTGAGGGAGCGCCGCACTGTCGGAGGGGCAGTACTGAGGGAGCGCCGCACTGTCGGAGGGGCGGTACTGAGGGAGCGCCGCACTGTCGGAGGGGCAGTACTGAGGGAGCGCCGCACTGTCAGAGGGGCAGTACTGAGGGAGCGCCACACTGTCAGAGGGGCAGTACTGAGGGAGCGCCGCACTGTCGGAGGGGCAGTACTGAGGGAGCGCCGCACCGTGGGAGGGGCAGTACTGAGGGAGCGCCGTACTGTCGGAGGGGCAGTACTGAGGGAGCGCCGCACTGTCGGAGGGGCAGTACTGAGGGAGCGCCGTACTGTCGGAGGGGCAGTACTGAGGGAACGCCGCACTGTCGGAGGGGCAGTACTGAGGGAGCGCCGCACTGTCGGAGGGGCAGTACTGAGGGAACGCCGCACTGTCGGAGGGGCAGTACTGAGGGAGCGCCGCACTGTCGGAGGGGCGGTACTGAGGGAGCGCCGCACTGTCGGAGGGGCAGTACTGAGGGAGCGCCGCACTGTCGGAGGGGCGGTACTGAGGGAACGCCGCACTGTCGGAGGGGCGGTACTGAGGGAGCGCCGCACTGTCGGAGGGGCGGTACTGACGGAGCGCCACACTGTCGGAGGGGCGGTACTCAGGGAGCGCCGCACTGTCAGAGGGGCGGTACTGAGGGAGCGCCGCACTGTCGGAGGGGCAGTACTGAGGGAGCGCCGCACTGTCGGAGGGGCAGTACTGAGGGAGCGCCGCACTGTCGGAGGGTCAGTACTGAGGGAGCGCCGCACTGTCGGAGGGGCGGTACTGAGGGAGCGCCGCACTGTCGGAGGGGCAGTACTGAGGGAGCGCCGCACTGTCGGAGGGGCGGTACTGAGGGAACGCCGCACTGTCGGAGGGGCGGTACTGAGGGAGCGCCGCACTGTCGGAGGGGCGGTACTGAGGGAGCGCCACACTGTCGGAGGGGCGGTACTGAGGGAGCGCCGCACTGTCGGAGGGGCAGTACTGAGGGAGCGCCGCACTGTCGGAGGGGCAGTACTGAGGGAGCGCCGCACTGTCGGAGGGGCAGTACTGAGGGAGCGCCGCACTGTCGGAGGGTCAGTACTGAGGGAGCGCCGCACTGTCGGAGGGGCGGTACTGAGGGAGCGCCGCACTGTCGGAGGGGCAGTACTGAGGGAGCGCCGCACTGTCGGAGGGGCAGTACTGAGGGAGCGCCGCACTGTCGGAGAGGCAGTACTGAGGGAGCGCCGCACTGTCGGAGGGGCAGTACTGAGGGAGCGCCGCAGTGTCGGAGGGGCAGTACTGAGGGAGCGCCGGTACTGAGGGAGCGCCGCACTGTCGGAGGGGCAGTACTGAGGGAGCGCCGCACTGTCGGAGGGGCGGTACTGAGGGAGCGCCACACTGTCGGAGGGGCGGTACTGAGGGAGCGCCGCACTGTCGGAGGGGCAGTACTGAGGGAGCGCCGCACTGTCGGAGGGGCGGTACTGAGGGAGCGCCGCACTGTCGGAGGGGCAGTACTGAGGGAGCGCCGCACTGTCAGAGGGGCGGTACTGAGGGAGCGCCGCACTGTCGGGAGGGGCGGTACTGAGGGAGCGCCGCACTGTCGGAGGGGCAGTACTGAGGGAGCACCGCACTGTCGGAGGGGCGGTACTGAGGGAGCGCCTCACTATCGGAGGGGCAGTACTGAGGGAGCGCCGCACTGTCGGAGGGGCGGTACTGAGGGAGCGCTTCACTATCGGAGGGGCAGTACTGAGGGAGCACCGCACTGTCGGAGGGGCGGTACTGAGGGAGCGCCTCACTATCGGAGGGGCAGTACTGAGGGAGCGCCGCACTGTCGGAGGGGCGGTACTGAGGGAGCGCCTCACTATCGGAGGGGCAGTAGTGAGGGAGCGCCGCACTGTCGGAGGGGCAGTACTGAGGGAGCGCCTCACTATCGGAGGGGCACTACTGAGGGAGCGCCGCACTGTCGGAGGGGCGGTACTGAGGGAGCGCCGCACTGTAGGAGGGGCGGTACTGAGGGAGCGCCGCACTGTCGGAGGGGGCGGTACTGAGGGAGCGCCGCACTGTCGGAGGGGCAGTACTGAGGGAGCGCCTCACTATCGGAGGGGCGGCACTGAGGGAGCGCCGCACTGTCGGAGGGGGCGGTACTGAGAGAGCGCCGCACTGTCAGAGGGGCAGTACTGAGGGAGCGCCTCACTATCGGAGGGGCAGTGCCGAGGGAGTGCCGCACTGTTGGAGGGGCGGTACTGAGGGAGCGCCGCACTGTCGGAGGGGGCGGTACTGAGAGAGCGCCGCACTGTCGGAGGGGCAGTACTGAGGGGGCGCCTCACTATCGGAGGGGCAGTACTGAGGGAGAGGCCTATCCCTGCTCCTATTTCCTATGTTCTTATGATCTTATTCTTTAAACTCTAGTGAACACAGGCCTAGTCGACCCGCTCGGTTGAAGGACGTCCCTTTTCTACTTGGTGAGAAAGTGCAGCTTCAAAAATTGAAAGTGGTCTTTCCACTGCCCTTTGTCATGAATCAAAGAAGGAAGTAGCTCTTCAAGGTACAGACATGTTAAGTGAGTGGGCAGAAGCCGGCAGATGGAGTATAATGTGGGCAGTGTGAAATTATCCACTTTGGTTGGAGGATTAGAAAAGCAGAGTATTTTGAAAAGGTGAGAGACTGGTAAATATCGGCAGGCAGAGGTATTGGGTGTCCTCGTACATGAATCACGGAAAGTCAACATGCAGGTGCAGCAAGCAATTAGGACAGCAAATGGCATGTTAGCCCTTATTGCAAGGGGGTTGGAGTAGGAATGAGGAGGTCTTGCAGCCATTTACGCAGGGCTTTGGTGAGACCACAGCTGGAGTACTGGGCACAGTTCTGGTCTCCTTATCTAAGGAAGGATATACTTGCCTTAGAAGGGGGTGCAACGAAGGTTCACTAGGTTGATTCCTGGGATGAGAGGGTTGTCCTATGATGAGAGATTGAGTAGAATGGGCCGATACTCCCTGGAGTTTAGAAGAATGAAAGGTGATCTCATTGAAACATACAAGATTCTGAGGGGGCTTGACAGGGTAGATGCTGAGAGGCTGTTTCCCCCTGGCTGGAGGGTCTAGAACCAGGGGGTCACAGTCTCAGGATAAGGGGTCGGCCATTTAGGACTGAGATGAGGAGGAATTTCTTCACTCAGAGGGTGGTGAATCTTTGGAATTCTCTGCCCCAGAGGGCTGTGGAGGCTCAGTCATTGAGTATATTCAAGGCTGAGATCGATAGACACCCATCCCTCTAGTTCCCCACCCAAACCCATCCACCTAGACCCCATCCAAACCCATCTGTCTAGTCATCCATCCAAACCCATCCCTCTAGACCCCACCCAAACCCATCTGTCTAGTCATCCATCCAAACCCATCCCTCTCGACCCCACCCAACCCCATCTGTCTAGACCCCATCCAAACCCATCTGTCTAGTCATCCATCCAAACCCATCCCTCTAGACCCCACCCAAACCCATCTGTCTAGACCCCATCCAAACCCATCTGTCTAGTTCCCCATCCAAACCCACCTGTCTAGTCATCCATCGAAACCCATCTGTCTAGACCCCATCGAAACCCATCTGTCTAGACCCCATCCAAACCCATCTGTCTAGTCATCCATCCAAACCCAGCTGTCTAGACCCCGTCCAAACCCATCTGTCTAGTCATCCATTGAAACCCATCTGTCTAGACCCCATCCAAACCCAGCTGTCTAGACCCCGTCCAAACCCATCTGTCTAGTCATCCATCCAAACCCAGCCGTCTAGACCCCAGCCAAACCCATCTGTCTAGACCCTAGCCAAACCCATCTGTCTAGACCCCATCCAAACCCATCTGTCTAGTCATCCATCAAAACCCAGCCATCTAGACCCCATCCAAACCCAGCCATCTAGACCTCGAATTTTATAGCAATTCCTACTTTCCTATGAAAGGAATATTGGAGCGATGGGAAAAGGTACTATGTAGATTCACTGGGATGGGACGACAGAGTGCGGATGAGAATTTGTTGAAGCTAGGGCTGTGCTCATTGGGGTTAAGGGGGCGGACCTGATGACGAGAGGGTCAATAATGAAAGACTATTGGCACTGGTCAGTGAATCAGTAACTCGGGGGCATAAACTCTAAAAGGGGAGGTTCGCAAGAATTCTCGCACAGAGAGTATGGAATCCATCGCCACAGGAGCCGAGACGCCCTGCCATTTGAGAGGAAATTGGATTACCCCTCGGAGGAACCACATATTGAAGGGTGCAGGGGAAGGGGATGAGAGCAGAGAGCTCTGACATGGGGCTAGCACAGGTGTGGTAGGCCGAGTGGCCTCCGTGTGGATTTTTGTGACTTTATCTGTTGAAAGAAAAGGGTCCCGCCAATGTGATTCGTGGAACGATACAGCACAGGAGGAGGCCATTCGGCCCATCGTTCCTGTGCCGGCTCTTTGAAATTTCTATCCAATTAATCCCTCCCCCTGCTCTTTCCCCATCGGCCCTGCAATATTTTTCCTTTTCGAGTATTAATCCAATTCCCCTTTTGAAAGTCACTATTGAATCTGCTCCCACCACCCTTTCAGGCAGCGCGTTCCAGATCACAACAACTCGCTGCGTAAAAAACATTCTCCTCATCTCCCCCTCTGGTTCTTTTGCCAATTATCTTAAATCTGTGTCCTCTGGTTACCGACCCTCCCGCCCAGTGGAAACAGTTTCTCCTTATTTACTCTAATCAAAACCCTACATGATTTTGAACGCCTCGATTAAATCTCCTCTTAACCTGCTCTGCTCTAAGGAGAACAACCCCAGCTTCTCCAGACTCTCCACATCACTGAAGTCCCTCATCCCTGGGACCATTCTGGTCAATCTCCTCCGCGCCCTCTCCAAGACCTCGACATCCTTCCTAAGGTGGGGTGCCCAGAATTGGACACCATACGCCGGTTGAGGACCTAACCAGTGACTTGTAACGGTTTACCATAACTTCCTTGGTTTTGTACTCGCTGACTCTATTTGTAACGCTCAGGATCAAAGACGCACACAGTGTTTCAAAACAGCCAACTTCAATTGAAAGGATTCTGCTCTCGTTTATATTTCCATCTCACACCGTGCTCCGCTCTCCAGGTGTCGGTCTATGTGGGCGGCTTCAACCAGAGACTCACGTCGAAGCAGAGTGAGTCAGTGTCTATTTCGGTGTGTCAGTGCTGGGAAACCAAACGACAAAAAATAAAATTCCGCTCCGCGCTGGCAGCCAAATCCGGAACCCAAACCCCCTTCGCTGTTTCCCCCTCGACCCTATTCCCATCAAACCGCTGACCAACCATGTTAGCTGACCTTGTTAACGGTTCGCTCTCCTCAGGTACTGTCCCCCTCTCCCTCAAATCTGCCGTCATCACCGCTCACCTCAAAAAAAAACAACCCTTGGCCCTCTCCATCCTTGCAAACTGCTGCCCCATCTCCAACCTCCCTTTCCTCTCCGAAGTCTTTGAACGTGTGGCCGAATGGCCTACTCCTGCTCCTATCTTCTATGTTTCTATGTGTTGTCGCCTCCCAAATCCGTGCCCATCTTTCCCGCAACTCCATAAGAACATAAGAAATAGGAGCAGGGGTCGGCCATTCGGCCCCTCGAGCCTGCTCCGCCATTCAATGAGATCATGGCTGATCTTCTGCCTCAACTCCATTCCCCGGCCCTATCGCCATATCCCTCGATGCCCTTACTAGTCAGAAATCTATCCACTTCTGTTTTGAATATACCCAATGACTGAGCCTCCACAGCCCTCTGGGGTAGAGAATTCCAAAGATTCACCACCTTCTGAGTGAAGAAATTCCTCCTCATCTCAGTCCTGAATGGCCTACCCTTTATCCTGAGGCTGTGGCCCTTGGTTCTAGACTCCCCAGCCAAGGGAAACATTCTCCCAGCATCCACCCTATCAAGCCCTGTAATAATTTTGTATGCTTCAATGAGATCCCCTCTCATTCTTCTGAATTCAAGAGAATACAGACCCAGTTTACTCCAATTTTTTCCAATTCCAATTCAAATGCTTTATTGGCATGAAAGTTTACAGAGAACCATATTGCCAAAGCTTACATAGCAAAAAGGTACAGTTTTCCAACATTCTGTAGGTGTCAATCAATTTGACATTTGTTGGGTACATACAATATTACTTTTAAACAATATTAATTTTAAACAGTCTTTGTACTTCATTTGGTACGTTCAATATTAATTTTAAACAGTCTTAATTTTAAACAGTCCTCAGGTTGTGACATGTTGTTACATATTTGGCCCCAAGGTATGGTCTGTCTCCTTCTCCTAGGACTAATCTCAATTTTGACAGGTCATCCAATTCCTTGAAATCTGGGGTTGTTTGGCTTAGCTTGTTGAATAATATGTTTCTTGATGTGTTGAATTTTTCGCATTTTAGGAGGAAATGCATCTCTGTTTCAACCTCGCCGGCCAGACATTGATCGCATATTCTATTCTCTCTAGGCTGCCAGGATTTCTTGTATCTGCCTTTTTCAATTTCCAGTTGGTGGTCGCTTAGTCTGTACCTGGTGAGGGTCTGTCTCTGTTTTGTGTCTCTGATGGTCGTGAGGTAGTCTGCCAGTTTATATTCTCTTTTTAGGGCCCGGTAACATTCTAATCTGCTTTGGCTTTTGGTTATTTTGTTCCAATGTTCCAGGTAGGTTTCTTTGCATTTTTTAATGATTTGGTTCACTCGGATTGGTGTTTGGACGGCTGTGTTGGTCTGGGGCTGGTCAGGGTCCGGCTGAGTACTTAGTTTCAGTAGCAGCTGACTCAGGGGACTCTTTTCTGGGTTTAGCTCTTGGGTCTGAAAGGCTTTGAAATGAAGGGTGTCTGGGGAGCTAGATTTGAGGTGATTTAGGAAGTTTAGTGCTCGTTTTTGGATGTTTATTATCAGTGGGTATCTGCCTAGTTCGGCTCTGCATGCATTTGTTGGCGTTTTTCTTTGGGTGCGAAGGATGCTTCGGCAGAATTCTGCATGTAGGGCTTCTATTGTGTGTTTATCCCATTTAGTGTAGCTTTGGTGATTTAGCGGGCCCCATACTTCACTACCGTACAGTGCAATGGGCAGGATTATGCTGTCAAATATTTTGAGCCAGATTTTGATTGGGATTTGGATGTTGTAGAATTTTCTTTTTATTGCATATAGGGCTCTTCGGGCTTTTTCTTTTAGTGCATTCACTGCTATGCTGAAGCTCCCTGATGCTGTAATAGTTAGACCAAGGTAGGTGTAGCTCATAGTGTGTCCTATAGTGGTATCACTGAGGGTAAACTGGTATTTGTTTTCCTGACATCTGGGCCTTTTTTGAAAAATCATGATGTTGGTTTTCTTTAGATTTACTGTTAGAGCCCAATTTTGGCAGTATTTGTCGAGTAGGTCTAGTTGTTGCTGTAATCCCTGTTCTGTGGGAGACAGCAGAACCAGGTCGTCCGCATAGAACAGGGATTTCACTTCTCCATCCAGGAGACGGAGACCTGGTGACTCGCTTTGCTCCAGCATGTCTGCTAATTCATTTATGTATATGTTGAACAGGGTCGGGCTCAAATTGCAGCCCTGCCGGACGCCTCTTCTCTGGGTGAAGAAATCGGTGCGTTTGTCTCCAATTTTGACCCCGCATTTGTTTTTCAGATACATTGATTTAATAAGGCCATAGACTTTGCCCCCTATTCCACACTGAAGAAGTTTATAATAGAGCCCTTCGTGCCATATAGAGTCAAAGGCTTTCTTGAAGTCGATGAAACAGGCGAATATTTTCCCATTTTTTGTTTGGTGTATATGTTTTTCAATGAGGGTGTGAAGGGTATAGATATGGTCGGCGGTGCGGTGTTTTGGAAGAAAGCCTATTTGGTTTTTTCTGAGGATATTATGTTTGTTAAGAAAATCAAGTAATCTACTATTTAGAATACTGCAGAATAACTTCCCTAGACAACTGTTGACACAGATGCCGCGGTAGTTATTTGGGTCTCTTCTCATACGACAGTGTTTGAATCCCTCCCATCAGGTTTCTGCCCGTGCCACAGTACCGAAACGGCTCTCATCAAAGTCACAAATGTCATCCTTTGTGACTGTGACAAAGGTAAACTATCCCTCCTCATCCTTCTTGACTTGTCTGCAGCCTTTGACATGGTTGACCACTCCATCCTCCTCCAACGCCTCTCCACCGTCGTCCAGCTGGGTGGGACTGCACTCGCCTGGTTCCATCCTTATCTATCTAATCGTAGCCAGAGAATCACCTGCAACGGCTTCTCTTCCCGCTCCCGCATCCTTACCTCTGGTGTCCCCCGAGGATCTATCCTTGGCCCCCTCCTATTTCTCATCTACATGCTGCCCCGTGATGACATCATCCGAAAACACAGCGTCAGTTTTCACATGTACGCTGACGACACCCAGCTCTACCTCACCACCACCTCTCTCGACCCCTCCACGGTCTCTCAATTGTCAGACTGCTTGTCCGACATCCAGTTCTGGATGAGCAGAAATTTTCTCCCATTAAATATTGGGAAGACTGAAGCCATTGTTTTCGGTTCCCGCCACAAACTCCGTTCCCTGGCCACTGACTCCATCCCTCTCCCTAACATCTGTCTGAGGCTGAACCACACTGTTCACAACCTTGGTGTCATATTTGACCCTGAAATTAGTTTCCGACCACATATCCGCTTCATAACAAAGACCGCCTATTTCCACCTCCGTAACATCGCCCGTCTCCGCCCTGCCTCAGCTCATCCGCTGCTGAAACCCTCATCCATGCCTTTGTTACCTCTAGACTTGACAATCCCAACGCACTCCTGGCCGGCCTCCCACATTCTACCCTCCGTAAACTTGAGGTCATCCAAAACTCAGCTGCCCCGTGTCCTAACTCGCACCGAGTCCCGTTCACCCATCACCCCCTGTGCTTGTTGACCTACATTGGCTCTCGGTTAAGCAAAGCCTCGATTTCAAAATTCTCATCCTTGTTTTCAAATCCCTCCCTATCTCTGTAATCTCCTCCAGCCCCACAACCCTCCGAGATCTCTGCGCTCCTCCAATTCTGCCCTCTTGAGCATCCCCCGATTTCCATCGCTCCACCATTGGCGGCCGTGCCTTCAGCCGCCTGGGCCCCGAGCTCTGGAATTCAATTCAATTCAATTCAAATTGCTTTATTGGCATGACAAGGTAGATCTTATACGATAGCAAAATACTGCAGATGTTGGAAATCCGAAATAACAACAGAAAATGCTGGAAAAACTCAGCAGGTCAGGCAACATCCGTGAAGAGAAATTTGAGTTGACGTTTCGGGTCGAACCCTTCTTCAAGAAGGGTTCGACCCGAAACGTCAACTCAAATTTCTCTCCACGGATGTTGCCTGACCTGCTGAGTTTTTCCAGCATTTTCTGTTGTTATTAAGGTACATCTTATGTTGCCAAAGCACCAAAAAAACATTTATGGTTGAACACATAAACGCAGATCTATCCAGTGTATAAACAGATATATCCCACACACATATAATATGCATATAATCTTTTCTTAGGTTTAATGGTTGTCCCTCTGCTTATGGCAAGCTGTAACATAGTTTGCCGCTAAAGTTATGCAATTTCTCTGTTCCCCTAGTAGGTATGGGAGTTTTTGGTCATCATTCCCTCCCTAAACCTCTCCGCCTCTTTCCTCCTTTAAGATGCTCCTTAAAACCGACCTCTTTGATCCAGCTCTGGGTCATGGTGTTCATGGTTCCAACACCATCATCAAGTTTGCGGATGACACCACAGTAGTAGGCCAGATCACCAACAACGATGAGTCAGCCTACAGGGAGGAGGTCCGGCATCTCGTGAAGTGGTGCGCCGATAACAACCTGGCCCTTAACATCAAGAAAACCAAAGAAATCATTGTGGACTTCAGGAAGTCTAAAGGCGGAAGTCACACCCCCATCCACATCAATGGGGCTGTGGTGGAAAGGGTGGACAGCTTTAAGTTCCTTGGAGTCCACATCACGGAAGACCTCTCCTGGTCCCTCAATACCTCCTCTCTGGTGAAGAAGGCCCAGCAGCGCCTATATTTCCTAAGGAGGCTGAAGGGATGTAACCTGTCACTCCTGATCCTCTCTAACTTTTACCGCTGCACAATAGAGAGCATCCTGACAAACTGTATCACAGTATGGTTGTGATGAAATATGCCATTCATCACTCATCTGTATTCTCTGTGTGATTGTGCCTGTGACTGTGGTTTAGTTTCAGTTTCATTTCCCTTACCTCAGTTCCGTTTCCTCACCTTGTATTATGTGTAGGGCTCCGCCCATACCTGGCCCCTATGTAAGCAGGCTCAGCGTGCCTCACATCCAGTACTGCAGACCTCTGGATGGAAGACACCTCTCCACTGTGTGTTACCTTCTAAGTTAATAAAAGCCTTGTTTTGTTCCGCTAACATTGAGTCTCGGATTTATTGAAGCACATCAATGGTATGGCAGCTGTAGCTACTATGACCGGAAAGCCCTGCAACGGGTAGTCAAAACTGCCCAACGCATTACCGGCACCCGGCTACCGACCATAGAGCACATATACCAGAAACGCTGTCTACGGAGGTCACGGTCCATCATCAAAGACCCTACCCACCCCAGCCACAGTCTGTTCGCCCTCCTGCCATCTGGGAGACGCTACAGATGCATTCGCACCCGAACGACCAGGTTTAGGAACAGCTTCTTTCCCAGGGCTGTCATCCTACTGAACTCCACAAATAAACTCTAAAGCCTGCACATCTGCCAATGCACTTTATTATGGTTATGTTTATGTTAATGTATTACAAGCCAAATGAATGTTGAATGTTTAAATGTCTTAATCTAATTGTACACTCTCGGGAGCTGCAAGCCTACATTTCGTTGTACTGCACTTGTGCACTAACAATGACAATAAAGTTGATTATTTATTTATTATTATTTAATCAGATCGGCCATGGTCTTATTGGATGGCGGAGCAGGCTCGAGGGGCCGAGTGGCCGACTCCTGCTCCTAGTTCGCATGTTCGTAACCAGAGGCAACAGGAGGAAAAACGTTTCTACGCAGCGAGTGGTTAGGGTTTGGAATGCGCTGCCTGATAGGGCGGTGGATACAGATTCAATAGCAGCCTTCAAAAAGGAATTGGATAAATACTTGAAGGGGAAAAAATTGCCGGGATATGGGGAAAGAGCGGGGTAGTGGGACTAACCGGATTGCTCTTCGAGAGAGAGAGAGCCGGCGCAGACTCAATGGGCCGAATGGCCTCCTCCTGTGCTGTACTATTCTGTGATTCTATGACGCTATGAAGTATAGTTCTGTCACTATAAAGGCAGCAAGCCCTGAAGGCATTACCACAAAGATGGGACACAGCTTAATAGGGGAGATGTTGGACTGAGATCCCATCTGTCTATTCAGGTGCGCTGTTATTGCGCTGTTTCAAGAAAGAGCAGGGGATTTTTTCCTCGGTGTCCTGACCCACATCCCTCCCTCAACCAACACCACCAACAAAAAACCAGGATAACTGGTTATTTATCGCACTGCTGTTTGTGGGAGCTTGCTGTGCGCAAACTGGCTCCTACATTTGCCGACAGAATGACAGCCTCAAGAGCGCCGGCCTAGATTTGGCGCTCCAGTCTCTGGAGCGGCGCTTGAACCCGCGGCCCTCTGATTGGGCAAAATTGATTCACTGCGTAAAACACAACTCAGCAATTTCAACAGCGTGACGGACACCGTGTAAATACGTTTTTCATTTAGAAAGCAAAACTTGCATTTCTATAGCGCCTTTCACCACCTCAGGACGTCCCAAAGCGCTTTACAGCCAATGAAGTACTTTTTGAAGTGTGGTCACTGTTGTAATGTAGGAAACGTGGCAGCCAATTTGCGCACAGCAAGCTCCCACAAACAGCAATGTGATAATGACCGGATCATCTGTTTTTAGTGATGTTGGTTGAGGGATAAATATTGGCCCCAGGACACCGGGGAGAACTCCCCACTGCTCTTCTTCCAATAGTGGCCGTGGGATCTTTTACATCCACCCGAGAGGGCAGACGGGGCCTCGGTTTAACGTCTCTTCCGAAAGACGGCCCCTCCGACAGTGCGGCGCTCCCTCAGTACTGACCCTCCCACAGTGCGGCACTCCCTCAGTACCGCCCCTCCGACAGTGCGGCGCTCCCTCAGTACTGCCCCTCCGACAGTGCGGCGCTCCCTCAGTACTGCCCCTCCGACAGTGCGGCGCTCCCTCAGTACCGCCCCTCCGACAGTGCGGTGCTCCCTCAGTACCGCCCCTCCGACAGTGCGGTGCTCCCTCAGTACCGCCCCTCCGACAGTGCGGCGCTCCCTCAGTACTGCCCCTCCGACAGTGCGGGGCTCCCTCAGTACTGCCCCTCCGACAGTGCGGGGCTCCCTCAGCACCGCCCCTCCGACAGTGCGGCCCTCCCTCAGTACTGCCCCTCCGACAGTGCGATGCTCCCTCAGTACCACCCCTCCGACAGCGCGGCGCTCCCTCAGCACCGCCCCTCCGACAGTGCGGCGCTCCCTCAGTACCGCCCCTCCGACAGCGCGGCGCTCCCTCAGTACCGCACTGGGAGTGTCGGCCTGGATTATTGGCTCAAGTCTCTGGAGTGGGACTCGAACCCACAACCTCCTGAGCCAGAGGCGAGAGACAGAGAGAGAGAGAGTGAGAGAGAGAGCGAGAGAGAGAGCGAGACACCCACTGAGCCACGACTGGCACCCAAACAATAAATGCTTGTATATACGGAACACTTTTGCGTCAAGTTGTGTCTCACACTTCCTACAATATTTATTAAATCTTTCTAACTTTTTATCTACGGTAAGGCTACACCCCCAGCTTTTTATTTTCAATAATACACTTTGTTCATTGACAGTTTCGTTATGCAAAAGGCAAGAGGAGCGAGAGCAGGATCACACACAGCCAAGAACGAAGGGGTGACAATGGCTATCTGTCATTTGGATTTCAGTAAAGGGTAAAGGTGGGTGTGTGAAACTCTTACAGGCTCACTTGTACTGCCAAAAAAAAACCCCACTTGGCAGTGCCATTTTCAGCTGCGTTTATATCGTAGAACCAGGTAGGTTCTGACATTTCAAACTGGGGTTGCGACTGACGGCAGTGTACGTTAGCATAGTGGTCATGTTGCTGGACTAGTCATCCAACTTTGCACGTGAATTTAAAATCCCCACCTCGGGGCAGCTTGAGAATTTGCGTATTCTGCTGGTCTCAGTCAAATTGGCGATTATCGTAAAAACACCAACCTAGTTCATTAAAGTGCTCTTCAGTGGAAGGAAACCTAACGTCCTTACCCAGTCTGGGCCTATAACCTAGGCTGACACTCCCAGTGGAGCGCTGCACTGTCGGAGGGGCGGTACTGAGGGAGCGCCGCACTGTCGGAGGGGCGGTATTGAGGGAGGGCCGCACTGTCGGAGGGGCAGTACTGAGGGAGCGCCGCACTGTCGGAGGGGTGGTACTGAGGGAGCGCTGCACTGTCGGAGGGGCAGTACTGAGGGAGCGCCGCACTGTCGGAGGGGCGGTATTGAGGGAGGGCCGCACTGTCGGAGGGGCAGTACTGAGGGAGCGCCGCACTGTCGGAGGGGTGGTACTGAGGGAGTGCCGCACTGTCGGAGGGGCAATACTGAGGGAGCGCCGCACTGTCGGAGGGGCGGTACTGAGGGAGCGCCGCACTGTCGGAGGGGCGGTACTGAGGGAGCGCCGCACTGTCGGAGGGGCGGTACTGAGGGAGCACTGCACTATCGGAGGGGCGGTACTGAGGGAGCACCGCACTGTCGGAGGGGCGGTACTGAGGGAGCGCCGCACTGTCGGAGGGGCAGTACTGAGGGAGCGCCGCACTGTCGGAGGGGCGGTACTGAGGGAGCGCCGCGCCGTCGGAGGGGCGGTACTGAGGGAGCACCGCACTGTCGGAGGGGCAGTGCTGAGGGAGCGCTGCACTGCCGGAGGTGCTGTCTTTCGTATGAGACGTTAAATCGAAGCCCCGTAAAAGATCCCGCGGCCACTATTGGAAGAAGAGCAGGGGGAGTTCTCGTCGGTGTCCTGGGGCCAATATTTATCCCTCAACTAACATCACTAAAAACAGATGATCTGGTCATTACCTCATTGCTGTTTGTGGGAGCTTGCTGTGCACAAATTGGCTGCCGCGTTTCCTACATTACAACAGTGACCACACTTCAAAAAAAGTAATTCGTTGGCTGTAAAGCGCTTTGGGACGTCCTGAGGTTGTGAAAGGCGCTATAGAAATGGAAGTGCACCTTGAGGGAGATGTGAAAGAAATAGCTCGGAGAATTAGTCAGTGTGTGGTCTGAACTCGGCATGCAAGAGGAGCTGGTGGTTTGCAATGACACGTCGCGCCCGGCAGGCCAGCCAGGTACGCGGGCGACGTCACTGGTGGTTTATCGGCTAACGGTGAAGTCACGTCACGTATCCTGGGCGGAAACAGTGTGCAGTCAAAAAAAGAACTACGCTCGTCAGCAATAAACAGCAGCAAATCGCATTCTTACCGCGCCTTTCACCACCTCAGGACGTCCCAAAGCACTTTACAGCCAATGAAATACTTTTTGAAGTGTGGTCACTGTTGTAATGTAGGAAACGCGGCAGCCAATTTGCACACAGCAAGCTCCCACAAACAGCAATGTGATAATTAGCAGATCATCGGTTTTAGTGATGTTGGTTGAGGGATAAATATTGGCCCCAGGGAGCAGAACTCCCCCTGCTCTTCTTCCAATAGCGGCCATGGGATCATTTATATTCACCTGAGAGAGCAGACGGGGCCTCGGTTTAACAGCTACATCCGAAAGACGGCACCTCTGACAGTGCGGCGCTCCCTCAGTACCGCCCCTCCGACAGTGCGGCGCTCCCTCAGTACCGCCCCTCCGACAGTGCGGCGCTCCCTCAGTACCGCCCCTCCGACAGTGCGGCGCTCCCTCAGTACCGCCCCTCCGACAGTGCGGCGCTCCCTCAGTACTGCCCCTCCGACAGTGCGGCGCTCCCTCAGTACCGCCCCTCCGACAGTGCGGCGCTCCCTCAGTACCGCCCCTCCGACAGCGCGGCGCTCCCTCAGTACTGCACTGGGAGTGTCGGCCTGGATTATGGGCTCGAGTCTCTGGAGCGGGACTCAAACCCACGACCCTCGGACTCAAAGGCGAGAGAGAGAGAGAGTGCTGCCCACTGAGCCACGGCCGTCACCATAGTTTCCGCCCCCCACATCCCCTGCCAAGAGCCTGCCACGGTGCCCTTTGAAGGCGGGTAGGTTGTGGGCACTACCATCACTTACCCCACCACCTCCCACCGTGAGTCAGGGTCCAATCGCTTGAAGTTAGTTCCCCGCCCTCATCTTCACTGGCGGGAAATAAATCTCCAAAGAGATGTTTTAAAAAGTATTGCAAGGTCATACTCTTTGCCGTTAAAGGTTGCACTGAACTAAATGTAGGAAACGCAAACTGGATTTTAATATATTAACTGAGTATTGCATTATTTGGTCTGTGATTATTTTAAGATATCTCTCAACCAACATCACTAAAACAGATAATCTGGCCGTCATCACGTTGCTGTATTTATACTGTTGAGGCTGGGGGAGTCAATCGAAAATTTCAAAACTGAGATTGATAGATTGTTGTTGGGTAAGGGGATTATGGGTTTACAGAACCAAGGCGGGCAGATAGAGTTAAGATGCGGATCAACCGTGACCTGATTGAGCGGCGGGACAGGCTCGAGGGGCTGAATGGCCTCCTCCTGTGCCGATGTTCCTGCGAACAGTGAGCAGCCCGTCGGCCTGTCAGCAGACGTTTCCACAGCCAGATTAAAGTCATGCTGCTTAAATCAGGAGCAGGTTGGGACGGGCGAGGTACGGGAGAGCTCCCGAATCACCGGCGGGGAGACAGAGGCTGGAGGGGGTTAAGTAGAGAAAAGTGAGTTTAAAAAAAAAATGCTTTTAAATCACTTTTCTGAACCAGCAAAAAGCAGGATGTTGGGGCACTTTACTGGTACACAGTATTGCTCAACGTGATTATGTCAGGTTGAACAGAAAGAAAGACTTGCATTTCTCCAGCGCCTTTCACGACCACCGGACGTCCCAAAGCGCTTTACAGCCAATTAAGCACTTTTTTTGAAATGTGGTCACTGTTGTAATGTGGGAAACGCAGCAGCCAAATATGCGCACAGCAAGCTCCCACAAACAGCAATGTGATAATGACCGGATCATCTGTTTTAGTGATGTTGGTTGAGGGATAAATATTGGCCCCAGGACACCGGGGGGAACTCCCCCTGCTCTTCTTCCAATAGTGGCCGTGGGATCTTTTACGTCCACCTGAGAGGGCAGACAGGGCCTCGGTTTAACGTCTCATCCGAAAGACGGCACCTCTGACAGTGCGGCACTCCCTCAGTACTGTCCCTCCGACAGTGCGGCGCTCCCTCAGTACTGTCCCTCTGACAGTGCGACGCTCCCTCAGTACTGACCCTCTGACAGTGCGGCGCTCCCTCAGTACTGCCCCTCCGACAGTGCGGCGCTCCCTCAGTACTGCCCCTCCGACACTGCGGCGCTCCCTCAGTACTGCCCCTCCGACAGTGCGGCGCTCCCTCAGTACCGCCGCTCCGACAGTGCGGCGCTCCCTCAGTACTGCCCCTCCGACAGTGCGGCGCTCCCTCACTACTGCCCCTCCAACAGTGCGGCGCTCCCTCAGTACTGCCCCTCCGACAGTGCGGCGCTCCCTCAGTACTGCCACTCCGACAGTGCGGCGCTCCCTCAGTACTGCCCCTCCGACAGTGCGGCGCTCCCTCAGTGCTGCCCCTCCGACAGTGCGGCGCTCCCTCAGTACTGGCACTGGGAGTGTCGGCCTGGATTCTGTGCTCAAGTCTCTGGACTGGGGGCTCGAACCCACAACCTTCTGACCCAGAGGCAAGAGTGCTACCCACTGATCCAGGGCTGACAGGCAGAGTGTCATTGTACACACAGGTGTTGACTCTCACTGGGGTCCGGGGGCCAGGGGCACTGGTTGCCCTCCCGGTACCTTGCCTATGTGCCCCTTCTCCGAGGATGAGCTCGCACAGTGAGTGTCGGCAAGCTGTTCAACCATGGTGGGGGGGGTGTAGTGTCACAAGCAGATACAACAGAATCTGCTAGGGGGCTGGGGGCGGAGGGGAGAGGCAGGATTTGGCGTGGCGAGGAGAGAGGATAAAGAGACGGACCTAAGCCATATCAACGAGGGAGCGGGGTGCGCGTTCCAAACAGACCCGATCGTGTTGGCACCCAACACTTGCTCTCCTACAGACGCTGCCGGCCAGCGATCAGGGGCCGGGCGCCCTGGCTGATTCTTCACTCTCTGGCTCATGGTCACTGAGGCCAAACCATAAGCAGACCCCCATCCCTATCTGCAATCCATTAAATCAGCACCGATTGGGACAGAGTTTCGGTTTCTGCATCCCGGCGATAGGTTTGTCCAGTTCACACATAGCCGGGGGAGCCCGGGCAATGGAAAGGGTTCTCCATCTTGAGTTTAGAAGAATGAGAGGGGAATCCCATTGAAACGTATAAAATTCTGACAGGGCTGGACAGACTGGATGCAGGGAGGATGTTTCCCCTGGCTGGGGGGGTCTAGAACGAGGGGTCACAGTCTCAGGATACGGGGTAGGACATTTAGGACTGAGATGAGGAGAAATCTCTTCACTCAGAGGGTGGTGAACCTGTGGAATTCTCTACCACGGAAGGCTGTGGAGGCCAAGTCACTGAATCTATTTAAGAAGGAGATCGATAGATTTCTAGACACAAAAGGCATCAAGGGGTATGGGGAGAGAGCGGGAAAATGGTATTGAGATAGAGGATCAGCCATGATCATATTGAATGGCGGAGCAGGCTCGAGGGGCCGAATGGCCGACTCCTGCTCCTATTTTTCCATGTTTCGATCCCCGGCCTTTGTCCCTCAGCCGGGCCACGATTGGTGGCGTCTTGCAGATCGCCTCCAGGGTTGGGCGAAGGGGAATAGGTGTCCCGCCCGGAACATGCGCGCGTGCGAGCCCAGGATCGGGACCCGGCTGCGATGCCCCCTGTAGTCGAATGGCCTGCCCACAGCAAAAGCCAGGAAGGGGAGGTATTGTGGAGGGGGGGGGGGGTGGGGGATTGTTGAATGAGTCGCGTTCCTTTCACGCTCTTGACCAGTGGACGAAGTGGGGTGTGATATTGCGGGGTACGGGGAGAGAGCGGGAATATGGTATTGAGATAGAGGATCAGCCATGATCATATTGAATGGGCCGAATGGCCAACTCCTGCTCCTATTTTGCTATGTTTCTATGGATCGCCCCCGGAAGGGAAACACTGCCCACGCCAGGATACAAAAACTGCATCGCTTCTATCATCACCTCCACCACCCCCCCTCCTTGCCTCCCCAACCACCCAACTGTTTCTCTAGTGCATTGGGAGCTGAGTAGAGAAGGAAGGGGGTGAGTTGGGAATCTCCCAGATCTATCAAACACACACTGTTCCCAATTCCTGCCAGCTACACTGGCACAGAATATTACAAAATAGAGGGTTTAATTCAGCTGCTTCGCAAAAGAAAGACTTGCATTTCTCCAGCATCTTTCATGATCACCGGACATCCCAAAGTGCTTTACAGCCAATGAAGTACTTTTTGAAGTGTGGTCACTGTTGTAATTTGCGCACAGCAAGCTCCCACAAACAGCAATGTGCTAATGACCAGATCATCTGTTCTGGTGATGTTGGTTGAGGGATAAATATTGGCTCCAGGACACCGGGGAGAACTCCCCCCTGCTCTTCTTCAAATAGTGGCCGTAGGATCTTTCACGTCCACCTGAGAGGGCAGACGGGGCCTCGGTTTAACGTCTCATCTGAAAGACAGCACCTCCGACAGTGCGGTGCTCCCTCAGTACTGCCCCTCCGACAGTGCAGCGCTCCCTCAGTACTGTCCCTCCGACAGTGCGGCGCTCCCTCAGTACTGCCCCTCCGACAGTGCGGCGCTCCCTCAGTACCGCCCCTCCGACAGTGCGGCGCTCCCTCAGTACTGCCCCTCCGACAGTGCGGCGCTCCCTCAGCACTGCCCCTCCGACAGTGCGGCACTCCCTCAGTACCGCCCCTCCGACAGTGCGGCGCTCCCTCAGTACCGCCCCTCCGACACTCCCTCAGTACTGCCCCTCCAACACTGCGGCGCTCCCTCAGTACCGCCCCTCTGACAGTACGGCGCTCCCTCAGTACTGCCCCTCCGACAGTACGGCGCTCCCTCAGTACTGCCCCTCCGACAGTGCGGTGCTCCCTCAGTACTGCCCCTCCGACAGTACGGCGCTCCCTCAGTACTGCCCCTCTGACAGTACGGTGCTCCCTCAGTACTGCCCCTCCGACAGTACGGCGCTCCCTCAGTACTGCCCCTCCGACAGTGCGGCGCTCCCTCAGTACTGCTGCTCCGACAGTGCGGCTCTCCCTCAGTACTGCCCCTCCGACAATGCGGCGCTCCCTCAGTACTGCCCCTCCGACAGTGCGGCACTCCCTCAGTACTGCCCCTCCGACAGTGCGGAGCTCCCTCAGTACTGCCCTTCCGACAGTACGGCGCTCCCTCAGTACTGCCCCTCTGACAGTGCGGAGCTCCCTCAGTACTGCCCCTCCGACAGTGCGGAGCTCCCTCAGTACTGCCCCTCCGACAGTACGGCGCTCCCTCAGTACTGCCCCTCCGACAGTGCGGCGCTCCCTCAGTACTGCTGCTCCGACAGTGCGGCGCTCCCTCAGCACTGCCCCTCCGACAGTGCGGCGCTCCCTCAGCACTGCACCGGAGTGTCAGCCTTGCTTTATGTGCTCAAGATACCAGCAGCACCTCTTTGCATATATACATATAGATAAAAAAGATTGCAATCAGGTGTCCTTCTACCTCCTACTGCTATCAGCCACTCTAAGCTAAGCCAGAAACCGTGCAAACTGCCTTCGAATGCTGCCTGCTCGGGTCAGGTCGACTCGCCTGCAGAGAATCTGGTTCACAGAATTAAAATCCTTACCTTTAATGTGGCGCTGCATGGCTGTAAGTTGTGCATCTGTAGGGGCATCGGGCAGCGAGCTATCCATATATTCCTCACTGTCCCTGTGGGTGGGATCTGCATGGGGTAAATGGTGCATCAGATATGTGTGTGTGTGAGAGAGAGCATTGAGTAGGGCAATCGAGCGAGACGAGCTCTCTGTAATCGTGTGAGTGAGCTGTCGGAAAATGACTCGGATTGTGTGTGTGTGTGACTCCAGCTAAATAGCTACAAGCTCTCTCTCTCTCTCTCTAACAAATACAGAGCAGAGTGGAGGGGGAAATTAATCTGAGGACATTTAATGTGTGCAATGCATAAAAAGGATTAAATGGGAGAATCTTTGCATTTTCTAAATGTGTTTAACTGCATCACAGTCTGGAGACCAGAAATTGATTTCCTCCCTCCCCTAAATTAAATTGTCATTTTAAATTCACACACACATACACACACAGCTTTGCATTTATCCTGTTATCAGTCACCACAAGTCGAGAATTAAATAAATTAAGCTGCACCTTTCGAAGTTTGCACAAGACTGCGAATTAAGTTGCAAACTACGAGCCTTGAACTTCTTAAAAAAATGCATCGAATGCTAAATTCACAGGAAAGTATTCATTTCAAACGACAACAAAAAAAAAATCGCCTCTCAGACACAGAATCGACAGGTCGAGTGATTTGTAGCGTTTCTAAGTTAGTTGATCAACTTCTGCACAATATACAGGGCTGGTCCCAGATTAAAGGTGGGAGTTGTCATTCCTGATATATATATATATAAATAAATAAAGGCGATTGTTGTCTTAAATCAACATTATTCGTGCAAATGTGTGAGAGATTATCTTTAACATGCGGGAGCTATATAGAGGAAGACAGAAAAAGGAACTCTTGAGAGAATGAATGAATCACAGAGTGAAAGAGGGACATGTTTTGAAGAAGGGTTCGACCCGAAACGTCAACTCAAATTTCTCTCCACGGATGTTGCCTGACCTGCTGAGATTTTCCAGCATTTTCTGTTGTTATTAGGGACATGTTACTGTTTGGTAAGATCTCTCCCGCTGTGATTCTGTACATGTCTTATTTTTATCTGCTTCTTTTGGACATTGGACTTAACACAGTGAACGGTGTTTTAGTTTAAAAGCATTTTTTAATTACAAATGTAGGTGTTTGTTTTTTTTAATCCGCCATTTATTTTCTAAATGTGTCTGTCTCTCATCATGTCTTCAGCCAGATCACAAATCATCAAACCCAGCCCCCCCCCAATCCTTCCTCAGTAAAGCACCAACAACAGCCCACCACCCACTTTCCAAAAAATGTAAATAAATTGCATTGAAAAGAAACAAGAGGAGGGGAGAGGCAGCTTGTAAAATGTGGAGTTTGAGTGCCAGGGATTGGCTTGCAATGTCTTGGCTGGGAGGATTGGGAAGCAAAAATATGGACAGGAATTCTTCAAAGTTGCCTTTATATAGCGCCTGTAACGCAGTAAAACGCCCCAGGGCGCTTCACAGGAGCGATTGTCAAACAGAAATTGTGACCCCGAGCCACATAAGGTGATGTTAGGGCAGGTGACCAAAAGCTGGGTCACAGAGGGAGGTTTCAAGGAGCGTCTTAAAGGAGGAGAGAGAGGCGGAGAGGTTTAGGGAGGGAATTCCAGAGCTCGGGGCCCAGGTGGTCGAAAGCAAGGCGGCATTTCTCCAGCGCCTTTCACGACCACCGGACGTCCCAAAGCGTTTTACAGCCAATGAAGGACTTTTTTTGAAGTGTGGTCACTGTTGTAATGTAGGAAATGCGGCAGTCAATTTGCGCACAGCAAGCTCCCACAAACAGCAATGTGATAATGACCGGATCATCTGTTTTTAGTGATGTTGGTTGAGGGATAAATATTGGCCCCAGGACACCAAGGAGAACTCCCCCTGCTCTTCTTCCAATAGTGGCCGTGGGATCTTTTACGTCCACCCGAGAGGGCAGACAGGGCCTCGGTTTAACATCTCATCCAAAAGCCGGCACCTCCGACAGTGCGGCGTTCCCTCAGTACCGCCCCTCCGACAGTGTGGCGCTCCCTCAGTATCGCCCCTCCGACAGTGCAGTGCTCCCTCAGTGCTGCCCCTCCAACAGTGCGGCGCTCCCTCAGTACCGCCCCTCCGACAGTGCGGCGCTCCCTTAGTACTGCCCCTCCGACTGTGCAACGCTCCCTCAGTACTGCCCCTCCGACTGTGCAACACCCCCTCAGTACTACCCCTCCGACAGTGCGGCGCTCCCTCAGTACTGGCCCACCGACAGTGCGGCGCTCCCTCAGTACCACCCCTCCAACAGTGCGGCGCTCCCTCAGTACTGCCCCTCCGACAGTGCGGCGCTCCCTCAGTACTGCCCCTCCAACAGTGCGGCGCTCCCTCAGTACTGCCCCTCCGACAGTGCGGCGCCCCCTCAGTACCGCCCCTCCGACAGTGCGGCGCTCCCTCAGTACTGCCCCTCCGACAGTGCGGCGCCCCCTCAGTACCGCCCCTCCGACAGTGCGGCGCTCCCTCAGTACTGCCCCTCTGACAGTGCGGTGCCCCCTCAGTACCGCCCCTCCGCCAGTGCAGCGCCCCCTCAGTACTTTCTTACTTTCTGTTTTTTTTTACTCCAGTCTCACACATGTGGTTAACTTGCTCTGAAGAGGCCCTACCATGCCGTTCAGTTGTAGAAGCACTTGCCGCGGAAGCCCAGTCACCACCTTCTCGGGGCATAGACGGGCAACAGTTGCAGCCCTGCCAAGTGCCACCCACATCCTGAGAGCAACTTCGAAAAAAAAAGTCACCATGCGACAGAATATTTTTCCACTTCCCGCCCCCTGTCGTAAAACTCGCACTGTCAGATAATACGACCTGAATTAGAGCACTCCGCACAGTATTGGGCTGCTCACTATAGGAAGGATATTAAGGCTTTGAGAACTGCGATGGCGTAGATTGACTAGAATTCTGCCTGGTCTGAGGAAATACAAAAAAAAGATGGTGTCTTTTCTCGGTCGAACAACATAGATTACGGGGCGATATGATAGAAGTGTTTCATAAGATGAGATGAGAACATAAGAAATAGGAGAAGGAGTCGGCCATTCGGCCCCTCGAACCCGCTCCGCCATTCAATGAGATCATGGCTGATCTTCCACCTCACCTCCAGCTTCCCGCTCGAACCCTTGATTCCCCGGACTTTCTGGGAAGTGGAATTCAATCGGGAGAAGTGTGAGGTAATGCATTTGGGGAGGGCTAACAGGGAAAGGGAATACACATTAAATGGTAGGACACTGAGTAGTGTAGAGGAACAGAGGGATCTTGGAGTGCCGGTCCACAGATCCCTGAAGGTAGCAGGCCAGGTAGCGAAGGGGTAAGCCATTTAGGACAGAGATGAGGAGGAATTTCTTCACCCAGAGAGTGGTGAACCTGTGGAATTCTCTACCACAGAAGGCAGTTGAGGCCAATTCATTAAATATATTCAAGAAGGAGTTGGATATATTTCTTAAGGCTAAAGGGATCAAGGGACATGGGGAGAAAGCAGGGACAGGGTACTGAATTTGGATGATCAGCCATGATCTCGTTAAATGGCAGAACAGGCTCGAGGGGCCGAATGGCCGACTCCTGCTCCTATCTTCGATGTTTCTATAAGGTGGTTAAGAAGGCCTACGGGATGCTTGCCTTTATTAGCCGTGGCATAGAATATAAGAGCAGGGGGGGTTATGCTTCAACTGTATAAAACACTAGTTAGGCCTCAGCTGGAGTACTGCGTGCAGTTCTGGTCACCACATTACAGGAAGGATGTGATTGCACTAGAGAGGGTACAGAGGACATTTACCAGGATGTTGCTGGGAGTAGAGAATCTTAGCTATGAGGAAAGACTGGATAGGCTGGGTCTGTTTTCCTTGGAACAGAGGAGGCTGAGGGGAGGCCTTATTGAGGTGTATAAAATTATGAGGGGCCTGGATAAAGTGGATAGAAAGGACCTATTTCCCTTAGCAGAGAGGTCAAAAACCAGGGGGCACAGATTTAAAGTAATTGGGGGGAAGGTTTAGAGGGGAAATTTCTTCACCCAGAGGGTTGTGGGGGTCTGGAACTCACTGCTTGAACGGGTGGTAGAGGCAGGAACCCTCACCACATTTAAAAAGTACTTGGATGTGCACTTGGGATGCTCTAACCTGCAGGGCCACGGACCGGGAGCTGGGAAGTGGGATTAGGCTGGATGGCTCTTTGTTGGCCGGCGCGGACACGATGGGCCGACATGGCCTCCTTCCATGCTGTAACTTTCGATGATTCTGTGATTCTATTTAGGGGATGGGCAATAAACGCCGGCCTTGCCAGCGATATCCAGGTCCCATGCACGAATAAAAATAAAACCTACGCTGCACTCCTTCCATGGCCAATATATCCTTCCTAAAGGTGTGGTGCCCAGAACTGCTCCCAGTGCTCCAGGTGTGGTCTAACCAGGGCTTTGTACAGCTGCAGCATAACTTCTACCCCCTTGTATTCTAGTCCTCTCGATATAAAGGCCAGCATTCCATTTGCCTTTTTGATTATCCCCTAATCGCCTCTTGAGAAGGTGGCGGTGAGCCGCCTTCTTCACAGAAGTCACAGAAATCACAGAAACCCCACAGTGCAGATAGAGGCCATTTCGGCCCATCGAGCCTGCACCGACACATATCCCACCCGATCCCCGTAACCCCTACACCAACACATATCCCACCCAAGCCCTATCCCTGTAACCCCACGTATTTAATCCCCCTAACACTAAGGGTCAATTTATCATAGCCAATCAACCTAACCCGCACATCTTTGGACTGTGGGAGGAAACCGGAGCACCCGGAGGAAACCCACGCAAACACGGGGAGAATGTACAAACTCCACACAGACAGTCGCCCGAGGCCGGATTCGAACCCGGGTCCCTGGCGCTGTGAGGCAACAGTGCTTGAACCGCTGCAGTCCCGTATAGTGAAGGTGCTCCCACAGTGCTGTTAGGGAGGGAGTTCCAGGATTTTGACCCAGCGACGATGAAGGAACAGCCGATATATTTCCAAGTCAGGATGGTGTGTGTGACTCGGAGGGGAACTTGGAGCTGGCGGTGTTCCCGTGCGCCTGCTGCCCTTATCCTTCGAGGAATCTGCTTCCGCCGCCCTTTCAGGCAGCGCATTCCAGATCACAACATCATCGCTGCGTAAGAAACATTTTCCTCATCTCCCCTCTGGTTCTTTTGCCGATTATCTTAAATCTGTGTCCTCTGGTTACCCGACCCTCCTGCCACAGGAAACAGTTTCTCCTTATTTACTCGCCAAGGCTTCTTCGGCAACACCTCCCAAACCCGCGACCTCTACCACCTAGAAGGACAATGGCTTCGGTCTTCCCGATATTTAATCAAAGCGATTGTAATTCCGCCACGATAAATTAAAATTCCTTATCACTGCTGAAAATTCCAATTTGAGTTAATGAGAAGGGACTGAAATTAAAGCAGTATCGGTCGGTGTTGCGGTTTAGGACTTCGCCCCCCCCTCCGACACTTATGAGGTGTTCATGGCAAATAGGCAGCTATCTTAAGTTCAATAGAAAACCCCTTCCAGTGATTTACTTGTATTTCTTGCAATTCACTACACATTGAAACATAGAAGATAGGAGCAGGAGTCGGCCATTCGGCCCCTCGAGCCTGCTCCGCCATTCAATGCGATCATGGCTGATCATCCAAATTCAGTACCCTGTCCCTGCCTTCTCCCCATATCCCTTGATCCCTTTAGCCTTAAGAAATATATCCAACTCCTTCTTGAATATATTTAATGAATTGGTCTCCACTGCCTTCTGTGGTAGAGAATTCCACAGGTTCACCACTCTCTGGGTGAAGAAATTCCTCCTCATCTCTTGTCCTAAATGGCTTACCCCTTATCCTTAGACTGTGACCCCTGGTTCTGGACTCCCCCGCCATCGGGAACATCCTTCCTGCATCTAGTCTGTCTAGTCCTGTTAGAATTTTATAAGTTTCAATGAGATCCCCTCTCATTCTTCTAAACTCCAGCGAGTATAAGCCCAATCGACCCAATCTCTCCTCATACGTCATTCCTGCCATCCCAGGTATCAGCCTGGTGAATCTTCGCTGAACTCCTTCCATGGCAAGAATATCCTTCCTCAGATAAGGCGACCAAAACTGCACACAATACTCAAGATGTGGTCTCACCAAGGCCCCGTACAACTGCAGCAAGACATCCTTGTTCCTGTACTCGAACCCTCTCGCTATGAAGACCAACATACCATTTGCCTTCTTAACTACACTGTATTCGCTGCTCACGGTGCATCTCCTCTACATTGGGGAGACTGAATGCAGATTGGGCGACCGCTTTGCAGAACGCCTCCGTTCAGTCCGTAAGGGTGACCCCGAGCTTCCTGTCGCCTGTCACTTTAATTCACCGCTCCACTCCCACTCGGACCTCACCATCCTCGGCCTCTTGCACTGTCCCAATGAAGCTCAGCGTAAGCTCGAGGAACAGCACCTCATCTTTCGATTAGGCACTTTACAGCCTTCCGGACTCAACATCGAGTTCAACAATTTCAGACCGTAACCTCGGCCCCTATGTTTTCTTTCTCTCTCTCACATGGCAGTTGTCGATCATTCTGCCATCGCCATTTACACTTCATCTAGAGCCATCTTTTGTTTCTTAACTTGACCCATTACCATCTCCTTTCACCTCGCACCGTCATCCCTTTTGTCATTTAATCTCTCCTGCCTTCCACCCTATCACAGACCTTCCCTTTGGATCGTTCCTCCCCTCCCCCCCTTTCCCCGCCCCCTACACTTGCTTAAAAACCTGTTACTTCTCCAACTTTTTCCAGTTCTGACGAAGGGTCATCGACCTGAAACCTCGGGGCTGGATTTTGCCAATGGGGAGCTTTTGGAGGCGGGACTCCCACTTGTCGGGTTTTAGTCCCGCCTCCATCGAGTTCTGGCCAATCCACGCTATTTCCCCTTGATTGACCATGTTAAGCCCGCCCAGCGGGCATAGCAGGCCAATTAAGGGGAAGCCGGTTACAGAGAACGTCAGCGTATGGCGTTTCATCTGTCAAAAAGTTTTGACAGATGAATTGTCATCGTTTGACGGCTCTGTGAAGCTGTCAAACACTGACATTCTCTGTAGTTTGATGAGTTCTTGTATTCAAGGCTCATCAAAACCTCTTTAGTGAGCAGAAATTAGATGGTTGTTGCATTGGAGAATGCAGCAACCATCTGTCATCTCTACCGCGGAAGTCCGAGACTCTCCGCATCCCCACCGACTGAAGCCTGCAGGAAGAAACAAAGGTAAGGAAACTTTTTCTATCACTTTCCACTCACCTCAGATACTCACCTCTCCACACTTGCACCCATCACTTAGCTTCATAGCGCACTTTTGCACCCCCCCCCCCGACCCCCGCAGACCCACTGCTCGCCTCGGTGACCCTGGCGGGGTTCGCAGCCTTCGGGAAGCCCACACTTGTGTGGGTAAAATGATGATAATCCTCTTATCTCCCTGTTAACTAACTGTTAACAGGCAGTTAAGTGGCTGTAATCCCCTTCCTGCCTCTAGGAGACGGGATCCGGCGCGGGTCGGCTACCCGCCTCCTGGGAAGATGGTACAGAGGTGGGTTGGGGGCAGGATGGGCACCAGATTCTGCCATTTTCCCGGCAGTCCCGCCTCCAAACCCGCCTCCCCAGGGCTGGCAAGATCGGCGCCCTTTAACTCTGTTTCTCTCTCTCTACAGGTGCTGCCTGACCTGCCGAGCGTTTCCAACGTTTTCTGTTGTTGTTTCAGCTTTCTTGAGTTGACTGTCTCCCGGTGGCGTAGTGGTTAATGTTACTGGACGAGTAATCCAGGCAGGGTGAGAGTTCCTAATCCCACCTCAGAGCAGTTTGAGAATTAGAATCCAGTTTTAAGAAGCTGGAACTAAAAAAGGTGGTCTCAGTAAAAGTGTCCGTGAAGCTGTCGGATTGTGGGAGGAAACCCAGCTGGTTCAGCAATGTCCTTTAGGGAAAGGAAACCTGCCGCCCTTAGCCGGTCTGGCCTATATGTGACTTGAGGAAATCTACTGTCCTTAGCCGGTCTGGCCTATATGTGACTTGAGGAAATCTACTGTCCTTACCCGGTCTGGCCTATATGTGACTTGAGGAAATCTACTGTCCTTACCCGGTGTGGCCTATATGTGACTTGAGGAAATCTACTGTCCTTACCCAGTCTGGCCTATATGTGACTTGAGGAAATCTACTGTCCTTACCCGGTCTGGCCTATATGTGACTTGAGGAAATCTACTGTCCTTACCCAGTCTGGCCTATATGTGACTTGAGGAAATCTACTGTCCTTACCCGGTCTGGCCTATATGTGACTTGAGGAAATCTACTGTCCTTACCCAGTCTGGCCTATATGTGACTTGAGGAAATCTACTGTCCTTACCCGGTCTGGCCTATATGTGACTTGAGGAAATCTACTGTCCTTACTCAGTCTGGCCTATATGTGACTTGAGGAAATCTACTGTCCTTACCCGGTCTGGCCTATATGTGACTTGAGGAAATCTACTGTCCTTATCCAGTCTGGCCTATATGTGACTTGAGGAAATCTACTGTCCTTACCCGGTCTGGCCTATATGTGACTTGAGGAAATCTACTGTCCTTACCCGGTCTGGCCTATATGTGACTTGAGGAAATCTACTGTCCTTACCCGGTCTGGCCTATATGTGACTTGAGGAAATCTACTGTCCTTACCCAGTCTGGCCTATATGTGACTTGAGGAAATCTACTGTCCTTACCCAGTCTGGCCTATATGTGACTTGAGGAAATCTACTGTCCTTACCTGGTCTGGCCTATATGTGACTTGAGGAAATCTACTGTCCTTAGCCAGTCTGGCCTATATGTGATTTGAGGAAATCTACTGTCCTTACCCGGTCTGGCCTATATGTGACTTGAGGAAATCTACTGTCCTTACCCAGTCTGGCCTATATGTGACTTGAGGAAATCTACTGTCCTTACCCGGTCTGGCCTATATGTGACTTGAGGAAATCTACTGTCCTTACCCGGTCTGGCCTATATGTGACTTGAGGAAATCTACTGTCCTTAGCCAGTCTGGCCTATATGTGATTTGAGGAAATCTACTGTCCTTACCCAGTCTGGCCTATATGTGACTTGAGGAAATCTACTGTCCTTACCCGGTCTGGCCTATATGTGACTTGAGGAAATCTACTGTCCTTACCTGGTCTGGCCTATATGTGATTTGAGGAAATCTACCATCCTTACCCGGTCTGGCCTATATGTGACTCCAGTCCCGCACCAACATGATTTACTCTTAAGTAGTATAGTTGTATCAAACCGCTACAATGAATTCAGGGGGTACAGTAGCAGAGTGGTTCTGTTACTGGGCTAGTAATCCAGAGGCCTGGACTAATGATCCGGAGACGTGAGTTCAAATCCCACCACGGCAACTGGACAATTTAAATTCAATTAAATAAATCCGGATTTAAAAAGCTAGTTCAGTTTAGGGAAGGAAATCTACTGTCCTTGCCTGGTCTGCACTGTATGTGACTCAAGAAATCTACAGTCCTTACCCGGTCTGGCCTATATGTGACTCCAGAAATCTTCTATTTCTTATGTTTTTGTCTTAGGTTCTTATGACTGAGATTTGGGAACAAAGGCTTGACTAAAACTAGGCCCGAATTTCATCTGAAGACTGTATATAATATAAAGCTTGACAGACGGCACTGGTACCAGGCTACTGCACGGAATGAGATTGGGATTACCTCATCCATGTTTCCAAAATGGCCACCTAGCAATTTTTAGGGAGAGCGGGTCAGTAAAATGGAGGGGGGGAGGGGCGGGGGTTTGGGTGATTTCAATTATGGTGCAGAGCTACTTTAAGAATGTAAGAATTGGGAGCAGGAGTCGGCCATATGGCCCCTCGAGCCTGCTCCGCCATTCAATAAGATCATGGCTAATCATCGACCTCAACTCCACCTTCCCGCCCGATCCCCATATCCCTTGATTCCCCGAGAGTCCAAAAATCTAGCGATCTCAGCCTTGAATATACTCAACAACTGAGCCTCCACAGCCCTCTGGGGTAGAGTTTATCTAGTTCCTCCTCACGTCTCGTAGAACCAACAACAACTTGCATTTATATAGTGCCGTTAACATGGTTAAACGTCCCAAGGCGCTTCACAGGAGCGATTATCAGACAAAATTTGACACAAGAAGATATTAGGACAGGTGACCAAAAGCTGGGTCAAAGAGGTCGGTTTTAAGCAGCGTCTTAAAGGAGGAGAGAGAGAGGCGGAGAGGTTTAGGGAGGGAATTCCAGAGCTCGGGGCCCGGGCGGCTGAAGGCACGGCCGCCAATGGTGGAGCGATGGAAATCGGAGGGATGCGCAAGAGGCCAGAATTGGAGGAGCGCAGAGATCTCAGAGGGTTGTGGGGCTGGAGGAGGTTACAGAGAGAGGGAGAGATGTAAATGTCCCAAGGCACTGTGCACAGAGTGAAGTCAAGTGCAGTGACTATTGTTACCCCGCCCCTTGACGTAAGAAAACTACTAGGCACTTGGTCTAAGCGTTAAACAAGACTTTAATCAACTGTTTTACAATATGGAGGTCTAGTTGTGTCCTTCACTAGTTCCTGTTAAAGAATGTCCTGAGCAAGCTGGGCCCATGCCCGAGTATTTATACTCTCCCTGGACAGCGCCACCAGCAGGCCGCCCAGTATTATTTCATAAGTCATTTCCACATGAATGACAGAAAGATTGGAAGTCCGAGAATATGCCTGGTTATAGGCAGCTTGTAACCTGAGGGTTTTATTCTCCAACAGACGCTGGCGTATGAGGGGAGAAGCAATTCCACTACTAAAAGAGTCACGAATTAATTCCTCCCGGTACTGCTCAGCTGAGACAGCTTTAAGGTTACAATCTTTGCTGAGCCTGCGAAGCTCTTGAAGGAATTCGTCAAGTGACACCCCGGGTTGTTGTCGAGTTGTGGCCAGTAGGTGCAGAGCGAAAATTCCGTTTGGGGCCTTAACCTATAGTTGCTGTAGTGTTTGGATAGCGGAGTCATAGTCTACACAGTCTTCGATAAAGTCAAACACATGAGGGGATACATAATTGGCAAGCATTCGTAACTTATTAGGAACATTCTCACCACACTCCTCGAGGAAGTTGCCGAAGGTACAATACCAGTGTTTCCATACCTTAGCAGCTGTAAGTGAATTCGGGTCCAGGTCGAGACGGGCGGGTCTGAGTAGTTTCTCCATGATGGATTGATTACTACGTCCGAGTTCCCTTCTACAGTTCGAATCGTAGCAGTCTGTTCCCAAATCGCTCAGAGCGTGGAACGAGTTACAGTTGATTAAATTAGCGTAAGAAAACTACTAGGCATTTGGTCTGAGCATTAAACAAGGCTTTGATCAATTGTTTTTCAACATGGAGGTCTAGTTGTGTCCTTCACTAGTTCCTGTTAAAGAATGTCCTGAGCAAGCTGGGCCCATGCCCGAGTATTTATACTCTCCCTGGACAGCGCCACCCGCAGGCCGCCCAGTATTACTTCATAAGTCATTTCCCCTCATTTTGCAAACACCAAGATCCCACAAAGAGTGATGAGGTGAATGACTGTGGTGTTGGTTTAGGGAGGAATGTTGGCCCAGGACGACGGAAGAGTCCCCTGCTCAAATAGTGCCGTGGGATCTTTAACATCCAGTGCAACAGGAAGACGGAGGCCTCAGTTCAACGGTTCATCTGATGGGCATCACCTCCGACAGTGCAGCTCTTCCCCGAAGGTTAGCCTAAATTATGAGCTCGAGTCACAGAGAGACCTGGGGTCTTAGTCATAGGCCTAGAAATTGGGTTGGGGCGCCAAAGTGGTGCAAAAGTCGCCTGAGCGCAGGATTTAGCGCAGCGTTCAAGGCTTCAGCGATCGTCAGATGTTCAGTTTCATTGCCCCTCGAGGGACACGGGGCGAGGCTCGAGGCACTCCGCGTCCCTCTTAGGGCGCTGAAACTGAATATCGCAGCGCAACGTGCCGCAGCGCCACACGCTGCAGCACGGCACGCTGCGGTACTGCAGGCCTTCCTCCCACTGTTAAGGGGGAGAGGCCTGCAACAGCGCGATCCCCGATCGCGAGTGCCGGCAAACGAGCCCAGCACCAAGGAGAAGTGCCGGGCTCGCGGGAAACAGCTGACAATGCCGCAGGGGGGTGGGGGGGGGGGTTAGGAGGCCGGGGACGGAGGTGCTGGCAGGCGGCCGCCGCACCTCCACCTTAACTTGCGCCGCTGCCAGCACAGTAAGGCCCCGTGAACCGGGCGCGGGTAGCGAACGGCGCAACTGCAGCGTTCGCTACCAAATATCGTGAATGGGGCGCGAATGGGGTGCTGCGCACACCAATGACGTCATCGGTGGTGGCGCAGCGCAAAAGGCTAATGCCACCATTATCGTCCCAACTCAATATCGCGGGAGGCGCAGCCAGTGGCGCTACAGCCACTGCCTGCCTCTTTAGGCGCTAACAAGTGGCGCTACTCACCCAATTTCTCCCCCATAGAGTCATAGAGTCATACAGCACAGAAAGAGGCCCTTCAGCCCATCGTGTCCGCGCCGGCCATCAAGCCCTGTCTATTCTAATCCCATTTTCCAGCACTTGGTCCGTAGCCTTGTATGCTGTGGCGTTTCAAGTGCTCATCTAAATGCTTCTTGAATGTTGTGAGGGTTCCTGCCTCTACCACCCTTTCAGGCAGTGAGTTCCAGATTCCAACCACCCTCTGGGTGAAAAAGTTTTTCCTCAAATCCCCTCTAAACCTCCTGCCCCTTACCCTGAAACTATGCCCCCTTGTTATTGACCCCTCTACTAAGGGGAAAAGTTCCTTTCTATCTACCCTATCTATGCCCCTCATAATTTTGTACATCTCAATCAGGTCCCCCCTCAGCCTTCTCTGCTCCAAGGAAAACCACCCCAGCCTGTCCAGTCTCTCCTCATAGCTGAAGCGCTCCAGCCCAGGTAACATCCTGGTGAATCTCCTCTGCACCCTCTCCAATGCAATCACATCCTTCCTATAGTGTGGCGACCAGAACTGCACACAGTATTCCAGCTGTGGCCTAACTAGCGTTTTGTACAGCTCCCTCATAACCTCCCTGCTCTCGGGTGTACGTACACAAGTCTTTGAAGGCGGCCGGACACGTTGAGAAGACTGCTAAAGAAGCAGACGGGATCCTGAGCTTTTTAAATGGAGTACAGAAGCAAGGAAGTCACGTTAAACTTTTAATAATCACTGGTTAGGCCTCAGCTGGAGTATTGTGGCCAATTCTGGGCACCGCTCTTTAGGAAGGATGTCGAGCCCTTGGAGACGGTGTAGAGGAGATTTACCAGAATGGTACCAGGGATGAGGGACTTCAGTTATGTGGAGAGACTGGAGAAGCTGGGATTGTTCTCCTTAGAGCAGAGAAAGTTAAGGGGAGATTGACCAGGATGGTACCAGGGATGAGGGACTTCAGTTATGTGGAGACTGGAGAAGCTGGGATTGTTCTCCTTAGAGCAGAGAAGGTTAAGGGCAGATTGACCAGAATGGTACCAGGGATCAGGGACTTCAGTTATGTGGAGAGACTGGAGAAGCTGGGATTGGTCTCCTTAGAGCAGAGAAGGTTAAGGGCAGATTGACCAGAATGGTACCAGGGATGAGGAACTTCAGTGATGTGGAGAGACTGGAGAAACTGGGATTGTTCTCCTTAGAGCAGAGAAGGTTAAGGGGAGATTGACCAGAATGGTACCGGGGATGAGGGACTTCAGTTACGTGGAGAGACTGGAGAAGCTGGGGTTGTTCTCCTTAGAGCAGAGAAGGTTAAAGGCAGATTTACCAGAATGGTACCAGGGATGAGGGACTTCAGTTACGTGGAGAGTCTGGAGAAGCTGGGATTGTTCTCCTTAGAGCAGAGAAGGTTAAGGGTAGATTGACCAGAATGGTTCCAGGGATGAGGGACTTCAGTTACGTGGAGAGTCTGGAGAAGCTGGGATTGTTCTCCTTAGAGCAGAGAAGGTTAAGGGTAGATTGACCAGAATGGTACCAGGGATGAGGGGCTTCAGTTATGTGGAGAGACTGGAGAAGCTGGGGTTGTTCTCCTTAGAGCAGAGAAGGTTAAGGGGAGATTGACCAGAATGGTACCAGGGATGAGGGACTTCAGTGACGTGGAGAGACTGGAGAAGCTGGGGTTGTTCTCCTTAGAGCAGAGAAGGTTAAGGGGAGATTTAATAGAGGCGTTCAAAATCATGAAGGGTTTTGATCGAGTAAATAAGGAGAAACTGTTTCCAGTGGCAGGAGGGTCGGTAACCAGAGGACACAGATTTAAGATAACTGGCAAAAGAACCAGAGGGGGAGATGAGGAGAATTTATTTTACGCAGCGAGTTGTTGTGATCTGGAATGCGCTGCCTGAAAGGGCGGTGGGAGCAGATTCAATAGTGACTTTCAAAAGGGAACTGGATAAATACTCGTAAGGGAAAAAATTTGCAGGGCTGTGGGAAGAGTAGGACTAATTGGAGAGCACTTTCAAAGAGCCGGCACAGGCACGATGGGCCGAACGGCCTCCTCCTGTGCGGCACAGTGGAGTGGGGCTCGAACCCAACCATCTGCGACGCGGCTTTGCTGACTATTCCGACAAGTCAGCTGTCGCCCACTCCCCGCGTCCCCCCACCCCCGCCTTCCCCCAACCGAGCTGAGATTAACAGTCAAGTCAGTTGGCAAGTGTAAGCCTACAGGAAAACCACCGATAGACCCATCCACTTAACCTAACTGTCAATATTAGCTAAGTCTCGCCGCTTATGCAATGTGTACGAGCCCTCGGAGGGTGCCGACCACAAGGGGCCTCGAGCGAGGAGATGATACGATGGCATTCGACCTCAGTCTGGTCCTGTTCGCGCTGTGGAAAGGATAGAGAGAGAGAGAGAAAAAAATCCCACTGTCGTTTATGAGAGGAAATAGGTTTGCTGTCTGTCTCTGCGTGCCCAACTTCATCAAACCAGGGCTGAAATCAGACGGTGGCGCGGGAAGGGGGGCGGAGGCGGGGGGCGGGGGGGGGGGGGAAATGCTTCTAAGAACCTAACGATCTCTCCGCAGATTCTCAGAATCTCTGAAGCACACGAGAATCATCTCACGCAGCAGGTTTGTAAAAAAAAAACGCAGAATGTGGTCACCGATGTCCATTGGTGTCGGTTTAACCCTTCGCGGGGGCAGACTGGTGAGGGCCCAAAGTGGAATTGTCTTTTCTGAGGGGGAGGATGGAGAAGCCGATATCATAGGGACGTTGGAGGAGGCCGCTCGGCCCCTCGAGCCTGTTCCGCCACTCACTTAGATCGTAGCTGGTCGGCACTTGTGCGCGGTTCCGGTCTCCATATTACAAAAAGGATCTAGAGGCACTGGAGAAGGTGCAAAAAAAGATTTACAAGGATGATAGCAGAACTGAGAGGTTATACCCATCAGGAAAGACTGAACAGGCTGGGGCTCTTTTCTCTAGAAGAGAGAAGGTTGAGGGGTGACCTGATCGAGGTCTTTAAGATTATGAAAGGGTTCGATAGGGTAGACGTAGAGATGTTTCCACTTGTGGGGGAGACCAGAACTAGGGGCCGTCAATATAAGAGAGTCGCTAATAAATCCAATCGGGAATTCAGGAGAAAATCCTTTACCCAGAGAGTGGTGAGAATGTGGAACTCGCTACCACAGGGAGTGGTTGAGGCGAAGAGCGTCGATGCATTTAAGGGGAGGCAGGATAAACACATGAGGGAGAAAGGAATAGAAGGATATGCTGATAGGGTGAGATGAGGAGGGGTGGGAGGTCAAGTTGGGCTGAATGGCCTGTTTCTGTGATACAAAGAAAGTCTTGCATTTCTCCAGCGCATTTCACCACTTCAGGACTGATGTGCCTCAATGAATCCGAGACTCAACGTTAACGGAGCAGAGCAAGGCTTTTATTAACTCAGAAAGTAATACACAGTGGAGAAGTGTCTCTCATCCAGAGATCTGCTGTACTGCCTGTGAGACACGCTGGGGCCTGCTTAAGTAGGGGCCAGGTATGGGTGGAGCCCTACACACAATACAATACAGGTAAGGAAATGAAACTGAAACTAAACTCCCCTGCTTGTCACAGTCACAGGCACAATCAAACACAGAGAATACAGAGTGCCTGATGAATGGCATATTTCATCACAAGGACGTCCCAAAGCGCTTTACAGCCAATGAAGTACTTTTTGATGTGTGCTCACTGTTGTAATGTGGGAAACGTGGCAGCCAATTTACGCACAGCAAGCTCCCACAAACAGCAATGTGATAATCACCAGATCATCTGTTTTTAGTGATGTTGGTTGAGGGATAAATATTGGCCCCAGGACACCGGGGAGAACTCCCCCTGCTCTTCTTCCAATAGTGGCCGTGGGATCTTTTACGTCCACCTGAGAGAGCAGACGGGGCCTCGGTTTAACGGTACCTCCGAGAGTGCGGCGCTCCCTCAGTACTGCCCCTCCGACAGTGCGACGCTCCCTCAGTACCGCCCCTCCGACAGTGCGGCGCTCCCTCAGTGCCGCCCCTCCGACAGTGCGGGGCTCCCTCAGCACTGCCCCTCCGACAGTGCGGCGCTCCCTCAGTACTGCTCCTCCGACAGTGCGGCGCTCCCTCAGTACCGCCCCTCCGACAGTGCGGCGCTCCCTCAGTACAGCCCCTCCGACAGTGCGGCACTCCCTCAGTACTGCCCCTCTGACAGGCGGCGCTCCCTCAGTACTGCCCCTCCGACAGTGCGGCGCTCCCTCAGTACTGCTCCTCCGACAGTGCGGCGCTCCCTCAGTACTGCCCCTCCGACAGTGCGACGCTCCTTCAGTACTGCCCCTCCGACAGTGCGGCGCTCCCTCAGTACCGCCCCTCCGACAGTGCGGCGCTCCCTCAGTACAGCCCCTCCGACAGTGCGGCACTCCCTCAGTACTGCCCCTCTGACAGTGCGGCGCTCCCTCAGTACTGCCCCTCCGACAGTGCGGCGCTCCCTCAGTACCGCGACTCCGACAGTGCGGCACTCCCTCAGTACTGCCCCTCTGACAGTGCGGCGCTCCCTCAGTACTGCCCCTCCGACAGTGCGGCGCTCCCTCAGTACGGCCCCTCCGACAGTGCGGCGCTCCCTCAGTACGGCCCCTCGGACAGTGCGGCGCTCCCTCAGTACTGCTCCTCCGACAGTGCGGCGCTCCCTCAGTACCGCCCCTCCGACAGTGCGGCGCTCCCTCAGTACAGCCCCTCCGACAGTGCGGCACGCCCTCAGTACTGCCCCTCTGACAGTGCGGCGCGCCCTCAGTACTGCCCCTCCGACAGTGCGGCGCTCCCTCAGTACTGCCCCTCCGACAGTGCGACGCTCCTTCAGTACTGCCCCTCCGACAGTGCGGCGCTCCCTCAGTACCGCCCCTCCGACAGTGCGGCGCTCCCTCAGTACAGCCCCTCCGACAGTGCGGCACTCCCTCAGTACTGCCCCTCTGACAGTGCGGCGCTCCCTCAGTACTGCCCCTCCGACAGTGCGGCGCTCCCTCAGTACGGCCCCTCCGACAGTGCGGCGCTCCCTCAGTACGGCCCCTCCGACAGTGCGGCTCTCCCTCAGTACTGCCCCTCTGACAGTGCGGCGCTCCCTCAGTACTGCCCCTCCGACAGTGCGGCGCTCCCTCAGTACGGCCCCTCCGACAGTGCGGCGCTCCCTCAGTACGGCCCCTCGGACAGTGCGGCGCTCCCTCAGTACTGCCCCTCTGACAGTGCGGCGCTCCCTCACTACTGCCCCTCCGACAGTGCGGCACTCCCTCAGTACTGCCCCTCCGACACTGCGGCGCTCCCTCAGTACGGCCCCTCCGACAGTGCGGCGCTCCCTCAGTACTGCCCCTCCGACAGTGCGGCACTCCCTCAGTACTGCCCCTCCGACAGTGCGGCGCTCCCTCAGTACTGCCCCTCCGACAGTGCGGCGCTCCCTCAGTACTGCCCCTTCGACAGTGCGGCGCTCCCTCAGTACTGCCCCTCCGACAGTGCAGCGCTCCCTCAGTACTGCCCCTCCGACAGTGCGGCGCTCCCTATGTACGGCCCCTCCGACAGTGCGGCACTCCCTCAGTACTGCCCCTCCGACAGTGCAGCGCTCCCTCAGTACTGCTCCTCCGACAGTGCGGCGCTCCCTCTGTACTGCCCTTCTGACAGTGCGGCGCTCCCTCAGTACTGCCCCTCCGACAGTGCGGCGCTCCCTCAGTACAGCACTGGGAGTGTCAGCCTGGATTTTGTGCTCAAGTCCCTGGAGTGGGACTCAAACCCACAACCTTCTGACACAGAGGCGAGTGTGCTACCCACTGAGCCACGGCTGTAGACCTGAGGTCTGCATTGTTGGAGGGGCAGTACCGAGGGAGTGCCGCACTGCCGGAGGGGCAGTACTGAGGGAGCGCCGCACTGTCAGAAGGGCAGTACTGAGGGAGCGCCGCACTGTCGGAGGGGCAGTACTGAGGGAGCGCCGCACTGTCGGAGGGGCAGTACTGAGGGAGCGCCGCACTGTCGGAGGGGCAGTACTGAGGGAGCGCCGCACTGTCGGAGGGGCAGTACTGAGGGAGCGCCGCACTGTCGGAGGGGCAGTACTGAGGGAGCGCCGCACTGTCGGAGGGGCGGTACTGAGGGAGCGCCGCACTGTCGGAGGGGCAGTACTGAGAGAGCGCCGCACTGTCGGAGGTGCTGTCTTTCGGGTGAGATGTTAAACCGAGGCTCCGTCCGCTCTCTCAGGTGTACATAAAAGTTCCCGACATTACAACAGTGACTACACTTCAATAATAGTTTAGTCACTTAGTCCCTAAGCTCTGGAATTGGCTGTGGAACACAGGACGATAAGGAGCTATTTGAATGCCATGTTTCTTTTCTTTACACCTGCCAGTGTGGTGGATATCGGAAACAAGTCCAAATCAACCTCTCTTCATAACTTCAATTCCCAGCACCCAGACCCCTTGCTGCTAAACTCTGAGAAGCAGTAATATGACTCGGGGGACCAGAGCTGCACGCAGACTCTCTGGCACTGCGCACAGTACTCCTGGCCGACAAGAAACACAGAAAGCTGGCATGCAGGTACAGCAAGCAATAAGGATGGCAAATGGCGTGTTGGCCTTTATTGCAAGGGGGTTGGAGTATAAGAGTGAGGAAGTCTCGCTACAATTGTACAGGGCCTTGGTGAGACCACACCTGGAGTACTGTGCACAGTTTTGGTCTCCTTATCTGAGAAAGGATATACTTGCCTTGGAGGCAATGAAGGTTCACTAGGCTGATTCCTGGGGTGAGAGGGCTGTCCTATGATGAGAGATTGTGTAGAATGGGCCGATACTCTCTGGAGTTTAAAAGAATGCGAGGTGATCTCATTGAAATATCCAAGATTCTGAGGGGGATTGACAGGGTAGATGCTGAGAGGCTGTTTCCCCCTGGCTGGAGAGTCTAGAAAGGGGTCACAGTCTCAGGATAAGGGGTCGGCCATTTAGGACTGAGATGAGGAGGAATTTCTTCACTCGGAGGGTGGTGAATCTTTGGAATTCTCTGCCCCAGAGGGCTGTGGAGGCTCAGTCGTTGAGTATATTCAAGGCTGAGATCGATAGATTTTTGGACTCTAGGGGAATCGAGGGATATGGGGATCGGGCGGGAGAGTGGAGTTGAGGTCAAAGATCAGCCATGATCTTATTGAATGGCCGGAGCAGGCTCGAGGGGCCGAATGGCCGACTCCTGCTCCTAATTCTTATGTTCTTAAGGAGGGGAGGTCTCCTTTGTTCTGCTGCAGTGCTGGTGAGCTGCTTCGATGTGTGGTTATTCAAAAGCACCCATGTGGTTTTAGAAAGTGATGGAAATGTCAATCCAACTTGAGAAGGTTGGCCCATTTATTCGACAGCTGGCCATTTCTACCAGCGCTGTCGCTGTGTCCTCCTCACCCAGGTCACTCTAATTGGCACGCTCCCATCTACACAGGGCTGTCCATCGCTAAACTGACAATCTTGTCGGGGCCACAGGCGTAGATGGTGAGAGAAATGGAAATATCACACCAGAGCGGTCAGGCAGTGCAGTGTTTTATTTGGGTCATGTCGGGCGTCTGTCACTCGTAGGAACACAATCTATTGAGAAATCCACACCCTTGTAGGGCTGGAGGAGGCTATAGACTTAGGGAGGGCGGGGAGAGTTGGGTGGGGGATGCGAGGCCATGGTGAGATTTGTAAACAAGGATGAGAATTTTAAAATCGAGGCGTTGCCAGAGCGGGTGCCAATGTAGGGCAGCGACAACATGTAGATGAGATTTAGGAATAGGAGGGAGCCGAGTACAGCTCCCTGTGGGACTCCAGAAGAGAAGCCGTTGCAGGTGATTCTCTGGCTACGACTGGGTAGATAAGAATGGAACTGGGCGAGGGCAGTCCTACCCAGCTGGGCGACGGCGGAGAGGCGTTGGGAGGAGGATGGGGTGGTCAACCGTGTCAAAGGCTGATACCTGGGATGACAGGAATGACGTATGAGGAGAGATTGGGTCGATTGGGCTTGTACTCGCTAGAGTTTGGAAGAATGAGAGGGGATCTCATTGAAACTTATAAAATTCTAACAGGACTGGACAGACTAGATGCAGGAAGGATGTTCCCGATGGTCGGGGAGTCCAGAACCAGGGGTCACAGTCTAAGGATAAGGGGTAAGCCACTTAGGACTGAGATGAGGAGGAATTTCTTCACCCAGAGAGTGGTGAACCTGTGGAATTCTCCAGAAGGCAGTTGAGGCCAGTTCATTAAATATATTCAAGAAGGAGTTGGATATATTTCTTAAGGCTAAAGGGATCAAGGGATATGGGGAGAAGGCACGGACAGGGTACTGAATTTGGATGATCAGCCATGATCTCATTGAATGGCGGAGCAGGCTCGAGGGGCCGAATGGCCGACTCCTGCTCCTATCTTCTATGTTTCTATGTTTCTAAAGACTGCAGACAGGTCGAGAAGGATGAGGAGGAAGTTTGCTGCAGTCACAGTCACATAGGGTCTCATTTGTGATATCGATAAGTCCCGCTTCAGTGCTGTGGCAGGGGCGGAAACCCAATTGGAGTGATTCAAACGTGGCGTTCCGGGAAAGATGGGCATTTATATGGGAGGGGGCATCACGTTCAAGGACTCTGGAGAGGAAAGGGAGGTTGGAAATGGGGCGGTAGTTTGCAAAGACAGAGGGATCAAGGGTTGTTTTTTTGAGGAGAGGGGGTGATGATGGCAGATTTGAAGGAGAGGGGGAACAGTGCCTGAGGAGAGAGAACCGTTAACAATATCAGCTAACATGGGGGCCAGGAAGGGAAGGTGGGTGGTCAGCAGCTTGGTGGGACTAGGGTCGAGGGAGCAGGAGGTGGGTCTCGGAGAGGTCATGAGGGGCGATAGGAGAGAAACTGGAGAAAGATGCGAGTTCAGGGCTAGGGCAGGGACAACATTGGGGGATGTTTGGTCCAGTGGGCTAGGGGAAGGAAGGGAAGTGGCAGAGGCAGCTGAACGGATGGTCTCAATCTTTGGGACAAAGAAGTCCATGAGCTCCATGCACTTATTGCTGGAGGTGAGGGTGGAGGAGGCAGGGGAGAGGGGTTTAAGAAGACATAGAAACATAGAAGATAGGAGCAGGAGTAGGCCATTCGGCCCCTCGAGCCCGCTCCGCCATTCAATGAGATCATGGCTGATCATCCAAATTCAGTACCCTGTCCCTGCCTTCTCCCCAGATCCCTTGATCCCTTTAGCCTCAAGAAATATATCCAACTCCTTCTTGAATATATTTAATGAATTGACCTCAACTGCCCTGTGTGGCAGAGAATTCCACAGGTTCACCACTCTCTGGGTGAAGAAATTCCTCCTCATCTCAGTCCTAAATGGCTTAGCCCTTATCCTTAGATTGTGACCCCTGGTTCTGGACTCCCCGGCCATCGGGAACATCCTTCCTGCATCTAGTCTGTCTAGTCCTGTTAGAATGTTCTAAGTTTCATGAGATCCCCTTTCATTCTTCTAAACTCTAGCGAATATAAGCCTAATTGACACAATCTCTCTTCATACGTCATTTCTGCCATCCCAGGTATCAGCCTGGTGAATCTTCGCTGCACTTCCTCCATGGCAAGAACATCCTTCCTCAGATAATGCGACCAAAACTGCACACAATACTCAAGGTGTGGTCTCACCAAGGCCCTGTACAACTGCAGCAAGACATCCTTGTTCCTGTACTCAAATCCTCTCGCTATGAAGACCAACATACCATTTGCCTTCTTAACCGCCTGCTGCACCTGCATGCTTACCTTCAGCGACTGGTGCACAAGGACACCCAGGTCTCGTTGCACTTCCCCTTCTCCCAATCTATTGCCATTCAAATAATAATCTGCCTTCCTGTTTTTGCCACCGAAGTGGATAACCTCGCATTTATCCACATTATACTGCATTTGCCATGCATCTGCCCAATCACCCAACCTGTCCAAATCGTACTGGAGTTTCTCGGCATCCTCCTCACAGCACACCCGCCCACCCAGCTTTGTGTTGAGAGGATAAAGAGACGGACATAAGCCATACGAGATGCTGGGGTTTATCTTTGCATTCCAGGACGATCCTGGAATAGTGAGCAGCTTTGGAAGAGGTGAGCAGGACCTGATAGTGGTCCAGCCAGATCAGGCAGCGAACGGTTAAACCGGTTGTCCGCTGTAGACGTTCAAGTCTGCGTCCCTTGGAATAAGGGAGCGGAGATGAGGGCTAGACCAGGGGGAGCGGCCAGGGTGAGGGGGAGCGATGATTTTAATGGGGGCAAAGGCAAAAACAACGCGTCGTCTACGACTTGCGGTCTCGAGATGCAGCTGCGAGCTTTTCTCAAAAAAACACTCGAATAGTCTCGAGATGGTCAGTTGACCACAGAATGGAAATATGGTGTAGGCAACCATCGCGCCCTGACCACAGCAGAATGGAAAAGCAAGGCATTTGCAACAGACCCCAATCTCTGAGCAAGGGCAGCGGGGGGAAAACCAATCGCACGCACCGTTATCTGACCTAGTTACTGAATGACCGTTAGTCAGCATTTCAGCTGTGAAAGGCGAGCTTGCTGGAGAGAGAGAGACAATTAACCCATTGTCGCCCATGGCTGATGGAACTCTGAGCGCTGGCTGCGCTTGACGCGCTGACCTGGGTCTCCAGCGATGGGTCGTTTGGCTCAAGAGAGAGAGAGAGAGAGAGAGAGAGAGAGATCCGTGGGGCAAAGGGCCTGGAGAGAAGAGGAAGCAGATCGCAAGGTAGTGGCTCGGTGAGAGGACGTTTTCGGCTCGCGAAGCCTGTAGATTGTACTAGGAAGGTTGTACTAAGTTCATAGAAGTGATACAGCACAGAAGGAGACCATTCGGCCCATCGTTCCTGTGCCGGCTCTTTGAACGAGCTCTCCAATTAATCCCACTCCCCCCCGCCCCCCCCCCGCTCTTTCCCCCACAGCCCTGCATATTTCTTCCCTTCAAGTATTTCTCCAATTCCCCTTTAGAAAGTCACTATTGAATCTGCTCCCACCGCCCTTTCAGGCAGCGCGTTCCAGATCACAACCACTCGCTGCACGTCAATTCTTTCTTCCCCCATGTCGCCTCTGTTCTTTTTGCCAATGACCTTGGGGGTTCTTGAGAAAGAATGAGTTAAGAGTAGGAGACTGTGTTGAGACTGCATTTCAACACAGTGAGGGTGTGGGGAGGAACTAGGTTCTGCAGGATGGGGTATTTGGAAATTGGGTTGAACGAGGAAAATATACTTGCAGTTGGAGGCAGTTCAGGGACGATTCACACATTTGATTCCTGAGATGAGGGGGGGTTGACTTATGAGGAAAGGTTGAGCAGGTTGGGCCGATACTCATTGGAGTTTAGAAGAATGAGAGGGGATCTTATTGAAACACATAAGATACTGAGGGGGCTCGACAGGGTAGATGCAGAGAGGATGTTTCCCCTCGTGGGGAAATCTAGAACTCGGGGGCATAGTTTCAGAATAAAGGGTCGCCCTTTTCGAACTGAGATGAGGAGGAATTTCTTCTCTCAGAGGGTCGTAAATCTGTGGAATTCTCTGCCCCAGAGAGCCGTGGAGGCTGGGTCATTAAATACATTTAAGGTGGAGATAGGCAGATTTTTGCAAGATAAGGGAGCGAAGGGTTATGGGGAGCGGGCTTTGAGCCCAAGATCAGCCATGATCTTATTGAATGGCGGAGCAGGCTCGAGGGGCCAAGTGGCCTATTCCTGCTCCTATTTTTTATGTTCTTATGTTCAAAGGAGCATTGACCATAGTCGGATCGATAAAACAGAGAGAGACAAGTAAGGTGATAATGGACGGAAAGGTTGGAAGCTAGAAGGGTGGTGACAAACTTTTTCTTATATCTGTTAGAAGATCCTTCCTAAGCCTATTACATCTGTGTCATAAGCAGGACAACACATAGCTAGGAGTATGTTGCATGCATACGTGTGTTACATGTCCATCACATAGCGAGGGGGGAGTTAACCCATATATTACGTAGCTGGTAGCACTCTCATCTCTGAGTATTAAGGTTTGTGGGTTCAAGTTCCCCTCCAGAGGCTTGAGCCCATAGTCAAGGCTGACACTCCAGTGCAGTAGTGAGGGAGTGCTGCACTGTCGGAGGAGCCTAACTCACACCGAGTCCCGTTCACCCCTCACCCCCTGCGCTCGCTGACCTACACTGGCTCCCGGTTAAGCAACTCCTCGATCTTAAAATTCTCCATCCTTGTTTCGAATCCCTCCTCGCACCCCCCCCCCTCCCTCCCTATCCCTGTAACCTCCTCCAGCCCTACAAACCCTCCGAGATCTCTGCGCTCCACCAATTCTGGCCTCTTGAGCATCCCCGATTTCCATCACTCCACCATTGGCGGCCGTGCCTTCAGCCGCCCGGGCCCCGAGCTCTGGAATTCCCGCCCTAAACCTCTCCGCCTCTCTCTCCTCTTTTAAGACGCTCGTTAAAACCGACCTCTTTGACCAAGCTTTTGGTCACCGGTCCCTAATGTCTCCTTATGTGGCTCGGTGTCAAATTTTGTGCAGCGCCTTGGGGCGTTTGACTACGTTAAAAGGCGCTATTTAAATACAAGTTGTTGCTGTTGTTGTCTTTCGGATGAGACGTCAAATCGAGGCCCCGTCTGTCCTCTCAGGTGGGCGTGAAAGATCCCACGGTCTCTCTCGGAAGAAGAGCAGGGGGGAGTTCGCGCCGGCATGCTTGGCCAACATTTCTCCCTCAACCGGCATCGCTAATGACGTAAGAAAACTACTAGGCACTTGGTCTAAGCGTTAAACAAAGCTTTAATCAACTGTTTTACAACATGGAGGTCTAGTTGTGTCCTTCACTAGTTCCTGTTAAAGAATGTCCTGCGCAAGCTGGGCCCGTGCCCGAGTATTTATACTCTCCCTGGACAGCGCCACCAGCAGGCCGCCCAGTATTATTTCACAAGTCATTTCCACATGAATAACAAGATTCATGTCAGCTAAAAAAAGATAGAAACATAGAAGATAGGAGCAGGAGTCGGCCATTCGGCCCCTCGAGCCTGCTCCGCCATTCAATGAGATCATGGCTGATCATCCAAACTCAGTACAGGAAACTTTGTGCTATCCGGCACCGACGGGACCGAGCTGTTGCTGTCCCATCAAAACTGCCGGACAAACCAGCGCTAATGTTGAAACATACGGAGATTTTGAGCTCCGTATCCGGCAATAAACCCTGTTGCCAACAGCTTCTAAACAGTCGGCCGTACCTTGCAAGCGTCTCTGTAGCTCAGCAACAGCTTTAGCGAGACCTTGCAGAGCTTGACTGGTGAGAAAAAAGCAACGAAAAGAAAAAAAAACTAACGAAACGGCTCCTGATTTTTGCCGGTGCCTCGAGCATTCCGGACAGTTAACCTCCGGATAAACCAAAGTTTCTTGTACCTGGTCCCTGCTTTCTCCCCATATCCCTTGATCCCTTTAGCCTTAAGAAATATATCCAACTCCTTCTTGAATATATTTAATGAATTGGCCTCCACTGCCTTCTGTGGTAGAGAATTCCACAGGTTCATCACTCTGGGTGAATCTGGATTATCTGGTCATCATCACAAATGGAGTCTGGGGGCAAGTAACGGAGTAGCGCAGAACCCAATCCCCTGTGTTTTTCAGCCGTGATTCAGCGGGTAGCACACATCCCTCTGAGTCAGAAGGTTGTGGGTCCAATCCCCATTGCAGAGACTTGAGCCCATAATCGAGACTGACGTTTCAGTGCAAAATACTGAGGGAGGGCCGCGCGGTCTCTCAGGTGAGATGTTAAACTGAGGCTGTTCGGGTGGACGTAAAAGATCCCACGGCATTATTTGAAGAAGAGCAGGGCATTCTTCCCTGAAACCAGCACCACCAGAAAAGATTGAACAGGTTGGGGAACTTTTCTATAGAAAAGAGAAGGCTGAGGGGTGACCTGATCGAGGCCTTCAAGATTATGAGGTGAGATTAGGTCGACTAGGCCTGTATTAGAAACATAAAAACATCGAAGATAGGAGCAGGAGTCGGCCATTCCGCCCCTCGAGCCTGCTCCACCATTCAATGCGATCATGGCTGATCATCCAAATTCAGTACCCAGTCCCTGCTTTCTCCCCATATCCCTCGATCCCCTTAGCCTTAAGAAATATATCTAACTCCTTCTTGAATCTATTTAATGAATTGGCCTCAACTGCCTTGTGTGGTAGAGAATTCCACAGGTTCACCACTCTCTGGGTGAAGAAATTCCTCCTCATCTCTGTCCTAAATGGCTGACCCCTTATCCTTAGACTGTGACCCCTGGTTCTGGACTCCCCGACCATCAGGAACATCCTCCCTGCATCTAGTCTGTCCAGTCCTGTTAGAATTTTATAAATTTCAATGAGATCCCCTCTCATTCTTCTAAACTCCAGCGAGTATAAGCCCAATCGACCCAATCTCACTAGAGTTTAGAAGAATGAGAGGGGGATCTCATTGAAACGTATAAAATTCTAACGGGGCTAGGCAGACTGGATGCAGGGAGGATGTTTCCCCTGGCTGTGGGGGTCTAGAACGAGGGGTCACAGTCTCAGGATACGGGGTAGGACATTTAGGACTGAGATGAGGAGAAATTTCTTCACTCAGAGGGCGGTGAACCTGTGGAATTCTCTACCACAGAAGGCAGTGGAGGCCAAGTCACTGAATATATTTAAGGAAATAGATAGATTTCTAGACACAAAAGGCATCAAGGGGTATGGGGAGAGAGGGGGAATATGGTATTGAGATAGAGGATCAGCCATGATCATATTGAATGGCGGAGCAGGCTCGAAGGGCCGAATGGCCGACTCCTGCTCCTATTTTTCTATGAAAGGGCTTCAATAGGGGTAGACGTAGAGAAGATGTTTCCACTTGCGGGCCAGACCAGGGCTTGGGGCCAAAATATAAGAGTCACTAATAAATCCAATGGGGAATTCAGGAGAAACTTCTTTACCCAGAGAGTGGCGAGAATGTGGAACTCGCTACCACAGGGAGTGACATGAATCAGTCATTCATGAAAGAAAGACTTATAAAATAATAGAAACATAGAAACATAGAAGATAAGACACAGGTTCACCACTCTCTGGGTGATGAAATTCCTCCTCATTTTGAGGGTGTAACTGGTAAAGTAGATAAGGGAGAATACTGAGCGGCCTACGGGTGGCGCTGTCCAGGGAGAGTATAAATACTCGGGCACGGGCCCAGCTTGCGCAGGACATTCTTTAACAGGAACTAGTGAAGGACACAACTAGACCTCCATGTTGTAAAACAGTTGATTAAAGCTTTGTTTAACGCTTAGACCAAGTGCCTAGTAGTTTTCTTACGTCAGGGAGTGGTTGAGGCGAATAGCAGAGATGCATTTAAGGGGAAGCTGGATAAGTACACGAGGGAGAAAGGAATACAAGGTTGTGCTGATAGGGTGAGATGAAGAGGGGTGGGAGGAGGCTCGCGTGGAGCATCAACATCAGCACGGACCAGTTGGGCCGAATGGCCTGTTTCCATGCTGTAAATACTGTGTAATACTTTGCAAGGACAGCTTAACTGATGCTTTATCGCGAGACCTTGCCATGTCCAAATTGGCTACCGCATTTGCCAAAAAACACATGACTACACCTCATAAAGTACTTCACCGGCTGTAAAGCACTTTGGGACATCCTAAGGTCGTGAATGAAAAAGAAAGACTTGGCATTCCTCCCGCGCCTTTCACCACCTCAGGACGTCCCACAGCCAATGAAGTACTTTTTATGAAGTGTGGTCACTGTTGTAATGTGGGAAACGCGGCAGCCAATTTGCGCACAGCAAGCTCCCGCAAACAGCAACGTGATAATTGTAATGTGCTCAACACACGGACACGGGATGTATTCCTTCAGCCATCAACACGAGGCTTCTTTATTCATTTCCTTTCTCTGTTTACCCTCCGTCGCCCCCTACCGGGGCGGAGGGTAACTATCACCACATCTCCCTTTCTAAACAGACTTTGAATACTATTCCTTTACTATTAACATTTCAAATTACCTTCTTTCAAATCATTACTTTTTTACTGTGCTTAAGAAATAACAAACTCTAACAAACATAACGGCCCAGAACTTGGTGTCGGGGGCTTGCCGCGCATGCAAGCTCCCGATGTGCACTCACCCTACGCGCCGACATCTGAAACCTGGCCCGCAGTGGATTTCCTTTCAGTGGCCAGGTTCTGATGTCAGCGCGCTGTGCTAACCTGACCCAGCGGCGTAGTTAGTGCGATGTGCCGGCTGGGATCAGGTGAGCGCTGTTCAGCCAATCAGGGGAGGGGAAACTTCATTCATAAGTTTGAGAGTAAGAACTGTCAAACTCATGAAAAGTACTGCACCCCAAAACACTATATAAACTTTAAATAAAATTTAAAAAAACATCCCAATCATTAAATTAAGTATAAATAAGTTTAAAAAAATAATTTAAACAATAATTTCTTTTTTTGAAAAAAATAATTTTTAATAAAAAGGGTCTAAAACTAAACTTACCTTATTGTAGATTCTTTAAAATAATAAACCTGTGGGGGAAAAAAATTCTAAATTACACTAAAACACCACTTACCTGTAAAAATAAATACTTACGTGTGCTTTTTACAAGCGTAAAGACCGGAGGCCTTTAGACATGCGCAAATCCCCCAAAACAGAGGAAATCCAAGACGCACGCGCTGCCCCCTACAGCGCACGCGCTAGCCTCTTCACCTCTTGGGTTGGAGGAGAGGAAATGCCGGTTTTCAGCGCATGCGCTGTGCATGCTGAAAACCGGCATTTCCTCCGGCCAGACGCGCGAGTACCCCTTCCGTACTCACGCGTTTGGGGAGGAATTACTGCCCCAACATCTCTAATGCACAATGTATCTCTTCTTTTGTTTTTGTTTTTAGAGAAACACGAATAATGCAAGCAGAGCAAGCTTGGAGGAACAAGGTGACTGCCTGAACCCTCCACCAAGTACCTCGGGTATTATTCTGACCCCAATGAGGTGTCTTGGTTCTTAAGCTATTCGTGTTGCAAAGTCCTGGAGGTATGAAGGAGGATTGCGGACCCTTTCAGGGGGCCGAGGGTAACTATCACCACAATAATGACCGGGTTATCATCGCTTATATAGACGACAAATCAGACGGGCTCTCTCATGGGCATGTGCTTCTCTCTGCCCGATTTTCCGGTATTCACTGAGCCCAGATAATCTAATAGCCCCAAACGGGAAACTCTGCCCCCATTTTCCACCAGATATTTATGTACCCCACTAGCTTGCAATTTGATCAACTTACGTTTATCTGCTGTTGAAATCCTCATCCATGCCTCTGTTACCTCCAGACTCCGACTATTCCAATGTTCTCCTGGCCAACCTCACACCTCCCAGCCTCCGTAATCTTCAGTCCACCCAAAGTTCTGCTGCCCCGTGTCCTGACTCGCACCGAGTCCCGTTCACCCATCACCCCCGCTGTGCTCATGCTCGCCTACATTGGCCCCCGGTCCGGCAACGCCTCAATATTAACATTCTCATCCTCCTGTTGAAATCCCCTCCGTGGCCTCCTCCCTATCTCTGGAACCTCCTCCAGCCCCACAGCCCCTCTGAGATCTCGGCGCTCCTCCAATTCTGGCCTCTCGCGCACCCCCCCGATTTCCATCGCTCCGCCATTGGCGGCCATGCCTTCTGCCGCCTGGGCCCCGAGCTCTGGAATTCCCTCCCTAAACCTCTCCGCCTCTCTCTCCTCCTTTAAGACGCTCCTTAAAACCGACCTCTTTGACCAAGCTTTTGGTCACCTGTCCTGATATGTGGCTCGGTGTCAGATTTTGTCTGACAATCGCTCCTGTGAAGGGTCTTGAGATGTTAAGAGCGCTGTATAAACGCAAGGTGTTATACAGCACCTCTAACGTGTTGAAACGTCCCACGGTGTTTTGCAAGCGCGTAATCAGATGAAAACACCAGTCAGTCAATCACGCTCTACTGTGAATTGAGGTCTTCGGATGCCCTCGAGGCTAAATGTACGCAAGGGTTGACCAACAGGAAAAAAAAAATTGACCACTTCATGATAATGTGGTTTTGGTTAGAATCTGATTGCACAATCACAGCACGGGCAGTGTGATGGCCACCTAACCCGTGGCCCGAGATACAAAATGTTCTGGTAGCTTTCTCGAAAGCCACCACTGACTAAATTTAAAAAAAAATAATTATTTATCTGTCTTTCGGAAGAGGCGTTGAACCGGAGGCACCGTCTGCTCTCTGAGGTGGACGTAAACAATCCCGTGGCGCTATTTCGAAGAAGAACAGGGGGGAGTTCTCCACGGTTTCTTGGCCAACATTTATCCCTCAACCAACATCACCTACATTACAACAACTTGCGCACAGCAAGCTCCCGCAAATAGCAATGAGATAATGAGCAGATCATCTGTTTTAGTGATGTTGGTTGAGGGATAAATATTGGCCCCAGGACACCGGGGAGAACTCCCCCCTGCTCTTCTTCGAAATAATGTCACGGGCTTGTTTACATCCACCCGAGAGGGCAGACGGGGGCCTCGGTTCAAAATCTCATCCGAAAGACGGCACCTCCGGCAGTGCAGCACTCCCTCAGCAAGTTGGGCCTATACTCATTGGAGTTTAGAAGGATGAGAGGGGATCTTATTGAAACATATAAGATTCTGAAGGGGCTCGACAGGGTAGATGCCGAGAGGATGTTTCCCCTCGTGGGGGACTCTAGAACCAGGGGGCATAATTTCAGAATAAGGGGGCACTGTAGGAATGTTTAGTTCCTATCCAAAAGACTGAGGTCCACTCAGGCGATCAAATAAACGAGGTTTAATGAGAACTGACAGAGTTTAACGGATAACTACAGGAGAACATCGAATATAGGTCTAGTCAGTTCGGAGGCTCCATGAGGACTGCTTGGGCGGTCCCGTGGCTGACGTCATGACGTCATCACGTTTTTCCCGCCGGTGGGGGATCACGTGATGAACGGCGTGACGTCATCGCGTTTGCCCGCGCTATTAAAGTGATCGCGCTCTGTACATGTAAACAGTGAAAACAAAGATACAGACTCAGGCTGTAGCTAATATATTATTAAAGGGAATTATATACAATTGATTGGAGTCCCTTAGTGACTCCGCCACAGCACCCTTTTAAATCGGCGATGAGGAATTTCTTCTCTCAGAGGATCGTGAATCTTTGGAATTTTCTTCCCCAGAGAGCTGTGGAGGCTGGGTCATTTAAGGTGGAGATAAGACAGATTTTTTGAACGATAAGGGAGTCGAGGGTTATGGGGAGCGGGCAGGGAAGTGGAGTTGAGGCCAAGATCAGATCAGCCGTGATCTGATTAAATGGCGGAGCAGGCTCGAGGGGCCGAATGGCCTACTCCTGCTCCTACTGTCTTAAGTTCACTGCACTGGCAGTCGTCAGCCTGGAGTTTTTGCTCTCAAATTTCTGCAGCGGGACTTGAACCCGCGACCTTCTGACTCAAAAGGCGAGAGAGGGAGTGTGTGTGCTGCCCACTGAGCCACGTCCGGCATCTTATCGCAACCCCGTTCGTGGGATCTTGCCGTGCGCTAATCTGCGGCCCCCGGTTTTTTTTTTGCCGACAAAGCCGAACCGCTGAAGTAACTCGCCGGCTCCGAGGTGCTTTGGGATCTTTCGAGAGCCTGCGAGGCGGTGCAAAAAGTGAATGACCTTTAATCCCACGGGAGGTCTCCATTATGAGTGTCTCAGATTGAAAACAGTACCTGAGTTGTCGCCCCACGTAACATCAGAGGCAGGCTGAGGGGAAACGGTGCAATAATTTACCAGAAAGGTACACAATAAACTGTTGACATCAGTGATTTACAGAGAGGAAACAGTCTTTCCATTTACTAATCACAGTGCTTTGACCTTTTAAGACAGTTATCTAACAAAGTCACAGATACGTAAAAAAAAAATACCCTGCCGAACCCTCGTTTCTGCAACGTCTGACCATCCTGTTAGGTAACCGGCCCTGAACCGAGATACGGCAAGCTAAGATGCCCTGACCCAGCATGTTCCAATCACAGCTACCAGGTCGACCGCAGCGTGTGTTTATTGTCTGACAAAAATCTATCCCTCGCAAAAGTCTATCTTGCGAAAGGTTACCTTTCCTTGGCGACCTTAGCCCCTACCGCAGGCTCACGGCCCAACTGTCTCTGCGGAACCTTGTGCGCAGTCGGGGGTCACGGTGACTGGCTGGACCGAATCAGCTGTCGCTCAGTGGGTCGCATTCTCGCCTCTGAGTCAGAAGGTCGTGGGTTTCAGTCCCACTCCAGCGACTTGAACGGAAAAATCTAGGCCGCTGCTCCCAGTGCCGCACTGTCGGAGGTGCCGTCTTTCGGGTGAGGCGTTAAGCCGAGGCCCCATCTGCCCACTCAGGTGGAAGTAAAAGATCCCACAGCCACTATTTGGAAGAAGAGCGGGGGGGGAGTTCTCCCCGGTGTCCTGGACCCAATGTTTATCCCTCAACCAACATCACTAAAACGCAATGGCCCAGAAATTCGGGTCTCCACGGGTGAGTACGCACGCGGTACTCACCCGTAGGCCCGATGGAAGTACCGGTTTCCTGCATGCACTGCGCATGCGCGGGAAACCGCCACTTCCGTTCCTCTGAAAGCAGGGGTTCAGAGGTTGAACGCGTGCGCGGGAGAGGCTGCCCGTGCGAATCAAACTTAGGTTTCTTTTTTACAGGTTTTTCCATGAGGGTAAGTCTGCAGTATTTAGACATGTAAAAAGCAGGCGTAAGGCCTGCTTTTTACAATGTAGGTGGTGAATTCATTAAAATTAAAACGTTTTTTCCACAGGTTTATTATTTTTAAATACTTTAAAGCAAGGTAAGTTTATTTTTAGCCCCGTTAGAATATAAAATTATTTTTTTCAAAAATTTAAATTATTGTTTAAAATAGTTATTTCATGTAATTTATAGTTTATTTTAAAAATGTGATGTTTTTAAAAAATGTATTTGAAGGTTTAGTGCTATTTTGGGGCCGTAGTATTTATAAGTCTTGACAGCTCTTCCTGTCAAGACTTATAAATGGAGCATTCCCTGCTCCGATTGGCTCTCCACGGCCCACGTGATCCCAGGGGACGCATCGAACTAACTGCGCCCCTGGGATACGCAAGCACTGTGCGCCGGCAGCTGGACCAGGCCCCGGATCGGAATTCCACGCGGGCCCACAGCTCAACGGCCGGCACGCTAGGTAAGTGCAGGTCGGGGGGCTTACACCCGCGGGAAGCCCCCGGCCCGAATTTCTGGGCCGTTGACTCTGTTTCTCTCTCCACGGAGGTTGCCTGGCCTGCTGAGTTTTCCCAGCATTCTCTGTTGTGATTTCACTAAAACACAGACGATCCGGTCATTATCACATTGCTGTTTGTGGGAGCTTGCTGTGCGCAAAATGGCTGCCGCGTTTCCTACATTACAACAGTGACCACACTTCAAAAAAAGTACTTCATTGGCTGCAAAGCGCGTTGGGACGTCCTGAGGTGGTGAAAGGCGCTATATGAATGCAAGTCTTTTAGACACGAAGGGAAACCATGCCAATGCTGACGCACTCCCAGGGGCCAAACTGCAAATGCTGACACTCGCAGTCCTAACTTCAGGAAGACCAGCGTCACATACTCAACGGAAAACAGACCTGTCGTTGCAGAAAATGGTTTCTTTTGTTTATTAGCATTCAGCAACAAAAAATAAAACCAACAGCAACAAAAAAAATTAAAAGACAGACAACATTTGATTACTTTATTGCAAAGGGAATGGAGTATAAAAGTAGGGAAGTCCTGCTACAACTGTACAGGGTATTGTTGAAACCACACCTGGAGTACTGCGTACAGTTTTGGTCTCCTTATTTAAGGAAGGATATACTTGCATTGGAGGCAGTTCAGAGAAGGTTCATGAGGTTGATTCCTGGGATGAGGGGGTTGACTTATGAAGAAAGGTTGAGCAGGTTGGGCCTATACTCATTGGAGTTTAGAAGAATGAGAGGGGATCTTATTGAAACATAAAAGATTCTGAAGGGGCTTGACAGGGTAGATGCAGAGAGGATGTTTCCCCTCGTGGGGGAATCTAGAACGAGGGGGCATAATTTCAGAATAAGGGGGCACCCTTTTAAATTGGAAATGAGAAGGAATTTATTCTCTCAGAGGGTCGTGAATCTTTGGAATTCTCGGCCCCAGAGAGCGGAGGAGGCTGGGTCATTGAATATATTTAAGGTGGAGATAGACAGATTTTTGAACGATAAGGGAGTCGCGGGTTATGGGGAGCGGGCAGGGAAGTGGAGTTGAGGCCAAGATCAGATCAGCCATGATCTTATTGAATGGCGGAGCAGGCTCAAGGGGCCGAATGACCGACTCCTGCTCCTACGTCTTATGTTCTTATGTAACACGCTCCCTTGAAAAATGTGCATAGGGCTCGGGTTCGGGGATGAACCCGTCCTGGGACACTATTCATTACCTGGTAGGAATATAGAATCGTACAGCACAGGAGGAGGCCATTCGGCCCATCGTGCCTGTGCCGGCTCTTTGAATAGAGCAATCCCATTAGTCCCACTCCCCCCGCCCCTGCTCTTTCCCCATGGCTCTGCAAATATTTTCAAGTATTTATCCGGTTCCCTTTTGAAAGTTACTATTGAATCTGCTTCCACCGCCCTTTCAGGCAGCGCATTCCAGATCACTCGCTGCGTTAAAAAACATTCTCCTCCTCTCCCCCTCTGGTTCTTTTGTGGATTATTTTAAGTCCGTTTACCCTATCAAAACCCCTCATAATTTTGAACACATAATTAAGACCGAATTATGTGGAGGAAGCTCAGTGTTGTGTTTTTTTTGTTGTTGGCCTGGTTTGAAGGTGTGTTCCTCAGCAGTTTTGCAATTGGGCAAGTCTGGAGGTGGGACGGAGTAGCCTCTTTGGGAATGGTGAGATCTTAGGTAACCGGGGGGGGGGGGGGGGGGGGGCACCGCTTTACCTTTTGTCTCTTAGGCTGGGCGTGTCCACAACAACATCAGCTTGCATTTAGACAGTGCCTTTATAAGAACATAGGAAATAGGAGCAGGAGTCGGCCCCTCGAGCCTGCTCCGCCATTCAATGAGAACATGGCCAATCATCGACCTCAACTCCACTTTCCTGCCCCATCTCCATATCCCTCGATTCCCCGAGTGTCCAAAAATCTATCGATCTCAGCCTTGAATATACTCAACGACTGAGCCTCCACAGCCCTCTGGGGCAGAGAATTCCAAAGATTCACCACCCTCTGAGTGAAGAAATTCCTCCTCATCTCAGTCCTCAATGGCCGACCCCTTATTCTGAGACTGTGCCCCTGGTTCTAGACACTCCAGCCAGGGGGAAACAGCCTCTCAGCATCTACCCTGTCAATCCCCCTCAGAATCTTTTATGTTTCAATGAGATCACCTCTCATTCTTCTAAATTCCAAACAGTGTAGGCCCATTCTATACAATCTCTCCACATAGGACAGCCCTCTCATCCCAGGAATCAATCTAGTGAACCTTCGTTGAGCTTTAATGTAGTAAAACCTCCCAAGGCGCTTCGCAGGAGCGATTATCAAACAAAATTTGACACCGAGCCACATAAGGAGATATTAGGACAGGTGACCAAAAGCTGGGTCAAAGATGGAGGTTTTAAGGAGCATCTTAAAGGAGGAGAGAGAGGCGGAGAGGTTTAGGGAGGGAATTCCAGAGCTTAGGGCCCAGGCGGCTGAAGGCACGGCCGCCAATGGTGGAGCGATGGAAATCGGGGGATGCTCGAGGGGGCAGAATTGGAGGAGCGCAGAGATCTCAGAGTGTTGTAGGGCCGGAGGAGGTTACAGAGATAAAGGGAGGGGGGGGGGGGGGCGAGGAGACCATGGAGGGATTTGAAAACAAGGATGAGAATTTTTAAATTGAGGCGTTGCCGGACCGGGAGCCAATGTAGGTGAGCGTGAGCCACACACCCTCCGAGAGCCCTGCTTTATCCGTCCAGCAAAGACCGGGCAACTCCGTTCAATTTACTGCTCATACTCCCTGCTCTGTTCTGTTTGGATCTTGTGAGGCTGGAGGTTTGCAGAGATGTCATTCTTAGTCCTAAATCAGAGCGCTAAGATCTGTTAGTATCGGCAGCTCGAGTGGCAACCGTGGCTAGCATTCTCTCTCTCGCCTCAGAGTCGGAAGGTCGTGTGTTCGCAGTCCCACTCCAGTGACTTGAACCCATAATCTAGGCTGATGCTCCCAGTCCAGTACTGAGGGACCGCTGCACGGTCATAGAATCATAGAAATTTGCGGCACAGAAGGAGGTCACTCGGCCTATCGTGTCTGTGCCGGCTGAAAAAGAGCTCTCCAGCCTAATCCCACTTTCCAGCTCTTGGTCCATAGCACTATAGGTCGCGCCACTTCAAGTGCATATCCAAGTACTTTTTAAATGTGATGAGGGTTTAACATAGAAACATAGAAGATAGAAGCAGGAGTAGGCCATTCGGCCCTTCGAGCCTGCTCCGCCATTCAACGAGATCATGGCTGATCATCCAAACCCTAGCACCCGGTCCCTACACCGACAGCCATCCCACCCAAGCCCTATCCCCGTAACCCCACGTATTTAATCCCCCCTAACACTAAGGGTCAATTTTTATCATGGCCAATCAACCTAACCCGCACATCTTTGGACTGTGGGAGGAAACCGGAGCACCCGGAGGAAACCCACGCAAACACGGGGAGAATGTGCAAACTCCACACAGACAGTCACCCGAGGCCGGATTTGAACCCGGGTCCCTGGCGCTGTGAGGCAACAGTGCTAACCACTGTGCCACCGTGCTGCCCTACCTCTGCCTCTACCACCCTTTCAGGCAGTGAGTTCCAGACCCTCACCACCCTCTGGGTGAAAAAACTTCTCCTCAACTCCCCTCTAATCCTTCTCCCAATTACTTTAAATCTCTGCTCCCCTGGTTATTGACCTCTCTGCTAAGGGAAATCAGTCCTTCCTATCCACTCTATCCAGGCCCCTCATAATTTTATACACCTCAATTAAATCTCCCCTCAGCCTCCTCTGTTCCAAAGAAAACAAACCCAGTCGGAGGTGCCGTCTTTCGATGAGACATTAAACCGAGGCCCCCCGTCTGCTCTCTCGGGTGGACGTAAAAGACCCCGCGGCCACTATTTCGAAAAAGAGCAAGGGGGGTGGGGGGGGAGTTCTCCCCGGTGTCCTGGGGCCAATATTTATCCATTGGCCAACATCACTAAAAACCGATGATGCGGTCTTTATCGCATTGCTGTTTCTTGGATCATGCTGTGTGCAAATCGGCTGCTGCATTTCCCGACATTACAACACTTTTTAAGAGAGCGCGTCATCGGCTGTGAAGCGCTTTGGGAAGTCCCGAGGTCGTGAAAGGTGCGGTGGAAATGCAAGTCCTTTATATTTTTTTTCTTTTAGACCTGGCAACTTTAAAAAGCAAGCTCTACCCAACCAGACTCGAGCGCCAGACTCCACACAAAGCCGGCAGTCTGTGTCTGTAACTTGAGTCAGTTATTCCAGGCTTCTTGAACCGCCAGGTTTCTTTAGCAAAGGGAAGCCCCTTCTTCGCCCACATCCCCCCCCAACACCAGCCACCCCTTTACAGAACCACCACTTACTGTGGGAAGAGAGCTAGGAATGAAACGTCACAACTGCCCCCTTGGGCAGACACTTACCGACAGCAGAAAGTCTGCTGTTTCCCACATGTGGATTAAAAGCCACTTCTATTACCAACACTCAGTGCCCGCCTCCCCAACTCTCTCTTACTGTAATATTTTACCCAACTTGTGTGTGATTTTTTTTCACTTGCCAATTTTTTTAATGTATGTATATATAATTACTGGAACAAAGTGCTCGTCTCTGAATATTACTTTCGTCTGAGATTGTTATCTTCTATTTTAATAACATGTCCCCTCTCTGCTTATGATACTGATCTCGTTATTCAGATGGTGATATTAATTTTCTTTTGTATTTCGCACTAACCACCAAACCACAATCTTTCACACATTGAAAGGAGCATCGCGCCACTCTGTTTGCTGCAGGTTGCTGCACTCTGGCGACGCAGGCTTAATCTACGCAGAGAGTCGTCCAGCACAGGAGGAGGCCGCTCGGCCCATCTTGTCTGGGTCGGCTCTTTTGAACTTTCTATTCAATTAGCCCCACTCACCCCACCACCGCACCCCCCCACCCCTGCCCTCCCACCCCTGCCCTTTCCCCGTAGCCCTGCAAATTTTTCCTTTTCAAGTATTTATCCAATTCCCCTTTGCAGTTTACTATTGAATCTGCTTCCACCGCCCTTTCAGGCAGCGCGTTCTGGATCGCGACGACTTGTACCCTCGATTTCACGCTTCTGCCGGCCTGTCCCAGCATTTTGTTAACTGGCCTTGCTGGCTCTGGATCCCGCCCCCGACATGGTGTCAGCCGTGGCTCAGATGGTCGCGCTCTCGCCTTGTGAGTCACAGGGTGGTGGGTTCAAGTCCCACTCCAGAGACTTGAGCACAAAATGATGCTCCCAGTTGCAGTGCTGAGGGAGCGCCGCACTGTCGGAAGGGGCAGTACTGAGGGAACGCTGCACTGTCGGAGGGGCGGTACTGAGGGAGCGCCGCAGTCAGAGGGGCAGTACTGAGGGAGCGCCACACTGTTGGAGGGGCAATACTGAGGGAGCGCCGCACTGTTGGAGGGGCAATACTGAGGGAGCGTCGCACTGTCAGAGGGGCAGTACTGAGGGAGCGCCGCACTGTCAGAGGGGCAGTACTGAGGGAGCGCCACACTGTCGGAAGGGCAGTACTGAGGGAGCGCTGCACTGTCGGAGGTGTCGTCTTTCGGATGAGACGTTAAACCGAGGCCCCCCGCCTGCCCGGAAGAAGAGCGGGGGAGTTCTCCCTGGTGTCCTGGGCCAATATTTATCCCTCAAACAGATTATCTGGTCGTTATCTCATTGCTGTTTGTGGGAGCTTTCTGGGTGCAATTTGACTGCTGCGTTTCCTAGGACTCAGCTAGAGTACTGCGTGCAGTTCTGGTCACCACATTACAGGAAAGATGTGATTGCACTAGAGAGGGGACAGAGGAGATTTACAAGGATGTTGTCGGGAGTGGAGAATGTTAGCTATGAGGAAAGACTGGACAGGCTGGGTCTGTTTTCCTTGGAACAGAGGAGGCTGAGGGGAGGCCTTATTGAGGTGTATAAAATAATGAGGGGCCTAGATAAAGTGGATAGAAAGGACCTATTTCCCTTAGCAGAGGGGTCAAAAACCAGGGGGCACAGATTTAAAGTAATTGGGGGAAGGTTTAGAGGGGATTTGAGGGGAAATCTCTTCACCCAGAGGGTTGTGGGGGTCTGGAACTCACTGCCTGAAAGGGTGGTAGAGGCAGGAACCCTAACCACATTTAAAAAGTACTTGGATGTGCACTTGGGATGCTGTAACCTGCAGGGCTATGGACCGGGAGCTGGGAAGTGGGATTAGGCTGGATGGCTCTTTGTTGGCAGGCGCGGACACGATGGACTGAAATGGCCTCCTTCCATGCTGTAACTTTCTACGATTCTATGATTACGCACTTCAAAAGTTGGAGTTACATCGGCTGTGGGACGTTGTGAGGTCATGAAAGCTGCTTTTTTCCTCATTGATTCTGAGTCCTCCTGTCCTGGCCAGGACCCGCTCATGTGGTGTGAGCAATCAATTCAGCCCACTGTCTACGAATGGTTATCCCACACCTCCTCATTTACCTTCTACAGGGTACCTTCGATGCAACCCTGAAAAGGTGGAAACTGTTGTCGTTTTACATAGAAACTTTTTTTATGGCCTTGCTAACTTGTGTCGCTACTTTTAGTGATTTGTGTATCTGTACTCCGAGATCCCTTTGTTCCTCTACCCCACCCAGACTCGCACCCTCCAAGCGATAAGTGACCTCCCTATTCTCCCTACCAAAATGTAATACCTCACATTTATGTGTTGAAATTCATTTGCCAATTATATGCCCATTCTGCAAGTTTATTAATGTCCTGTAATTTGTTGTTGTCCTCCTCAGTATTGACTATCCCCGCCCCCCCCCCGCAATTTGGTGTCATCCGCAAATTTAGAAATTGTGTTTTTGATTCCAAAGTCATAATTGTTACTGTAAATTGTGAACAGCAGTGGTCCTAGCACTGATCCTTGTGGAACACCACTACCAACCTTCTGCCACTGTGAATAGCTACCCTTTTACCCCACTCTCTGCTTTCTGTCTTGAAGCCAGCTAGCTATCCAATCTGCTACTTGTCCCCTGACTCTGCATTCTCTGACCTTGTTCATCAGTCTATTATGGGGTACCTTATCGAAAGCCTTTTGAAAATCTAGGTAAATTATATCTACTGCATTACCCTTGTCTACTCTCTCTGTTACCTCTTCAAAAAATTCAATGAGGTTGGTTCAAGCAAGACTTTCCCTCTTGAAATCCATGCTGACTATTCATTATTATATTTTTGGCTTCTAGATGTTCTTCTAGTTTCTCCTTTAGTAGGGATTCCGTTATTTTTCCTACCACCGATGTGAAGCTAACTGGTCTATAATTCCCTGGACATGTTCTATCTCCCTTCTTAAATATAGCTATTCGCCAGTCCTCTGGCACTACACCTTTTTCTAATGAATTATTAAATACGTGTAGTAATGCCTCTGCTATCTCTTTCCTAGATTCTTTTAAAATGCGCAGATGCAATCCATCCGGACCAGGGTATTTTTTGATTAGTTTATCTAAAATATCTCCTCTTTTTATTTTAAATGCATTTATTTCATTACTAATCTCATGATCCAATATCATGTCCACATGTTCTATCTCCCTGGTAAATACAAAAGCAATTATTTAATATTTCTGCCATCTCTCTATCGTTACCTGTATTATCCTGTCCACCACCTATTCCCATTCCGACTTTCCTTTTTTTATTGATGTGCCTTTAAAATATTTTACTATTTTGTTTTATGTTCCTTGATCATTTAATTTCATAGTTCCTCTTTGCCTTCCTATTTGTTTCTTTGACTTCTCTCCTAACCTCTTCGTATTCTCTCTTATCATGCTCTCCCCTGCTGTCCATGTACTTAATGTATGCCTCTTTCCTTACCCTCAATTTTTCTCTTATGGCTTTGCTCATCCATGATGTCCCATTGGTACTTATTTTGTTTTTTTTTAGCGGTATATATTTTTCCAGGACTCTGTTGAACACCACTTTAAATGTTTCCCATTGCTGTTCTACATCATTGTTTGCCAATATTGTTGTCCATTTTATATTCCCAAGTTCTATTCTCAAAATCAGCTTTTCTCCACTTTGTTACCCTGGTCTTCATCATCCTTCTCAATTATCATCTTAAAGCATATTATATTATGTTATGGTCACTATTGCCTAGATGTTCCCCTACCTTTACTTCTCTAATCTGCTCTGGTTCATTCCACATTACTAGATCTAATAGCGAATCCTCCCTTGTTGGGCTTTTTACATATTGTGTTTGAAAGGAGTCCTGTACACATTGTAGGAACTCCATTCCCTTATCCCCTTTACCTACCTCTTCTATCCAATTAATAGCGGGGTAGTTGAAATCCCCCATGATTATTAGTCTATGTTTTTTACTCACATATTCGTCAACTTTACCAGTATAATTATATAAACACATGAATCATTCACCAGGGCGAGTCACTCACCACGGTCCGAGACTCACTCACCTAAATTGTGCAATTCTAGATGTCCTTCCAAGCTTGGGCTGTTTTTGGAGAGAGGGTCACGGTCAGTGTAACACTCGGGTGAAGTGCTGGTGAGTATAGGTCTGTCACTGGGGAGGGGGGTGACGGCAGCAGTTTGCATGGCAAGTTGCAGAAGCGATGTTGGCGCATGTGTGAACTTTTCTGTCGTGCAACGCACTAACTAAGCCTGAGGGGGGGGGGATGCTGAAGGATGTAGAAATCGCCCTTGCAGAGACAGAAACGACTCACCTAGCAAAATAAAACTTGGCCCAGTGGGTAGCGCTCTCGCCTTCGAGTCAGAAGGTCGTGGGTTCGAGTCCCACTCCAGAGACTTGAGCACAAAAATCCAGGCCGACCGAGGGATTGGCCGCAGTACTGGCCTCATTTGTGTGTGTGTGTGTGTGTGTGTGTGTGTGTGTGTGTGTGTGTGCGCTAGGCCGATGTAGCAGAGCCTGGTCTCCAATTGTCCTGGGATTCCTTGCCATTGGACCAAGACCTTGCTCTGTCAAGTCCGTGAGGTAGCTGGCGTGCAACAGCCACCCCACGTTAAAAGCATTCAGGCACAGGCATCTTCCACCCCTTTAAAATGAAGTTTGGGACCTAGAACCTCACGGACAACCCCAACAGCGACAGACCTGAAAAGTCGCGCCGCTATCGTAGCCCGGGAACTCAGATGCTTCGACATCGCCGCCCTGAGTGAGACACGGCGGGCAGGAGAAGGCCAGCTCAAGGAACAAGGTGGCAGATACACCTTCTTCTGGAAAGGCAAACCAGAAAAGGAACGTCGTCTCCTTGGGGATCGCCAACAAAAATGAGCTGGTTTGGCGTCTTAGAGATTCCCCTAGTGGAATAAATGAATGCCTCATGACCCTTCGGCTCACTCTAACCCGGAAGCAGTACGCTACGGTTCTCGGTGTGTACGCCCCAGCCCTGGAAGCTACGGACGAGGCCAAAGAGGAATTCTACTCCAGCCTTGAACAATCCCGGTCCTGAGTTCCAATGGGTGACAAGCTGATTCTCCTTGGCGATTTTAATGCCAGAGTTTGAAAGGACACAAACCTCTGGAGAGGTGTGATTGGCAGGGAAGGAGTAGGAAAAACATAGAAAATAGGAGCAGGAGTAGGCCATTCGGCCCCTCGAGCCTGCTCCGCCATTTAATGAGATCATGGCTGATCATCCAAATTCAGTACCCTGTCCCTGCCTTCTCCCCATATCCCTTGATCCCTTTAACCTTAAGAAATATATCTAACTCCTTCTTGAATATATTTAATGAATTGGCCTCAACTGCCTTTTGTGGTAGAGAATTCCACAGGTTCACCACTCTCTGGGTGAAGAAATTCCTCCTCATCTCTGTCCTAAATGGCTTACCCCTTATCCTTAGACTGTGACCCCTGGTTCTGGACTCCCCCGCCATCGGGAACATCCTTCCTGCATCTAGTCTGTCTAGTCCTGTTAGAATTTTATAAGTTTCAATGAGATCCCCTCTCATTCTTCTAAACTCCAGCGAATATAAGCCTAATCAACCCAATCTCTCCTCATACGTCATTCCTGCCATCCCAGGTATCAGTCTGGTGAATCTTCGCTGCACTCTCTCCATGGCAAGAACATCCTTCCTCAGATAAGGCGACCAAAACTGCACACAATACTCAAGGTGCGGCCTCACCAAGGCCCTGTACAACTGCAGCAAGACATCCTTGCTCCTGTACTCGAATCCTCTCGCTATGAAGGCCAACATACCATTTGCCTTCTTAACCGCCTGCTGCACCTGCATGCTTACCTTCAGCGACTGGTGCACAAGGACACCCAGGTCTCGTTGCACTTCCCCTTCTCCCAATCTATTGCCGTTCAGATAATAATCTGCCTTCCTATTTTTGCCACCAAAGTGGATAACCTCGCATTTATCCACATTATGCTGCATCTGCCATGCATCTGCCCAATCACCCATGCATCTGCATCTGCCCAAAAAAACAACACCAACGGAATCCTTCTCCTGACAAAATGCTTAAAACATGATCTTGTCATAACCAACACCTTGTTCCATCAGAGAGTTAAGTACAAGGCCTCATGGCAACACCCTCGCTCCAGGCATTGGCATCTGCTGGACTATGTCATTGTCCGAGCGAGGGACCACAAGGATGTCCGCATCACCCGTTGACGACTGCTGGACTGACCACCGCCTAATCCGTTCCGTTATCTCCATCAACCTAGCCTCAAAATGGCGGCCGCAACAGAAACGCTGCCGCAGAAAAATCAACGCTGAAGGACTCAAAGACCCTGCAAAGAAAGCCCTATTCAGTCAATGCCTCAGAGCTAACTTGACGAATCCCAGTGAACCAGAGTTGCAGATTGTCCATAGTGCCTGGTCTGCCCTTAAGCCCACCATAATTAGCACCTGCGAAGAGGCTCTTGGTTACTCTACCAGAAAACATCAAGACTGGTTTGATGAGAACGACCAGGAGATCCAGGAGCTAAGAAATCGTAAACGTAAGGCGTTCTTGAATTGGAAACATCATCACAACTCGAGGGAAAGACGACAGATTTACAGACAACCAAAGGCCGAGGTCCAACAAAAAACTCGGGACCTAAAGAACAGATGGTGGGTGGAAAGAGCGCAGGAGATCCAGCAGCTAGCCGACAACCATGACGTGCGTGGATTCTTTAGCGCAGTCAAGACCATCTACGGCCCAAGCACCCAAGGACCTATCCCGCTGAGAGCGAAGAACGGTGAGGTGCTCATCAAGGACAGGGAGGCAGTCAGTGCCCGCTGGAAGGAGCACTTCGAAGATCTCCTCAACCAAGGCTCCATCCCACAGCATGCTATCCGTCACTATCTCCGCACAATCCCAGCCCGGCATGAGGTTGAAAAGGCCATACGACAGCTGAAAACAACAAGGCTTCCAGAGCAGAGGAAATCCCCGCTGAAATACTAAAGCATGGTGGAGACGTACTCTTGGCACGAATCCATGACCTTATCTCCCTTATCTGGAAGGAGGAGAGCATGCCGGGGGATTCAGAGATGCCGTAATCGTGACCATCTTCAAGAAAGGAGACAAGTCCGATTGCGGTAATTACAGAGGAGTTTCCCTGTTGCCTGCCACAAAGAAATTCATCGCAAGAATCCTCCTCAATCGCCTTCTCCCAGTGGCTGAAGAGCTCCTCCAAGAATCACAATGCGGATTCCACCCACTAAGAGGCACAATGATTTTCACTGTGCGACAAATCCAAGAAAAATGTATGGAGCAGCATCAACCTCTGTACATGGCCTTTTTTGACCTCACAAAGGCCTTCGACTCTGTCAGCCGAGAGCGATTATGGAGGGTCCTTCTCAAATTTGGCTGACCGCAAAAATTCGTTACCATCCTCCGTCTGCTCCACGAAGACATGCAAGCCGTGATCCTCAATAACGGATCCATCACAGACCCAATACAAGTGAAGACCGGGGTCAAGCAAGGCTGTGTCATTGCACCAACGCTCTTCTCAATCTTTCTCGCTGCAATACTTCATCTCATCTCTGGCACGCTTCCCATTGGAGTGGAGCTAATCTACAGGACGAACGGGAAATTGTTCAATCTCCGTTGCCTTCAGTCCAGAACCAAGATTGTCCCAACCTCTGTTAGTGAATGACAGTATGCAGACGACGCTTGTGTTTGTGCACATTCGGAGACCGAACTCCAAACCATTGTTGACTCCTTCACTGAAGCGTACGAGAAACTGGGCCTTACATTGAACATCCGAACGTTAAAGGTTCTTTACCAATCTGCCCCCGCCGCACAACACTGCCGCACCCCCCCCCACCCCGGACTATCAAGATCCATAATGAGACCTTGGACATCGTGGACCACTTTCCATACCTTGGGAGCCTTCTGTCAGCAAGGGCGGACATCAATGACGAAATCCAACACCGCCCTCAGGGTGCCAGTGCAGCCTTCGGCCGCCTGAGGGAAGAGAGCGTTTGAAGACCAGGACCTCAAACTCGGCACCAAGTTCATGGTCTACAGAGCAGCAGTGATACCCGCCCTGCTGTATGCCTCAGAGATATGGACCATGTATAGCAGGCACCTCAAACTATTGGAGAGGTAGCAGCAACGCTGCCTCCACAAGATCCTGCAAATCCATTGGCAGGATAGGCGCACCAACGTCAGTGTTCTCGCTCAGGCCAACATCACCAGCGTTGAGGCATTGACCACGCTCGATCAGCTCCGATGGACAAGCCACTTTATCCGCTTGCCTGATACAAGACTCCCGAAACAAGCGCTCTACTCCAAGCTCCGTCACGGCAAGTGATTTCCAGGAGGGGAGAGGAAACGCTTCAAGGACACCCTCAAAGCCTCCTTGAAAACATGTAAAATCCTCATTGACTCTTGGGAATCCCTGGCCCAAGGCCGCTCAAACTGGAGGAGAAGCAGTCGAGAAGGCGCCGAACACTTTGAGTTTCTTCGTCGGGAGCATGGGGAGGCCGAGTACAAACAGCGGCAGGAGCGTATGACAAACCAAGCACTCCACCCACTCGTCCCTTCAACCACTACCTGCCCCATCTGTGGCAGAGTCTGTAGATCCTGCATAGGTCTCATTAGTCACCTTCGAACCCACAATATTGGAGTGGAAGCAAGTCATCCTCGCCTCCGGGGGACTGCCTAAGAAGAAGAAGTACTGAGGGAGCGCCGCACTGTCGGAGGGGCAGTACTGAGGGAGCGCCGCACTGTCGGAGGGGCAGTACTGACGGAGCGCCGCACTGTCAGAGGGGCAGTACTGAGGGAGCGCCGCACTGTCGGAGGGGCAGTACTGAGGGAGCGCCGCACTGTCGGAGGGGCAGTGCTGAGGGAGCGCTGCACTGTCGGAGGGGCGGTACAGAGGGAGCGCCGCACTGTCGGAGAGGCGGTACTGAGGGAGCGCCGCACTGTCGGAGGGGCGGTACTGAAGGAGCGCCACACTGTCGGAGGGGCGGTACTGAGGGAGCGCCGCACTGTCGGAGGGGCGGTACTGAGGGAGCGCCGCACTGTCGGAGGGGCGGTACTGAGGGAGCGCCGCACTGTCGGAGGGGCGGTACTGAGGGAGCGCCGCACTGTCGGAGGGGCAGTACTGAGGGCGCGCCGCACTATCGGAGGGCCAGTACTGAGGGAGCGCCGCACTGTTGGAGGGGCAGTACTGAGGGAGCGCCGTACTGTCGGAGGGGCGGTACTGAGGGAGCGCCGCACTGTCGGAGGGGCAGTACTGAGGAAACACCGCACTGTCGGAGGGGCGGTACTGAGGGAGCGCCGCACTGTCGGAGGGGCCGTCTTTTGGATGAGACATTAAACCGAGGCCCCGTCTGCCCTCTCAGGTGGATGTAAAAGATCCCACGGCCACTATTGGAAGAAGAGCAGGGGGAGTTCTCCCCGGTGTCCTGGGCCCAATATTTATCCTTCAACCAACATCACTAAAACAGATTATCTGCTCATTATCTCATTGCTGTTTGTGCGCAAATTGGCTGCCGGGTTTCCTACATTACGCCAGTGACTGTACTGCACTTTAGGAAGTACTTCATTGGCTGTAAAGCACTTTGGGACGTCCTGAGGTCGGGAAAGGCGCTACAGGAATTCTCTTTCTTAAGCAAGAGGAGTTATCGATTCCAGGAAGACGTCATCGAGCGGGCGAGCGGGTGTAGATGTTCTTACTAATTAGCCAGAGCGAGAACCTGTCGAATACCTTATTATGTTTCCTTTATGTCTACAAGGTGGCTCTTTTGGTGGGCTGGGGGGGATGTAAGCTTCGGTTAGAAGTGGCAAAGCTTGAGGACGCTGTCGACCTCTCTGCTGGGGCTGAAGAACGGGACCACCGGGCACCGGAAGGTGGTCTTGAAGGTGCACAGCAGGACCATGCAGCAGGCATCGTAGAAGGAGACCTGCCCCCCGTCGAAGTCCAGGTAGACGCCCACTCGGGTCAGCTCGGCGTCCACCTCCAGGGGCCGCCGCCGGTCGTTGTTCATCCAGTAGTCCAGCAGCCGGCAGATGCTCCAGTAGCCGTTGGCGGGAGCCAGCTTGACGTAGCCCCTGCGGGCGCTGTGGACGCAGGTCACGCCCAGGTGCCAGGCCAGCGAGTCGCCCACGTCCACCTCCCAGTAGCGGCGGCCCGACGCGAAGTGGGCGCTGGCCAGCATGGCCCGGAAGCGGTTGAACCTCTGGGGGCCGTCGGCGGCGTCGGGGCCGCGCGACCGGCAGGATTCCACCGCTGTGTAGTCGCGGTTAAAGCGCAGGTTGGGGTGAGCGGTGGCCGGGTTGAAATATAGGTTCTCCGGCCCTGGAGAATAGCAAGGAGCAGAGTTAGAAGTGGGGGGGTGGGGGGGGGCGAGGCACAAGAATAACATTCCCCTCTCTCTCTCTCTCTCCCCCCCCCCACCTCCACAATCCCAGATCACAATCCATAAATATAAGATGGTCACTGACATGAATCAGTCATTCATGAAAGAAAGACTTATGAAATAATACTGAGCGGCCTACGGGTGGCGCTGTCCAGGGAGAGTATAAATACTCAGGCACGGGCCCAGCTTGCTCAGGGACATTCTTTAACAGGAACTAGTGAAGGACACAACTCGACCTCCATGTTGTAAAACAGTTGATTAAAGCTTTGTTTAACGCTGAGACCAAGTGCCCAGTAGTTTGCTTACGTCAGTCCCTAATAAATCCAATAGGGAATTCCGGAGGAACTCCCAAAAAAAGGTGGTGGAAGCGGATTCCATCAATAATTTTTACAGGGAGTGGGACGGGTCCTTTACAGGGAGTGGGACGGGTCCTTGAGGGCGAGGAGCTCGCAGGGTTTAAGGACAAAAGGCGGGGGGTGTTGGGACCAAGCACGACTGCTCTTTCGATGAGCAGGCACAGTCACGACGGGCCGAGTGGCCTCCTTCTGTGCTGTAAGTTTCTGCGATCCTTTCCCCAGAGAGTGGTGAGAATGGGGAACTCGCTACCGCGGGGAGTGGTTGAGGCGAATAATATGGGGAAGCTGGATAAACACAGGAGGGAGAAAGGAATAGAAGGATACGCCGATGGAGTGAGATGAAGAGGGGTGGGAGGAGGCTGGTGTGGGGCATAAACACCGGCACGGAGCAGTTGGGCTGAATGGCTTGTTTCTGGGCTGTAAATTCGATGGAAAGCACCCCCCCAACCAGTGCTTGTTCTCTTTCCCATGATCTCGTGCCCCCTCTCTCTCAAAGGAGCTGAAGTCCAGCACCACACGCCCTGGTATCTCACCCAATTCCTCGTGGACTCTGAGAGGGAGGCTAGCAGTTCGGTCAGATCAGCTAACTCAGTACGGACCAGGGATTTGAACCTTCTGATGGAGCAGTACTGCCCCCCATCGGGGCAGCGGGGGAACGCACCAAAAGAAGTGCTGGAGAGTAAGCGGTTCCATTCACCTCCTCCGACAGACCCCGTCACATCCCCCTCTGACAGACCCTCACATCTCCCTCCGACAGACCCTCACATCTCCCTCCGACAGACCCTCACATATCCCTCCGACAGACCCTCACATCTCCCTCCGACAGACCCTCACATCCCCCTCCGACAGACCCTCACATCTCCCTCCGACAGACCCTCACATCTCCCTCCGACAGACCCTCACATCTCCCTCCGACAGACCCTCACATCTCCCTCCGACAGACCCTCACATCCCCCTCCGACAGACCCTCACATCTCCCTCCGACAGACCCTCACATCTCCCTCCGACAGACCCTCACATCCCCCTCCGACAGACCCTCACATCTCCCTCCGACAGACCCTCACATCCCCCTCCGACAGACCCTCACATCTCCCTCCGACAGACCCTCACATCTCCCTCCGACAGACCCTCACATCCCCCTCCGACAGACCCTCACATCTCCCTCCGACAGACCCTCACATCTCCCTCCGACAGACCCTCACATCTCCCTCCGACAGACCCTCACATCTCCCTCCGACAGACCCTCACATCTCCCTCCGACAGACCCTCACATCTCCCTCCGACAGACCCTCACATCTCCCTCCGACAGACCCTCACATCTCCCTCCGACAGACCCTCACATCCCCCTCTGACAGACCCTCACATCCCCCTCCGACAGACCCTCACATCTCCCTCCGACAGACCCTCACATCTCCCTCCGACAGACCCTCACATCTCCCTCCGACAGACCCTCACATCTCCCTCCGACAGAACCTCACATCTCCCTCCGACAGACCCTCACATCTCCCTCCGACAGACCCTCACATCTCCCTCCGTCAGACCCTCACATCCCCCTCCGACAGACCCTCACATCTCCCTCCGACAGACCCTCACATCTCCCTCCGACAGACCCTCACATCTCCCTCCGACAGACCCTCACATCTCCCTCCGACAGACCCTCACATCTCCATCCGACAGGCCCTCACATCTCCCTCCGACAGACCCTCACATCCCCCTCCGACAGACCCTCACATCTCCCTCCGACAGACCCTCACATCTCCCTCCGACAGACCCTCACATCTCCCTCCGACAGACCCTCACATCTCCCTCCGACAGTCCCTCACATCTCCCTCCGACAGACCCTCATATCTCCCTCCGACAGACCCTCACATCTCCCTCCGACAGACCCTCACATCCCCCTCCGACAGACCCTCACACCTCCCTCCGACAGACCCTCACATCTCCCTCCGACAGACCCTCACATCTCCCTCCGACAGACCCTCACATCTCCGTCCGACAGACCCTCACATCTCCCTCCGACAGACCCTCACATCCCCCTCCAACAGACCCTCTCATCTCCCTCCAACAGACCCTCACATCCTCCTCCGACAGACCCTCACATCTCCCTCCGACAGACCCTCACATCTCCCTCCGACAGACCCTCACATCCCCCTCCGACAGACCCTCACATCTCCCTCCGACAGACCCTCACATCCCCCTCCGACAGAACCTCACATCTCCCTCCGACACACCCTCACATCCCCCTCCGACAGACCCTCACATCCCCCTCCGACAGACCCTCACATCTCCCTCCGACAGATCCTCACACCCTCCGACAGACCCTCACATCCCCCTCCGACAGACCCTCACATCCCCCTCCGACAGACCCTCACATCCCCCTCCGACAGACCCTCACATCCCCCTCCGACAGACCCTCACATCTCCCTCCGACAGACCCTCACATCTCCCTCTGACAGACCCTCACATCCCCCTCCGACAGACCCTCACATTCCCCTCCGACAGACCCTCACATCTCCCTCCGACAGACCCTCACATCCCCCTCCGACAGACCCTCACATCTCCCTCCGACAGACCCTCACATCTCCCTCCGACAGACCCTCACACCTCCCTCCGACAGACCCGCACATCCCCCTCCGACAGACCCTCACATCTCCCTCCGACAGACCCTCACATCTCCCTCCGACAGACCCTCACATCCCCCTCTGACAGACCCTCACATCTCCCTCCGACAGACCCTCACATTCCCCTCCGACAGACCCTCACATCCCCCTCCGACAGACCCTCACATCTCCCTCCGACAGATCCTCACACCCTCCGACAGACCCTCACATCCCCCTCCGACAGACCCTCACATCCCCCTCCGACAGACCCTCACATCCCCCTCCGACAGACCCTCACACCCTCCGACAGACCCTCACATCTCCCTCCGACAGACCCTCACATCTCCCTCCGACAGACCCTCACATCCCCCTCCGACAGACCCTCACATCTCCCTCCGACAGACCCTCACATCTCCCTCCGACAGACCCTCACATCTCCCTCCGACAGATCCTCACACCCTCCGACAGACCCTCACATCTCCCTCCGACAGACCCTCACATCCCCCTCCGACAGACCCTCACATCTCCCTCCGACAGACCCTCACATCTCCCTCCGACAGACCCTCACATCTCCCTGTGACAGACCCTCACATCCCCCTCCGACAGACCCTCACATCTCCCTCCGACAGACCCTCACATCTCCCTCCGACAGACCCTCACATTTCCCTCCGACAGACCCTCACATCTCCCTCCGACAGACCCTCACATCTCCCTCCGACAGACCATCACATCTCCCTCCGACAGACCCTCACATCCCCCTCCGACAGACCCTCACATCCCCCTCCGGCAGACCCTCACATCTCCCTCCGGCAGACCCTCACATCTCCCTCCGACAGACCCTCACATCTCCCTCCGACAGACCCTTACATCTCCCTCCGACAGATCCTCACATCTCCCTCCGACAGACCCTCACATCCCCCTCCGACAGACCCTCACATCCCCCTCCGACAGACCCTCACATCTCCCTCCGACAGACCCTCACATCTCCCTCCGACAGACCCTCACATCCCACTCCGACAGACCCTCACATCTCCCTCCGACAGACCCTCACATCTCCCTCCGACAGACCCTCACACCTCCCTCCGACAGATCCTCACACCCTCTGACAGACCCTCACATCCTCCTCCGACAGACCCTCACATCCTCCTCCGACAGACCCTCACATCCTCCTCCGACAGACCTTCACATCCCCCTCCGACAGACCCTCACATCCCCCTCCGACAGACCCTCACATCCTCCTCCGACAGACCCTCACATCTCCCTCCGACAGACCTTCACATCCCCCTCCGACAGACCCTCACATCTCCCTCCGACAGACCCTCACATCCCCCTCCGACAGACCCTCACATCTCCCTCCGACAGACCCTCACATCTCCCTCCGACAGACCCTCACATCTCCCTCCGACAGATCCTCACACCCTCCGACAGACCCTCACATCTCCCTCCGACAGAACCTCACACCTCCCTCCGACAGACCCTCACATCTCCCTCCGACAGACCCTCACATCTCCCTCCGACAGACCCTCACATCTCCCTCCGACAGACCCTCACATCTCCCTCCGACAGACCCTCACATCTCCCTCCGACAGACCCTCACATCCCCCTCCGACAGACCCTCACATCTCCCTCCGACAGACCCTCACATCTCCCTCCGACAGAGCCTCACATCTCCGTGACAGACCCTCACATCCCCCTCCGACAGACCCTCACATCTCCCTCCGACAGACCCTCACATCTCCCTCCGACAGACCCTCACATCTCCCTCCGACAGACCCTCACATCTCCCTCCGACAGACCCTCACATCTCCCTCCGACAGACCCTCACATCTCCCTCCGACAGACCCTCACATCCCCCTCCGACAGACCCTCACATCCCCCTCCGACAGACCCTCACATCTCCCTCCGACAGACCCTCACATCTCCCTCCGACAGACCCTCACATCTCCCTCCGACAGACCCTCACATCTCCCTCCGACAGACCCTCACATCTCCCTCCGACAGACCCTCACATCTCCCTCCGACAGACCCTCACATCTCCCTCCGACAGACCCTCAAATCTCCCTCCGACAGACCCTCACATCTCCCTCCGACAGACCCTCACATCTCCCTCCGACAGACCCTCACATCTCACTCCGACAGACCCTCACATCTCCCTCCGACAGACCCTCACATCTCCCTCCGACAGACCCTCACATCTCCCTCCGACAGACCCTCACATCCCCCTCCGACAGACCCTCACATCTCCTTCCGACAGACCCTCACATCCCCCCCGACAGACCCTCACATCTCCCTCCGACAGACCTTCACATCTCCCTCCGACAGACCCTCACATCTCCCTCCGACAGACCCTCACATCTCCCTCCGACAGACCCTCACATCTCCCTCCGACAGACCCTCACATCTCCCTGACAGACCCTCACATCTCCCTCCGACAGACCCTCATATCTCCCTCCGACAGGCCCTCACATTCCCCTCCTGCGACAGACCCTCACATCTCCCTCCGACAGACCCTCACATCTCCCTCCGACAGACCCTCACATCTCCCTCCGACAGACCCTCACATCCCCCTCCGACAGACCCTCACATTCTCCTCTGACAGACCCTCACATCCCCCTCCGACAGACCCTCACATCTCCCTCCGACAGACCCTCACATCCCCCTCCGACAGACCCTCACATCTCCCTCCGACAGACCCTCACATTCCCCTCCTCCGACAGACCCTCACATCCTCCTCCGACAGACCCTCACATCTCCCTGCGACAGACCCTCACATCTACCTCCGACAGACCCTCACATCTCCCTCCGACAGACCCTCACAATCTACTCCGACAGACCTTCCACATCCCCCTCCGACAGACCCTCACATCCTCCTCCGACAGACCTTCACATCCCCCTCCGACAGACCCTCACATCCTCCTCCGACAGACCCTCACATCTCCCTCCGACAGACCTTCACATCCCCCTCCGACAGACCCTCACATCTCCCTCCGACAGACCCTCACAACTCCCTCCGACAGACCCTCACATCCCCCTCCGACAGACCCTCACATCCTCCTCCGACAGACCCTCACATCTCCCTCCGACAGACCCTCACATCTCCCTCCGACAGACCCTCACATCCCCCTCCGACAGACCCTCACACCCTTCGACAGACCCTCACATCTCCCTCCGACAGACCCTCACATCTCCCTCCGACAGACCCTCACATCTCCCTCCGACAGACCCTCACATCCCCTCCGACAGACCCTCACATCTCCCTCCGACAGACCCTCACATCCCCCTCCGACAGACCCTCACACCCTCCGACAGACCCTCACATCCGCCTCCGATAGACCCTCACATCTCCCTCCGACAGACCCTCACATCCCCCTCCGACAGACCCTCACATCCCCCTCCGACAGACCCACAGACAGACCCTCACATCTCCCTCCGACAGACCCTCACATCCCCCTCCGACAGACCCTCACATCTCCCTCCGACAGACCCTCACATCTCCCTCCGACAGACCCTCACATCTCCCTCCGACAGACCCTCACATCTCCCTCCGACAGACCCTCACATCTCCCTGACAGACCCTCACATCTCCCTCCGACAGACCCTCATATCTCCCTCCGACAGACCCTCACATCTCCCTCCGACAGACCCTCATATCTCCCTCCGACAGACCCTCACATCTCCCTCCGACAGACCCTCACATCTCCCTCCGACAGACCCTCACATCTCCTTCCGACAGACCCTCACATCCCCCTCCGACAGACCCTCACATCTCCCTCCGACAGACCCTCACATCCCCCTCCGACAGACCCTCACATCCCCCTCCGACAGACCCTCACATCTCCCTCCGACAGACCATCACATCCCCCTCCGACAGACCCTCACATCCCCCTCCGACAGACCCTCACACCCTCCGACAGACCCTCACATCTCCCTCCGACAGACCCTCACATCCTCCTCCGACTGACCCTCACATCTCCCTCCGACAGACCCTCACATCTCATTCCGACAGACCCTCACATCTCCCTCCGACAGACTCTCACATCCCCCTCCGACAGACCCTCGCATCTCCCTCCGACAGGCCCTCGCATCTCCCTCCGACAGACCCTCGCATCTCCCTCCGACAGACACTGGCATCTCCCTCCGACAGACTCTCACATCCCCCTCCGACAGACCCTCACATCTCCCTCCGACAGACCCTCACATCTCATTCCGACAGACCCTCACATCTCCCACCGACAGACTCTCACATCCCCCTCCGACAGACCCTCACATCTCCCTCCGACAGGCCCTCGCATCTCCCTCCGACAGACCCTCACATCTCCCTCCGACTGACCCTCACATCTCCCTCCGACAGACCCTCACATCTCATTCCGACAGACCCTCACATCTCCCTCCGACAGACTCTCACATCCCCCTCCGACAGACCCTCACATCTCCCTCCGACAGGCCCTCGCATCTCCCTCCGACAGACCCTCACATCTCCCTCCGACAGACCCTCACATCTCCCTCCGACAGACCCTCACATCTCCCTCCGACAGACCCTCACATCCTCCTCCGACAGACCCTCACATCCCCCTCCGACAGACCCTCACATCCTCCTCCGACAGACCCTCACATCTCCCTCCGACAGACCCTCACATCTCCCTCCGACAGACCCTCACATCTCCCTCCGACAGACCCTCACATCCTCCTCCGACAGACCCTCACATCTCCCTCCGACAGACCCTCACATCTCCCTCCGACAGACCCTCACATCCTTCTCCGACAGACCCTCACATCCCCCTCCGACAGACCCTCACACCCTCCGACAGACCCTCACATCTCCCTCCGACAGACCCTCACATCCTCCTCCGACAGACCCTCACATCTCCGTCCGACAGACTCTCACATCTCCTTCCGACAGACCCTCACATCCCCCTCCGACAGACCCTCACATCTCCCTCCGACAGACCCTCACATCCCCCTCCGACAGACCCTCACACCCTCCGACAGACCCTCGCATCTCCCTCCGACAGACCCTCGCATCTCCCTCCGACAGGCCCTCGCATCTCCCTCCGACAGACCCTCGCATCTCCCTCCGACAGACACTGGCATCTCCCTCCGACAGACACTGGCATCTCCCTCCGACAGATCCTCGCATCTCCCTCCGACAGATCCTCACATCTCCCTCCGACAGACCCTCACGTCTCCCTCCGACAGACCATCACATCTCCCTCCGACAGACCCTCACATCCCCCTCCGACAGACCCTCACATCTCCCTCCGACAGACCCTCACATCTCCCTCCGACAGACCCTCACATCTCCCTCCGACAGACCCTCACATCTCCCTCCGACAGACCCTCACATCCCCCTCCGAGAGACCCTCACATCCCCCTCCGACAGACCATCACATCTCCCTCCGACAGACCCTCACATCTCCCTCCGACAGACCCTCACATCTCCCTCCGACAGACCCTCACATCTCCCTCCGACAGACCCTCACATCTCCCTCCGACAGACCCTCACATCTCCCTCCGACAGACCCTCAAATCTCCCTCCGACAGACCCTCACATCTCCCTCCGACAGACCCTCACATCTCCCTCCGACAGACCCTCACATCTCCCTCCGACAGACCCTCACATCTCACTCCGACAGACCCTCACATCTACCTCCGACAGACCCTCACATCTCCCTCCGACAGACCCTCACATCTCCCTCCGACAGACCATCACACCCTCCGACAGACCCTCACATCTCCCTCCGACAGACCCTCACATCTCCCTCCGACAGACCCTCACATCACCCTCCGACAGACCCTCACATCTCCCTCCGACAGACCCTCACATCCCCCCCGACAGACCCTCACATCTCCCTCCGACAGACCTTCACATCTCCCTCCGACAGACCCTCACATCTCCCTCCGACAGACCCTCACATCTCCCTCCGACAGACCCTCACATCTCCCTCCGACAGACCCTCACATCTCCCTCCGACAGACCCTCACATCTCCCTGACAGACCCTCACATCTCCCTCTGACAGACCCTCATATCTCCCTCCGACAGGCCCTCACATTCCCCTCCTGCGACAGACCCTCACATCTCCCTCCGACAGACCCTCACATCTCCCTCCGACAGACCCTCACATCTCCCTCCGACAGACCCTCACATCTCCCTCCG
>NW_028225185.1:10875303-11106812 GCF_052327205.1 Somniosus microcephalus | reverse complement strand
ACAGACCTCACATCTCCCTCCGACAGACCCTCACATCCCCCCTCCGACAGACCCTCACATCCCCTTCGAAAGACCCTCACATCTCCCTCCGACAGACCCTCACATCGCCCTCCGACAGACCCTCACATCTCCCTCCGACAGACCCTCACATCCCCCTCCGACAGACCCTCACATCTCCCTCCGACAGACCCTCACATCCCCCCTTCGACAGACCCTCACACCCTCCGACAGACCCTCACATCCGCCTCCGATAGACCCTCACATCTCCCTCCGACAGACCCTCACATCTCCTTCCGACAGACCCTCACATCCCCCTCCGACAGACCCTCACATCTCCCTCCGACAGACCCTCACATCCCCCTCCGACAGACCCTCACATCCCCCTCCGACAGACCTTCACATCTCCCTCCGACAGACCATCACATCCCCCTCCGACAGACCCTCACATCCCCCTCCGACAGACCCTCACACCCTCCGACAGACCCTCACATCTCCCTCCGACAGACCCTCACATCCTCCTCCGACTGACCCTCACACCTCCTCTGACAGACCCTCACATCTCCCTCCGACAGACCCTCACATCTCATTCCGACAGACCCTCACATCTCCCCCTCCGACAGACTCTCACATCCCCCTCCGACAGACCCTCACATCTCCCTCCGACAGACCCTCACATCTCCCTCCGACAGACCCTCACATCTCCCTCCGACAGACCCTCACATCTCCCTCCGACAGACCCTCACATCCTCCTCCGACAGACCCTCACATCCCCCTCCGACAGACCCTCACATCCTCCTCCGACAGACCCTCACATCTCCCTCCGACAGACCCTCACATCTCCCTCCGACAGACCCTCACATCTCCCTCCGACAGACCCTCACATCCTCCTCCGACAGACCCTCACATCTCCCTCCGACAGACCCTCACATCCTTCTCCGACAGACCCTCACATCCCCCTCCGACAGACCCTCACACCCTCCGACAGACCCTCACATCTCCCTCCGACAGACCCTCACATCCTCCTCCGACAGACCCTCACATCTCCGTCCGACAGACTCTCACATCTCCTTCCGACAGACCCTCACATCTCCCTCCGTCAGACCCTCACATCCCCCTCCGACAGACCCCTCACATCTCCCTCCGACAGACCCTCACATCCCCCTCCGACAGACCCTCACACCCTCCGACAGACCCTCGCATCTCCCTCCGACAGACACTCGCATCTCCCTCCGACAGGCCCTCGCATCTCCCTCCGACAGACCCTCGCATCTCCCTCCGACAGACACTGGCATCTCCCTCCGACAGACACTGGCATCTCCCTCCGACAGACCCTCGCATCTCCCTCCGACAGACCTTCCCATCTCCTCCGACGACCCTCACATCTCCCTCCGACAGACCATCACATCTCCCTCCGACAGACCCTCACATCCCCCTCCGACAGACCCTCATATCTCCCTCCGACAGACCCTCACATCTCCCTCCGACAGACCCTCACATCTCCCTCCGACAGACCCTCACATCTCCCTCCGACAGACCCTCACATCTCCCTCCGACAGACCCTCTCACATCCCCCTCCGACAGACCCTCACATCTCCCTCCGACAGGCCCTCACATCTCCCTCCGACAGACCCTCACATCTCCCTCCGACAGACCCTCACATCTCCCTCCGACAGACCCCTCACATCTCCCTCCGACAGATCCTCACATCTCCCTCTGACAGACCCTCACATCCCCCTCCGACAGACCCTCACATCCCCCTCTGACAGACCCTCACATCCCCTCCGACAGACCCTCACATCTCCCTCCGACAGACCCTCACATCTCCCTCCGACAGACCCTCACATTCCCCTCCGACAGACCCGTCACATCCCCCTCCGACAGACCCTCACATCTCCCTCCGACAGACCCACACATCTCCCTCCGACAGACGCCTCACATCTCCCTCCGACAGACCCTCACATCCCTCCGACAGACCCTCACATCTCCCTCCGACAGACCCTCACATCCCCCTCCGACAGACCCTCACATCTCCCTCCGACAGACCCTCACATCCCCCTCCGACAGACCCTCACATCTCCCTCCGACAGACCCTCACATCCCCCCCGACAGACCCTCACATCTCCCTACCGACAGACCCTTCACATCTCCCTCCGACAGACCCTCACATCTCCCTCCGACAGACCCTCACATCTCCCTCCGACAGACCCTCACATCTCCCTCCGACAGACCCTCACATCTCCCTGACAGACCCTCACATCTCCCTCCGACACACCCTCATATCTCCCTCCGACAGGCCCTCACATTCCCCTCCTGCGACAGACCCTCACATCCCCCTCCGACAGACCCTCACATCTCCCTCCGACAGGCCCTCACATCTCCCTCCGACAGACCCTCACATCTCCTCCGACAGACCCTCACATCTCCCTCCGACAGACCCTCACATCTCCCTCCGACAGATCCTCACATCTCCCTCCGACAGACCCTCACATCCCCCTCCGACAGACCCTCACATCCCCCTCCGACAGACCCTCACATCTCCCTCCGACAGACCCTCACATCTCCCTCCGACAGACCCTCACATCGCCCTCCGACAGACCCTCACATCCCCCTCCGACAGACCCTCACATCCCCCTCCGACAGACCCTCACATCTCCCTCCGACAGACCCTCACATCTCCCTCCGACAGACCCTCACATCTCCCTCCGACAGACCCTCACACCCTCCGACAGACCCTCACATCTCCCTCCGACAGACCCTCACATCCCCCTCCGACAGACCCTCACATCTCCCTCCGACAGACCCTCACACCCTCCGACAGACCCTCACATCTCCCTCCGACAGACCCTCACATCTCCCTCCGACAGGCCCTCACATCCTCCTCCGACAGACCCTCACATCTCCCTCCGACAGACCCTCACATCTCCCTCCGACAGACCCTCACATCTCCCTCCGACAGACCCTCACATCTCCCTCCGACAGACCCTCACATCTCCCTCCGACAGACCCTCACATCCCCCTCCGACAGACCCTCACATCTCCCTCCGACAGACCCTCACATCTCCCTCCGACAGACCCTCACATCTCCCTCCGACAGACCCTCACATCCTACTCCGACAGACCCTCACATCCCCCTCCGACAGACCCTCACATCCTCCTCCGACAGACCCTCACATCTCCCTCCGACAGACCCTCACATCTCCCTCCGACAGACCCTCACATCTCCCTCCGACAGACCCTCACATCCTCCTCCGACAGACCCTCACATCTCCCTCCGACAGACCCTCACATCTCCCTCCGACAGACCCTCACATCCTCCTCCGACAGACCCTCACATCCCCCTCCGACAGACCCTCACATCCCCCTCCGACAGACCCTCACACCCTCCGACAGACCCTCACATCTCCCTCTGACAGACCCTCACACCTCCCTCCGACAGACCCTCACATCTCCCTCCGACAGACCTCACATCCTCCTCCGACAGACCCTCACATCTCCGTCCGACAGACCCTCACATCTCCCTCCGACAGACCCTCACATCTCCCTCCGACAGACCCCTCACATCCCCCTCCGACAGACCCTCACACCCTCCGACAGACCCTCACATCTCCCTCCGACAGACCCTCACATCTCCCTCCGACAGACCCTCACATCTCCCTCCGACAGACCCTCACTTCTCCCTCCGACAGACCCTCACATCTCCCTCCGACAGACCCTCACATCTCCCTCCGACAGACCCTCACATCTCCCTACGACAGACCCTCACATCCCCCTCCGACAGACCCTCACATCTCCCTCCGACAGACCCTCACATCTCCCTCCGACAGACCCTCACATCTCCCTCCGACAGACCCTCACATCTCCCTCCGACAGACCCTCACATCTCCCTCCGACAGACCCTCACATCTCCCTCCGACAGACCCTCACATCCCCCTCCGACAGACCCTCACATCTCCCTCCGACAGACCCTCACATCTCCCTCCGACAGACCCTCACATCTCCCTCCGACAGACCCTCACATCTCCCTCCCGACAGACCCTCACATCTCCCTGACAGACCCTCACATCTCCCTCCGACAGACCCTCATATCTCCCTCCGACAGACACCTCACATTCCCCTCCTCAGACAGACCCTCACATCTCCCTCCGACAGACCCTCACATCTCCCTCCGACAGACCCTCACATCTCCCTCCGACAGACCCTCACATCTCCCTCCGACAGACGCTCACATCTCCCTCCGACAGACCCTCACATCTCCCTCCGACAGACCCTCACATCCCCCTCCGACAGACCCTCACATCCCCCTCCGACAGACCATCACATCTCCCTCCGACAGACCCTCACATCTGCCTCCGACAGACCCTCACATCTCCCTCCGACAGACCCTCACATCTCCCTCCGACAGACCCTCACATCTCCCTCCGACAGACCCTCACATCCCCCTCCGACAGACCCTCACATCCCCCTCCGACAGACCCTCACATCTCCCTCCGACAGACACTCACATCTCCCTCCGACAGACCCTCACACCCTCCGACAGACCCTCACATCTCCCTCCGACAGACCCTCACATCTCCCTCCGACAGACCCTCTCATCCCCCTCCGACAGACCCTCAGATCTCCCTCCGACTGACCCTCACATCCCTCCGACAGACCCTCACATCTCCCTCTGACAGACCCTCACATCTCCCTCCGACAGACCCTCACATCCCCCTCCCGACAGCCCTCACATCCCCCTCCGACAGACCCTCACATCCCCTCTGACAGACCCTCACACCCTCCGACAGACCCTCACATCCCCCTCCGATAGACCCTCACATCTCCCTCCGACAGACCCTCACATCCCCGTCCGACAGACCCTCACATCCCCCTCCGACAGACCCTCACATCCCCCCTCCGACAGACCCTCACACCCTCCGACAGACCCTCACATCCCCCTCCTCACATCCCCCTCCGACAGACCCTCACACCCTCCGACAGACCCTCACATCCCCCTCCGATAGACCCTCACATCTCCCTCCGACAGCCCCTCACATCCCCCTCCGACAGACCCTCACATCTCCCTCCGACAGACCCTCACATCCCCCTCCGACAGACCCTCACATCCCCCTCCGACAGACCCTCACATCTCCCTCCGACAGACCCTCACATCCCCCTCCGACAGACCCTCACATCTCCCTCCGACAGACCCTCACATCTCCCTCCGACAGACCCTCACATCTCCCTCCGACAGACCCTCACACCCTCCAACAGATCCTCACGTCCCCCTCTGACAGATCCTCACATCTCCCTCCGACAGACCCTCACATCCTCCTCCGACAGACCCTCACATCTCCCTCCGACAGACCCTCACATCTCCCTCCGACAGACCCTCACATCTCCCTCCGACAGACCCTCACATCCCCCTCCGACAGACCCTCACATCTCCCTCCCTCACATCTCCCTCCGACAGACCCTCAGATCTCCCTCCGACAGACCCTCAGATCTCCCTCCGACAGACCCTCACATCTCCCTGACAGACCCTCACATCTCCCTCCGACAGACCCTCATATCTCCCTCCGACAGACCCTCACATTCCCCTCCCCCGACAGACCCTCACATCTCCCTCCGACAGACCCTCACATCTCCCTCCGACAGACCCTCACATCTCCCTCCGACAGACCCTCACATCTCCCTCCGACAGACGCTCACATCTCCCTCCGACAGACCCTCACATCTCCCTCCGACAGACCCTCACATCCCCCTCCGACAGACCCTCACATCCCCCTCCGACAGACCATCACATCTCCCTCCTTCAGACCCTCACATCTCCCTCCGACAGACCCTCACATCTCCCTCCGACAGACCCTCACATCTCCCTCCGACAGACCCTCACATCCCCTCCGACAGACCCTCACATCCCCCTCCGACAGACCCTCACATCCCCCTCCGACAGACCCTCACATCTCCCTCCGACAGACCCTCACATCTCCCTCCGACAGACCCTCACACCCTCCGACAGACCCTCACATCTCCCTCCGACAGACCCTCACATCTCCCTCCGACAGACCCTCACATCCTCCTCCGACAGACCCTCACATCTCCCTCCGACAGACCCTCACATCTCCCTCCGACAGACCCTCACATCTCCCTCCGACAGTCCCTCACACCCTCCGACAGACCCTCACATCTCCCTCCGACAGACCCTCACATCTCCCTCCGACAGACCCTCACATCCCCCTCCGACAGACCCTCACATCTCCCTCCGACAGACCCTCACATCTCCCTCTGACAGACCCTCACATCTCCCTCCGACAGACCATCACATCCCCCCCCGACAGACCATCACATCCCCCCCCGACAGACCCTCACATCTCCCTCCGACAGACCCTCACATCCTCCTCCGACAGACCCTCACACCCTCCGACAGACCCTCACATCTCCCTCCGACAGACCCTCACATCTCCCTCCGACAGACCCTCACATCTCCTTCCGACAGACCCTCACATCTCCCTCCGCCAGACCCTCACATCTCCCTCCGACAGACGCTCACATCCTCCTCCGACAGACCCTCACATCCCCCTCCGACAGACCCTCACATCCCCCTCCGACAGACCCTCACATCTCCCTCCTCTGATTGAGAGGCGACACCCCCACCAAATGTTCAACTGAGGAACTGCGGGCGACGTAAATTATAGACGCGCACAACTCACAAAACACACCTAAGGCGCACACACACGTCCATCCACACACTCTCGTACGTGGACATAAACAGTGATTAATATATTTCCAATTCCTTTGAAATAGACAGTGACAGAAAAAGACTCCCATTTCTCCAGCGCCTTTCACCACCTCAGGACGGCCCAAAGCGCTTTACAGCCAATGAAGTACTTATTTTGAAGTGTGGTCACTGTTGTAATGTAGGAAACGCGTCAGCCAATTTTCGCACAGCAAGCTCCCACAAACAGCAATGTGATAATGATCAGATTGTCTGTTTTTAGCGATGTTGGTTGAGGGATAAATATTGGCCCCAGGACACCGGACGAACTACCCCTGCTCTTCTTCCGACAGTGGCCGCGAGATCTTTAACATCCACCCGAGAGAGCAGACGGAGCCTCGGTTTAACATCTCATCCGAAAGACGGTACCTCCGACAGTGCGGCGCCCCCTCAGTACCGCCCCTCCGACAGTGCGGCGCTCCCTCAGTACCGCCCCCCGACAGTGCGGCGCTCCCTCAGTACCGCCCCTCCGACAGTGCGGCGCTCCCTCAGTACCGCCCCTCCGACAGTGCGGCGCTCCCTCAGTACCGCCCCTCCGACAGTGCGGCGCTCCCTCAGTACCGCCCCCCGACAGTGCGGCGCTCCCTCAGTACCGCCCCTCCGACAGTGCGGCGCTCCCTCAGTACCGCCCCTCCGACAGTGCGGCGCTCCCTCAGTACCGCCCCCCGACAGTGCGGCGCTCCCTCAGTACCGCCCCTCCGACAGTGCGGCGCTCCCTCAGTATTGCCCCTCTGACAGTGTGGCGCTCCCTCAGTACCGCCCCTCCGACAGTGCGGCGCTCCCTCAGTACTGCCCCTCCGACAGTGCGGTGCTCCCTCAGTACTGCCACTCCGACAGTGCGGCGCTCCCTCAGTACCGCCCCTCCGACAGTGCGGCGCTCCCTCAGTACTGCCCCTCCGACAGTGCGGCGCTCCCTCAGTACCGCCCCTCCGACAGTGCGGCGCTCCCTCAGTACTGCCCCTCCGACAGTGCGGCGCTCCCTCAGTACAGCCCCTCCGACAGTGCGGCGCTCCCTCAGTACCGCCCCTCCGACAGTGCGGCGCTCCCTCAGTACTGCCCCTCCGACAGTGCGGCGCTCCCTCAGTACTGCCCCTCTGACAGTGCGGCGCTCCCTCAGTACCGCCCCTCCGACAGTGCGGCGCTCCCTCAGTACTGCCCCTCCGACAGTGCGGCGCTCCCTCAGTACTGCCCCTCTGACAGTGCGGCGCTCCCTCAGTACTGCCCCTCCGACAGTGCGGCGCTCCCTCAGTACCGCCCCTCCGACAGTGCGGCGCTCCCTCAGTACTGGCACTGACCCACGACCTTCTGACTCAGAGAGTGCCACCCACTGAGCCACGGTCGAGACCACAGCTGGTAGATGGATGGGGGATCTCTCCAGACTTTCCCTTCCCCTTCAGTTTCACTCCGAGACAGTAGAGGGACATGTGTGTCGATGTCTGCATCAACCACCGAAATATCACTCGTCTCCCTCCCTACCTCAAACGCCCCGCCACTGAAACTCTTAAATCTCGCCCTTGTCATTTCCAGACTAGAGATTTCCAACCTCCTGCTCACCACCCTCCCGACGTCACCCTATAACTCTCACCACCTGCTCACCAGTGTCCCGAGGTTCGCCCTACAACCCCTCTGCATTGAGCTTCATTAGAACAGCGTAGGAGGCCGAGGCCCGAGAGGTCAGAGTGGGTCGCAGTATTAAAGTGACAGGCGACCGGTAGCTCGGGGTCACGCTTGCGGACTGAACGGAGGTGTTCCGCAAGGCGGGGCCCCCCAATCTGCGTTTGGTCTCCCCAATGCAGAGGAGACCGCATCGTGAGCTGCGAATGCAGTATATATTGATGCTGAATCCATTCCCTACCCACCGACTCCATCCCTCTTCCTGGAAGCTGCCTGAGGCTGAACCAGGCCATTCACAAACATTGGTGTCGTATCTGACCTCGATTTGAGCTTCCGTCACTAAGACCGCCTGTTTCCACCTCCGTAACATCGCCCGTCTCCGCCCCTTGCCTCAGCTCATCCGCTGCTGAAACCCTCATCCCTGCCTTTGTCACCTCTAGACTCGACTATTCCAACGCACTCCTGGCCGGCCTCCCACATTCTACCCTCCGTAAACTTGAGCTCCTCCAAAACTCAGCTGCCCCTGTGTCCTAACTCGCACCGAGTCCTGTCCCGTTCACCCATCACATCCTGTGCTCTCGCTGACCTACATTGGGCTCCCGGTCCGGCAACGCCTCGATTTTAAAATTCTCCATTCGTGTTTTCAAATCCCTCCATTGGCCTCGCTCCCTCCCTATCTCTGCAACCTCCTCCAGCCCCCACAACCCCTCCGAGGTCTCTGCGCTCCTCCAATTCCGTCCTCTTGCACATCATCCCTCCGATTTCCATCGCTCCACCATTGGCGGCCGTGCCTTCAGCCGCCTGGGGGCCCCGAGCTCTGGAATTCCCTCCCTAAACCTCTCCGCCTCTCTCTCTCCTCCTTTAAGACGCTCCTTAAAACCGACCTCTCTGACTAAACCTTTGGTCCCCTGTCCGAATATCTCCTTATGCGGCTCGGTGTCAAATTTTATTCGCTAATACTCCTGTGAAGCACCTTGGGACGTTTTACTGCGTTAAAGGCGCTGTATAAATGCAGGTTACTGTTGTTGAACGCACTGCTCTGGTTTCTCATTCGAACAGCAGGTGGCTGAGGGTTTGCTTTAATCTATCCACCCAGCTATTCCATCCTTAAGCTAAGGAACGCAGTGTGACGTAATAAACTCACTACGCACTTGGTTCGAGTATAAAGCAAGGCTTTAATCGACTTGTTTCAGAACATGGAGGTCTAGTTGTACTTCACTCGTTCCTTGTCTTACAAAATGTCCCCTGGGCAAACTGGGCCCACGCCCAAGTATTTATACTCCTTGGACGGCGCCACCAGCTGGCTGTCCAGTGTTACTTCATGAGTAGTTTCTTTATGATGATGAGATTTATAACACAATGTATTTGGTACCTGGATTGATGATATCCAGCAGCCTTTTCCAGGCAATGAACTGAATGGGTCCGGTAAACAGCTCCCAGCGTGGATTCAGCTTGGCTATGGTGGGTTTCTCCAGCCCTGGGATTGGCCTGCAAAGGGGTGGGAGGAGAGAGCAGAAAGATTTTCGCTACAAATGGCATCTCTGCAGAGCTGCGCACGTCAAAGCAGTGGGACTAGAGATGAGTGGAACCTTCGCGCAATCTCGTCCCCGAGCCAGAGAATTACGGGTGTCAGCCGTGGCTCAGTGGGTAGCACCCTCGCCTCTGAGTCAGAAGGTTGTGGGTTCATGGCCCCACTCCAGGGACTTGAGCTTAAAATTCTCCCAGTGCAGTACTGAGGGAGCGCCGCACTGTCGGAGGGGCAGTACTGAGGGAGCTCCGCACTGTCGGAGGGGCGGTACTGAGGGAGCGCCGCACTGTCGGAGGGGCGGTACTGAGGGAGCGCCGCACTGTCGGAGGGGCGGGTACTGAGGGAGCGCCGCACTGTCGGAGGGGCAGTACTGAGGGAGCGCCGCACTGTCGGAGGGGCAGTACTGAGGGAGCGCCGCACTGTCGGAGGGGCGGTACTGAGGGAGCGCCGCACTGTCGGAGGGGCAGTACTGAGGGAGCTCCGCACTGTCGGAGGGGCGGTACTGAGGGAGCTCCGCACTGTCGGAGGGGCGGTACTGAGGGAGCGCCGCACTGTCGGAGGGGCGGTACTGAGGGAGCGCCGCACTGTCGGAGGGGCGGTACTGAGGGAGCGCCGCACTGTCGGAGGGGCGGTGCTGAGGGAGCGCCGCACTGTCGGAGGGGCGGTACTGAGGGAGCTCCGCACTGTCGGAGGGGCGGTACTGAGGGAGCGCCGGACTGTCGGAGGGGCGGTACTGAGGGAGCTCCGCACTGTCGGAGGGGCGGTACTGAGGGAGCTCCGCACTGTCGGAGGGACGGTACTGAGGGAGCGCCGCACTGTCGGAGGGGCGGTACTGAGGGAGCTCCGCACTGTCGGAGGGGCGGTACTGAGGGAGCTCCGCACTGTCGGAGGGGCGGTACTGAGGGAGCGCCGCACTGTCGGAGGGGCGGTACTGAGGGAGCTCCGCACTGTCGGAGGGGCGGTACTGAGGGAGCGCCGCACTGTCGGAGGGGCGGTACTGAGGGAGCTCCGCACTGTCGGAGGGGCGGTACTGAGGGAGCTCCGCACTGTCGGAGGGGCGGTACTGAGGGAGCGCCGCACTGTCGGAGGGGCAGTACTGAGGGAGCGCCGCACTGTCGGAGGGGCAGTACTGAGGGAGCGCCGCACTGTCGGAGGGGCAGTACTGAGGGAGCGCCGCACTGTCGGAGGGGCAGTACTGAGGGAGCGCCGCACTGTCGGAGGGGCAGTACTGAGGGAGCGCCGCACTGTCGGAGGGGCAGTACTGAGGGAGCGCCGCACTGTCGGAGGGGCGGTACTGAGGGAGCTCCGCACTGTCGGAGGGGCGGTACTGAGGGAGCGCCGCACTGTCGGAGGGGCGGTACTGAGGGAGCGCCGCACTGTCGGAGGGGCGGTACTGAGGTTGCGCCGCACTATCGGAGGGGCAGTACTGAGGGAGCGCCGCACTGTCGGAGGGGCAGTACTGAGCGAGCGCCGCACTGTCGGAGGGGCAGTACTGAGGGAGCGCCGCACTGTCGGAGGTGCCGTCTTCCGGATGAAACGTTAAACCGAGGCCCTGTCTGCTCTCTCGGGTGGATGTAAAAGATCCCGCGGCCACTATTGGAAGAAGAGCAGGGGGAGTTCTCCCCGGTGTCCTGGGGCCAATATTTATCCCTCAACCAACATCACTAAAACAGATGATCTGGTCATTGCTGTTTGTGGGAGCTTGCTGTGCGCAAACTGAGATCAGCTCTCATTCTTCTGAACTCCAGAGAGAATAGGCTCAATCTCTCCTCATATCTCACCCCAGGCTGTCTGGGTTATGGTTTTCTGACCGACTTTAATTATAGGAAAAGGGTTGCAGGTCTAATATAATTCAGATTGCCATTGCATACAGTTTACAATTTAATTCTTGCACACAATTATAAATCCATTACTCATGATTATATCTCATTACAGATAGAAAACAAGTATTCTAAAAACCAACTAATCCATGATAATCTTACAATGGGCACTTGCAAACAGCCAAATATAGGCATCTTAAGCCACACACTGCTTTCCAACAGAGGCAACCTATCTGGGCCATTGCGACTCAGCGCTGGGTGAGAGACTGCAGTAAACTCATCTCCCAATCCCGCTTCCCTCAACCTCAAGGGAGCAGACGAGCGCCCCCAGCTCTCCGCACAGTCGGCCAGATCAGGGCTCGACGGAATTTATATATAAGGAGCAGTAAGCAGGAACGCAAGCTTACCGGGAAATGGAGTCCAGCATCTCCTGTGGAACAGGGAAAGGGGGGGGGGGAAAAAAATATCATTTCCATGCCAAGAAATCACAATCTCTTGCCAACCTTAATAGCGTGAGGCAGGCTACAATAGTTGGAGCCACGTCCTGAATCAAAGGGCCCCCCGCTCAATGGCAATCCGAGTGTTGACTCCAGCTGCTTATAACTGTTCGAACTTAGGAACTGCGAGAGGAAGAAAGACCAAGGTCCATCTAGCTCACCTTCGACCACCCTAGTGGTACGACAAGAGTGGAGTTGTTCACTAATCGTAGCAATCAGTCGCTATCAATTAGGCTGCAACAGACCCAGAGATGAGGAACCCCCCACAGAGCTGGAGGGCTTCGGGCCTCGATTTTCTGCAAGTGGGACACGTTCGGGGCGTGACGGGACAGCCCAGCCTCCACGGAGACCCAGCTCACACCGCCTGGCCGATTGTTGTACCATTCGTCTCACTTTGGTGAGACGCCTGGCCTCGTCTGGGGGGGGGGGGGGGCGGTCTGCCTGGGGTGGGAGATGGAGAACGACTGGCGCAGAGGAGCCCCATCCCGTCCAGCAATGGGTGGGAGAAAGGTGGAGGATCCCACCGACCTCTCCTCTGTCTCCCGAGGGATTACAGTCTGATGCTCCTGGGCACAACATCAGCACAGACCACCTATCAGCGAATGACCCCGTATAGTAAACTTGGATCCGCTATACATTCCCCCCCACAAGAGTAAAGCTCCCTCTACACTGTCCCATCAAACACTCCCAGGGCAGGGACAGCACGGGTTAGATACTGAGTAAAGCTCCCTCTACACTGTCCCATCAAACACTCCCAGGGCAGGCACAGCACGGGTTAGATACAGAGTAAAGCTCCCTCTACACTGTCCCATCAAACACTCCCAGGGCAGGTACAGCACGGGTTAGATACGGAGTAAAGCTCCCTCTACACTGTCCCATCAAACACTCCCAGGGCAGGTACAGCACGGGTTAGATACAGAGTAAAGCTCCCTCTACACTGTCCCATCAAACACTCCCAGGGCAGGTACAGCACGGGGTTAGATACAGAGTAAAGCTCCCTCTACACTATCCCATCAAACATTCCCAGGGCAGGTACAGCACGGGGTTAGATACAGAGTAAAGCTCCCTCTACACTATCCCATCAAACATTCCCAGGGCAGGTACAGCACGGGGTTAGATACAGAGTAAAGCTCCCTCTACACTGTCCCATCAAACACTCCCAGGGCAGGTACAGCACGGGTTAGATACAGAGTAAAGCTCCCTCTACACTGTCCCATCAAACACTCCCAGGGCAGGTACAGCACGGGTTAGATAGAGAGTAAAGCTCCCTCTACACTGCACCATCAAACAATCCCAGGGCAGGTACAGCATGGGTTAGATACAGGGTAAAGCTCCCGTTACACTGTCCCATCAAACACTCCCAGGGCAGGTACAGCATGGGTTAGATACAGAGTAAAGCTCCCTCTACACTGTCCCATCAAACACTCCCAGGGCAGGTACAGCACGGGTTAGATACAGAGTAAAGCTCCCTCTACACTGTCCCATCAAACACTCGCAGGGCAGGTACAGCACGGGTTAGATACAGAGTAAAGCTCCCTCTACACTGTCCCATCAAACACTCGCAGGGCAGGCACAGCACGGGGTTAGATACAGAGTAAAGCTCGCTCTACACTGTCCCATCAAACACTCCCAGGGCAGGTACAGCACGGGTTAGATACAGAGTAAAGCTCCCTCTACACTGTCCCATCAAACACTCCCAGGGCAGGTACAGCACGGGTTAGATACGGAGTAAAGCTCCCTCTACACTGTCCCATCAAACACTCCCAGGGCAGGTACAGCACAGGTTAGATACAGAGTAAAGCTCCCTCTACACTGTCCCATCAAACACTCCCGGGGCAGGTACAGCACGGGTTAGATACAGAGTAAAGCTCCCTCTACACTGTCCCATCAAACACTCACAGGGCAGGTACAGCACGGGTTAGATACAGAGTAAAGCTCCCTCTACACTGTCCCATCAAACACTCCCAGGGCAGGTACAGCACGGGGTTAGATACAGAGTAAAGCTCCCTCTACACTATCCCATCAAACATTCCCAGGGCAGGTACAGCACGGGGTTAGATACAGAGTAAAGCTCCCTCTACACTATCCCATCAAACATTCCCAGGACAGGTACAGCACGGGGTTAGATACAGAGTAAAGCTCCCTCTACACTGTCCCATCAAACACTCCCAGGGCAGGTACAGCACAGGTTAGATACAGAGTAAAGCTCCCTCTACACTGTCCCATCAAACACTCCCGGGGCAGGTACAGCACGGGTTAGATACAGAGTAAAGCTCCCTCTACACTGTCCCATCAAACACTCACAGGGCAGGTACAGCACGGGTTAGATACAGAGTAAAGCTCCCTCTACACTGTCCCATCAAACACTCCCAGGGCAGGTACAGCACGGGGTTAGATACAGAGTAAAGCTCCCTCTACACTATCCCATCAAACATTCCCAGGGCAGGTACAGCACGGGGTTAGATACAGAGTAAAGCTCCCTCTACACTATCCCATCAAACATTCCCAGGACAGGTACAGCACGGGGTTAGATACAGAGTAAAGCTCCCTCTACACTGTCCCATCAAACACTCCCAGGGCAGGTACAGCACGGGTTAGATAGAGAGTAAAGCTCCCTCTACACTGCCCCATCAAACAATTCCAGGGCAGGTACAGCATGGGTTAGATACAGGGTAAAGCTCCCGCTACACTGTCCCATCAAACACTCCCAGGGCAGGTACAGCACGGGTTAGATACAGAGTGAAGCTCCCTCTACACTGTCCCATCAAACACTCCCAGGGCAGGTACAGCACGGGTTAGATACAGAGTAAAGCATCACCGCCCAATGATACACCTCAGTCACAACCCCAGAAAAGTGTCCCCTGCTGTACCACATTCTTCCATTAACCCCACCGTCCCTCGCAGGGCGTGACTGCTGATTTAGCACCAACTCAAGAGGCTGCTCTGTGCTCATCAGGGACTGCGCAGTCATGGAGCTGATACAGCCAGTGGGCCGAGAGAGAGAGAGGCTGTGCATCTCACCAGTCCAGCTGAATTTAAACCCAAAGACCCAGAAGTGAAACGCCAACATCTGACCCACTTCACCATCTGTTGGACATCCTGGAGAGATGCATGTTGGCCATCTTGGGGAGTTAAGGGTTAACAGTCGAACTTCTTTGTATCTTGCAGCAACAGGCTTTCCAAGATATAAACAGGAGGACGCTGAAGCGTCGTAAAAGGAATGCATTGCTTGTTTCCTGAGAGGTAAAGTGCTTGTGTAAGGGAATAAGTGTTAGTAATGGTGCCACCCATGTGTGGTTTAGTTTTAGGGTAATAAACACAGGGAGCAGGGATCCACTAGCGACAGATCGCAGTTGGTGAAGGTTTTACTTTAAAGATGCTGGAAAATGTTGCGCCAGGAAGTCTCGGGCAGGGGAAGTGGCTCTGAGGTAAACAATTGTAAACTGTTTACACGAATGTTCTGTTTTCAAAAGGATTTGGGAATAGCTACGTCCTATGGGCTTATCTGTGGCATTTTCCTTTGGCGTCGTCAGAATATTATTATGGGGTATAAAGAAGCGCGGTTTTCAACAGTTCCGAGAGGGCTCAGAAGATAGAACTTGGAACTGAAAGGCCACTCTCTGTATACAGTTAAAGGCCGATCACTTTTACTGTGCATCAATAAAGCCTGTTCTGTGTACTCCGCCATCGAGTGTCTCGTGCTTACTCGAGGCGTGTCGCTGTGAACCAGGGGAGAAAGGAGAATGACTGCTAACACCAGCCAGTGTCCCTTCTCCAACAGCAGTTTTGGTCTCCTTACCTAAGAAAGGATATACTTGCCATAGAGGGAGTGCAGCGAAGGTTCGCCAGGCTGATTCCTGGGATGGCAGGACTGTCGTATGAGGAGAGATTGGGTCGACTAGGCCTGTATTCACCAGAGTTTTGAAGAATGAGAGATCTCATTGAAACGTATAAAATTCTGACAGGGCTAGACAGACTGGATGCAGGGAGGATGTTTTCCTCTGGCTGGGGGGTGGGGTAGGACTGAGATGAGGAGAAATGTCTTCACTCAGAGGGCGGTGAAGCTGTGGAATTCTCTACCACAGAAGGCTGTGGAGGCCAAGTCACTGAATCTATTTAAGAAGGAGATCGATAGATTTCTAGACACAAAAGGCATCAGGGGGTCTGGGGAGAGAGCGGGAATATGGTATTGAGATAGAGGATCAGCCATGATCATATTGAATGGCGGAGCAGGCTCGAATGGCCGACTCCTGCTCCTATTTTTCTATGTTTTGAACCAACCTCCTGAACCCAAATGAGAGTCCTTTACCTCCAGCGGGACGGAGTGCGTTAACTTGCTCTGAATGTCGGCAATGGACTGCTCCAGCTCCACGATGGTCGCGCCCAGGTCCATCCGCCCCGCCTCCACCTCCTCGATGGCCGCCTGCTCCACCTCATCCAAACGCAGTAAAAAAATCTCCCTTTCTTCGATGAGAAACTCTATCAGTTTGGCAAACTCTTTTCCGATTTTTGCCTTCAGCTCTTGTTTCCGCTTCTGTCGTGCCGTTTCCGTGGTGGGCGGGAGAACGTTTGAAAGAAAGCGACATCACAAAGTTAATACCAAAAAGGCAAAATACTGCATGTAGATGCTGGAAATCTGAAATCTATACAGAAAATGTCAGCATATCCTTTCTCCCTCATCTACTTACTTAGCTTCCCCTTAAGTGCATCTATGCTATTCACCTCAACCACTCCCTGATATACTTGCCATAGAGGGAGTGCAACATAGAAACATAGAAGGTAGGAGCAGGAGTCGGCCATTCGGCCACTCGAGCCTGCTCCGCCATTCAATGAGATCATGGCTGATCATCCAAATTCAGTACCCTGTCCCTGCTTTCTCCCCGTATCCCTTGATCCCTTTAGCCTTAAGAAATATATCTAACTCCTTCTTGAATATATTTAATGAATTGGCCTCAACTGCCTTGTGTGGTAGAGAATTCCACAGGTTCACCACTCTCTGGGTGAAGAAATTCCTCCTCATCTCAGTCCTAAATGGCCTACCCCTTATCCTTAGACTGTGACCCCTGGTTCTGGACTCCCCAACCATCAGGAACATCCTTCCTGCATCTAGTCTGTCTAGTCCTGTTAGAATTTTATAAGTTTCAATGAGATCCCCTCTCATTCTTCTAAACTCCAGCGAGTATAAGCCCAATCGACCCAATCTCTCCTCATACGTCATTCCTGCCATCCCAGGTATCAGTCTGGTGAATCTTCGCTGCACTCCCTCCATGGCAAGAACATCCTTCCTCAGATAAGGCGACCAAAACTGCACACAATACTCAAGGTGTGGTCTCACCAAGGCCCTGCACAACTGCAGCAAGACATCCTTGTTCCTGTACTCGAACCCTCTCGCTACGAAGGCCAACATACCATTTGCCTTCTTAACCGCCTGCTGCACCTGCATGCTTACCTTCAGCGACCGGTGCACAAGGACACCCAGGTCTCGTTGCACTTCCCCTTCTCCCAATCTATTGCCGTTCAGATAATAATCTGCCTTCCTGTTTTTGCCACCAAAGTGGATAACCTCGCATTTATCCACATTATACTGCATCTGCCCAATCACCCAACCTGTCCAAATCGTACTGGAGTTTCTCGGCATCCTCCTCACAGCACACACGCCCACCCAGCTTTGTGTTGTCTGCAAATTTAGAGATATTACATCTAGTTCCGTTGTCTAGATCATTAATATATATTGTGAATAGCTGGGGTCCTAGGACCGATCCCTGCGGTACCCCACTAGTCACTGCCTGCCACTCAGAAAAAGACCCGTTTATTCCAACAAGCCACTCAGTTGTACCAAACTGCTACGACACACCACACGGGGGACTGCAGCGGTTCAAGAAGGCGGCTCACCACCACCTTCTCGAGGGCAGTTCGGGATGGGCAATAAATGCCGGCCTCGCCAGCGACGCCCACACCCCGTGATTGAATTTTTCAAAAAAAATTCTTCCAAAAGGTCGGGGCTTTCAACATCCATCTGAAACTTGGGAGTGGGTGGCTGGAAACTTGGATCAGCGTCTGACATGAATCTTGTTATTCATGTGGAAATGACTTATGAAATAATACTGGGCGGCCTGCTGGTGGCGCTGTCCAGGGAGAGTATAAATACTCGGGCACGGGCCCAGCTTGCTCAGGGACATTCTTTAACAGGAACTAGTGAAGGACACAACTAGACCTCCATGTTGTAAAACAGTTGATTAAAGCTTTGTTTAACGCTTAGACCAAGTGCCTAGTAGTTTTCTTATGTCAGCGTCTCCTCTGAAGAGCTGAAGGCAGGCAAGTGGTGTCATTTATAATTGCTGGGAGCAACCAGCGCATCTTACTTATTCAAACAAAGATCAAAAATTAGCCACGGCTGCTTACCGGGAATTCTTCAAATAATTCATGAACTAGAAGAACGTCACAAGTCCTAAACACCAGGACAAACAAAAAGACGTCAAACATTCGCTGAACACCAGATCAATCCAACCGGGCATTATTTTATTTCAAAGCATTTGTTTGTGGGGTTTATGTGATGCTGGCAAAGCTGCATTCACTACCCGGTTCAGTATAAGGGCCAGATCAGTGGGCATTAGGAACAAAAGACTTGCATTTCTCCAGCGCCTTTCACCACCTCAGGACGTCCCAAAGCGCTTTACAGCCAATGAAGTACTTTTTTGAAGTGTGGTCACTGTTGTAATGTAGGAAGTGCAGCAAACAATTTGCACACAGCAAGCTCCCACAAGTGCCGCACTGTCGGAGGGGCGGTACTGAGGGAGCGCTGCACTGTCAGAGGGGCGGTACTGAGGGAGCGCCGCACTGTCGGAGGGGCGGTACTGAGGGAGCACCGCACTGTCGGAGGGACAGTACTGAGGGAGCGCCGCACTGTCGGAGGGGCGGTACTGAGGGAGTGCCGCACTGTCGGAGGGGTGGTACTGAGGGAGCGCCGCACTGTCGGAGGGGCAGTACTGAGGGAGTGCTGCACTGTCGGAGGTGCAGTACTGCGGGAGCGCCGCACTGTCGGAGGGGCAGTACTGAGGGTGCGCCGCACTGTCGGAGGGGCAGTACTGATGGAGCGCCGCACTGTCGGAGGGGCGGTACTGAGGGAGCGCCGCACTGTCGGAGGGGCAGTACTGAGGGAGCGCCGCACTGTCGGAGGGGCAGTACTGAGGGGGCGCCGCACTGTCGGAGGGGCGGTACTGAGGGAGCGCCGCACTGTCGGAGGGGTAGTACTGCGGGAGCGCCACACTGTCAGAGGTGCCATCTTTCGGATGAGACGTTAAACCGAGGCCCCGTGTGCTCTCTCAAGTGGATGTAAAAGATCCGATGGGTCTACTTCGAAGAAGAGCAGGGGGGAGTTCTCTCCGGTGTCCTGGGGCCAATAGTTATTCCTGAACCAACATCACTAAAACAGATGATCTGGTCATTATCACATTGCTGTTTGGGGGAGTTTGCTGTGCGCAAATTGGCTGCCGCGTTTCCTACATTACAACAGTGATTACACTTCAGAAAGTACTTCATTGGCTGTAAAGCGCTTTGGGACTCCTGAGGTGGTGAAAGGAGCATTGGAAATTAAGTCTTCCTTTCCCTCGGTGCTACACTGGGAGTGTCGGCCTGGTTTTTTGTGCTCGAGTCTCTGGAGTGGGACTTGAACACACGACCTTCTGACTCAGAGGCGAGAGAGAGAGTGCCGCGTACTGAGCCACCTTAGGAAGTTGGAGAGGATTGTCCCCAAGTATTGCCCGAATTGGCCGCAGGTTATTCCCGGAGGAGACGTGTTGGAGAAGCATGGTGTGGACAACTATGTCCCCATATGGGCCATCAGAATATTTATACTTTCATTGGAGGCAGTTCAGAGACGATTCACTAGGTTAATTCCAGAGATGAGGGGGTTGACTTATGAGGAAAGGTTGAGCCTATACTCATTGGAGTTTAGAAGAATGAGAGGTGAGATACTGAGGGGGCTCGACAGGGTAGATGCAGAGAAGATGTTTCCCCTCGTGGGGGAATCGAGAACTCGGGGGCACAGTTTCAGAATAAAGGGTCGCCCTTTTAGAACTGAGATGAGGAGGAATTTCTTCTGAGGGTCGTAAATCTGTGGAATTCTCTGCCTCAGAGAGCGGTGGAGGCTGGGTCATTAAATACATTTAAGGTGGAGATAGACAGATTTTTGCACGATAAGGGAGTGAAGGGTTATGGGGAGTGGGCGGGGAAGTGGCTTTGAGCCCGAGATCAGCCGTGATCTTATTGAATGGCGGAGCAAGCTCGAGGGGCCAAGTGGCCTATTCCGGCTCCTGTGTTAAAGGCTGCAGTGAGTTTAAGGAGCAACTTGCATTTATATAGCGCCTTTGAGGTAGTAAAACGTCCCAAGGTGTTTCACAGGTTCCAATTGCCTGTATAATGCTGCAGCACATTAAGGCAAATGCAAGTTACAGGAAACTTTCGTTTAACCGGCGGTTAAATGTCCGGAAAGCTCTATCCACCGGCAAAATTCAGGAGTCGGTTCAGATAAGTTTTTTTTTACTTTTCGTTGCTTTTTTTCTCCAGTCCTGGCTCTGCAAGCGTCTAGCTGAAGCTGTTGCTTAGCTACAGAGACGCTTGCAAGCTGCGCCGACTGGTTTGAGGCTGTTGCTAAGCAACAGGGTTTGTTGCTTTACACGGAGCTCAGAAGCTCCGTATGTTTTAACATTAGCGCTGGTTTCTACGGCAGTTTTGATGGGACGGCACCAGCTCGGTCCCGTCGGTGCCGGATCGCACAAAGTTTCCTGTATTTGCTTCCTCTTGTGGGAAGAGACCAAAACTAGGGGCCGTGAATATCAAAACAGAAAATGCTGGAAATACTCAGCAGGTCAGGCAGCAGTCTCCGTGATCACCAACAACGATGAGTCAGCCTACAGGGAGGAGGTCCAGCATCTCGTGAAGTGGTGCGCCGATAACAACCTGGCCCTTAACATCAAGAAAACCAAAGAAATCATTGTGGACTTCAGGAAGTCTAAAGGCGGAAGTCACACCCCCATCCACATCAATGGGGCTGTGGTGGAAAGGGTGGACAGCTTTAAGTTCCTCGGAGTCCACATCACGGAAGACCTCTCCTGGTCCCTCAATACCTCCTCTCTGGTGAAGAAGGCCCAGCAGCGCCTATATTTCCTAAGGAGGCTGAAGAGATGTAACCTGTCACCCCTGATCCTCTCTAACTTTTACCGCTGCACAATAGAGAGCATCCTGACAAACTGTATCACAGTATGGTATGGCAGCTGTAGCTACTATGACCGGAAAGCCCTGCAGCGGGTAGTCAAAACTGCCCAACGCATTACCGGCACCCGGCTACCGACCATAGAGCACATATACCAGAAACGCCGTTTACGGAGGTCACGGTCCATCATCAAAGACCCTACCCACCCCAGCCACAGTCTGTTCGCCCTCCTGCCATCTGGGAGACGCTACAGATGCATTCGCACCCGAACGACCAGATTTAGGAACAGCTTCTTTCCCAGGGCTGTCATCCTACTGAACTCCACAAATAAACTCTAAAGCCTGCACCTCTGCCAATGCACTTTATTATGGTTATGTTTATGTTAATGTATTACAAGCCAAATGTACGTTGAATGTTTAAATGTCTTAATCTAAATGTACACTCTCGGGAGCCGCAAGCCTACATTTCATTGTACTGCACTTGTGCACTAACAATGGCAATAAAAGTTGATTTGATTTGATTTGATTTGATTTGAGCAGAGTCAACATTTCCAGTCAATGACCCTTCGTCAGAACTGGAAAGAGTTGGAGATGGTGAGACCACACCTGGAGTACTGGGTGCAGTTTCGGTCTCCTTACCTAAAAAAGGATATACTTGCCATAGAGGGAGTGCAGCGAAGGTTCACCAGCCTGATTCCTGGGATGGCAGGACTGTCGTATGAGGAGAGATTGGGTCGACTAGGCCTGTATTCACTAGAGTTTAGAAGAATGAGAGGGGATCTCATTGAAACGTATAAAATTCTGACAGGGCGAGACAGACTGGATGCAGGGAGGATGTTTCCCCTGGCTGGGGGGGGGGGTATAGAACGAGGGGTCACAGTCTCAGGATACGGGGTAGGACATTTAGGACTGAGATGAGGAGAAATGTCTTCACTCAGAGGGCGGTGAACCTGTGGAATTCTCTACCACAGAAGGCTGTGGAGGCCAAGTCACTGAATATATTTAAGAAGGAGATCGATAGATTTCTAGACACAAAAGGCATCAAGGGGTATGGGGAGAGAGGGGGAATGTGTTATTGAGATAGAGGATCAGCCATGATCATATTGAATGGCGGAGCAGGCTCGAAGGGCCGAATGGCCGACTCCTGCTCCTATTTTTCTATGTTTCTAGGGAACAGATTTTTAAGCAAGTGTCGGAGCAGGGAAAGGGGAGGGGGGGGAGGGGAGGAAAGAACAAAAGGGAAGGTCTGTGATAGGGTGGAGGGCAGGAGAGATTAAGAGACAAAAGGGATGATGGTGCGAGGCAAAAGGAGATGGTAATGGGACAAGTTAAGAAGCAAAAGAGGACTCTAGATGAAGTGTAAATGGCGATGGCAGAATGATCGACAGCTGCCATGTGAGAGAGAGAGAAACAAAATGAAAAAAAAGACAGGGGCCAAGGTTATGATCTGAAATTGTTGAACTCTATGTTGAGTCCGGAAGGCTGTAAAGTTCCTAATCGAAAGATGAGGTGCTGTTCCTCGAGCTTACGCTGAGCTTCCGTGGAACAATGCAAGAGGCCGAGGGCGGAGAGGTCAGAGTGGGAGTGGAGCGGTGAATTAAAGTGACAGGCGACCGGAAGCTCGGGGTCCCCCTTACGGACTGAACGGAGGTGTTCCGCAAAGCTTAATAACCTGTTCCATCTCCAGCTTTTCCCAGTACTGACGAAGGGTCACAGACCTGAAACGTTAACTCTGTTTCTCTCTCCACGGATGCTGCCTGACCTGCTGAGTATTTCCAGCATTTTCAGTTTTTATTTCAGATTTCCAGCAGTATTTTGCTTTTGGCCATGAATGTAAGAGAGTCACTAATAAATCCAATCGGGAATTCAGGAGAAACTTCTTTGCCCAGAGAGTGGTGAGAATGTGGAACTCGCTGCCACAGGGAGTGGTCGAGGCGAATAGTATCGATACATTTAAGGGGAAGCTGGATAAACACATGAGGGAGAAGGGAATAGAGGGATAGGGTGATGGGGTGGGAGGAGGCTGGTGTGGAGCACGAACACCGGCACGGAGCAGTTGGGCCGAACATAGAAACACAGAAGATAGGAGCAGGAGTCGGCCATTCGGCCCCTCGAGCCTGCTCCGCCATTCAATGCGATCATGGCTGATCATCCAAATTCAGTACCCTGTCCCTGCCTTCTCCTCATATCCCTTGATCCCTTTAGCTTTAAGAAATATATCTAACTCCTTCTTGAATATATTTAATGAATTGGCCTCCACTGCCTTGTGTGGTAGAGAATTCCACAGGTTCACCACTCTCTGGGTGAAGAAATTCCTCCTCATCTCTGTCCTAAATGGCTTACCCCTTATCCTTAGACTGTAACCCCTGGTTCTGGACTCCCCCGCCATCGGGAACATCCTTCCTGCATCCAGTCTGTCTAGTCCTGTTAGAATTTTATAAGTTTCAATGAGATCCCCTCTCATTCTTCTAAACTCCAGCGAGTATAAGCCCAATTGATCCAATCTCTCCTCATACGTTATTCCTGCCATCCCAGGTATCAGTCTGGTGAATCTTCGCTGAACTCCCTCCATGGCAAGAACATCCTTCCTCAGATAAGGCGACCAAAACTGCACACAATACTCAAGGTGTGGTCTCACCAAGACCAAGGTTCAGGGAGCAGTGGAAGACTCACTCTAGAGATTCAAACAGGGGTTTGCAGGAGAGACAGGCACAGATTTGGGAAAGGACAACATGCTCAAGGAGTGACTCAATGACACCACCTTCCTCTGAGTCTTTTTACTACCACAGCTTGCATTTATATAGCGCCTTTAATGTAGTAAAACGTCCCAAGATGCTTCACAGGAGCAATTATCAAACAAAATTCGACACCGAGCCACATAAGGAGGTATTAGGACAGGCGACCAAAAGCTGGGTCAAAGAGGTCGGTTTTAAGGAGCGTCTTAAAGGAGGAGAGAGAGAGATGGAGAGGTTTAGGGAGGGGATTCCAGAGCTCGGGGCCTATGCTCAGGGTGCCGATTCTGCGGCTAACCAGTTGCCTTTACCTGTGAGCTCTCGACAACCGACATAATTCGCAGAGGATCTTCTGGTCTGTCACGCAGTACATGGTCATGGGCTTCTGGTGTTTGTCACACATCTTCGGAGCCGGGTGGCCAGGAGAGCTGGAGACGGACTTCATTTCCTGCAGTTTCTCGACTAAGTTTGCGGCCAAGAAATTCTTGGTGAGGTTTTTATTGGGAAAAGTCTGCAGGCAAAGATGACAGACAAAACAAAAAAAGAGACCAATTAGCAAAAACAAATTGTACGCACGTACTCGAGCCTCGATGAGGCCGGTCTATATTTCCCTTATGGGCCCAGAACTTCGGGTCCCCACGGGTGAGTCCGCGCTGGGTACTCACGCGTAGGGCCCAACGAAAGTGCCGGTTTCGTGCATGCGCGGGAAACCGCAACTTCCGTTCCCTTGAAAGAAGGGGTTGAGAGGTGGAACGCGTGCGCCGGAGATGCGGCGCGTGCGCATCGAACTTACGTTTTTTTTGCAGGTTTCTCCGGGAGGGTAAGTCTCCAGCAGTTACATTTTTAAAAAGCAGGCGCAAGGCTTGCTTTTAACAGGGTAAGTGGTGAATTAATTAAAATTAAAACATTTTTTCCACAGGTTTATTATTTTTAAATACTTTAAAGAAAGGTAAGTTTATTTTTAGCCCCATTAAAAAATGTAATTAATTTTTTCAAAAATTTAAATTATTGTTTGAAATAGTTATTTCATGTAATTTATAGTTATTTTAAAAATGTGATTTTTAAAAAATTTATTTGAAGTTTTAGTGATGTTTTGGGGCTTGTAGTATTTATAGTTTTGACAGCTCTTCCTGTCAAACTTATGAATGGAGATTCCCTGCTACCATTGGCTCTCCATGGCCCACGTGATCCCAGGGGACGCTTCGAACTAACTGCGCCCCTGGGATACGCAAGCACTGCGCGCCGGCAGTTGGAGCAGGCCCAGGATCGGAATCCCACGCGGGCCCACAGCTCAACGGCCGGCGCGCTGGGTAAGTGCAGGTCGGGGGGGCTTGCACCCGCGGGAAGCCCCCGACCCGAATTTCTGGGCCGTTGTATTTCTGCAATCACAGAGCCAACTGGGTCATTGACGTACATTTATGCGGACACTGCACAGTGTTGTTACTGGGATTTCAGTACAGTTCAATTCAGTAAAATTCCCTGCTATTCATCTCTTTTACTTTATTTTTATCTTGCTTGTTTTTCATTCCCTCAATTCGCCCATCACTCCAACACTATTCTTTACAGCGTTCGTTTTCAAACTGGGGGCACTGGACCCAAGGGTACCGGAATCCTAACTGGGTCCCGCAGTTCCCCGAGATCTGGCAATCCGGCACTGGAGAGCCAGGCGACTCGGTCCCATTTGCCAGGATCTGCCGTGGCGTCGCTCACAGTGTGACAGCTGAAATGTGATGGCTGAACGGATAAAGGGAAGAGAGCGGATAGTGACGGGAATTAGAGAGTGACGGGAAGAAAGCGTGATGGGAAGAGAGAGCGATACAAGGAAGAATCACAGGGTGACGGTGTGACAGGCTGAACATGTGGTAGGCAGATAGCCTGACAGGATGAAACGGTGACAGGATGACAGTGTGACTGGAAGCAAGCGTGTCAGGATGAAGGCGTGGCAGGATCAACATGTGACACGCAGTAAGCATTACAAGATGAAAGTGTGACAGGGAGTATGACTGGAATAAGCGTGACGGGATGGTGGTGAACAGGAAATGTGTGTGACAGGATAGCGTGACAGGAAGCGAGAGTGACAGGGCAGTGTGACAGGAAGCGAGTGACACGTGGTGGTGCATGACAGAGGGGCAGTGTGTGACAGGAAGCGTGCGCGACGGAGGGGCAATGTGTGACAGGAAGGGAGCGTGACGGAGGGGCAGTGTGTGACAGGAAGGGAGCGCGACGGAGGGGCAGCGTGTGACAGGAAGGGAGCGCGACAGAGGGGCAATGTGTGACAGGAAGGGAGCGCGACAGAGGGGCATGTGTGACAAGAAGTGAGCGTGACAGAGGGGCATGTGTGACAGGAAGTGAGCGCGACAGAGGGTCAGTGTGTGACAGGAAGTGAGTGTGACAGAGGGGCGGTGTGTGACCGGAAGTGAGCGTGACTGAGGGGCGTGTGTGGCAGGAAGTGAGCGTGACAGAGGGGCGTGTGTGGCAGGAAGTGAGCGTGACAGGGGCGTGTGTGGCAGGAAGTGAGCGTGACAGAGGGGCGGTGTGTGACAGGAAGTGAGTGTGACAGAGGGGCGGTGTGTGACAGGAAGTGAGTGTGACAGAGGGGCGGTGTGTGACAGGAAGTGAGTGTGACAGAGGGGCTTGTGTGGCAGGAAGTGAGCGTGACAGAGGGGCGGTGTGTGACAGGAAGTGAGCGTGACAGAGGGGCGGTGTGTGACCGGAACTGAGCGTGACAGGGTGGCGGTGTGTGACAGGAAGTGAGCGCGACAGAGGGGCGGTGTGTGACAGGAAGTGAGCGCGACAGAGTGGCGGTGTGTGACAGGAAGTGAGTGCGACAGAGGGGCGGTGTGTGACAGGAAGTGAGCGTGACAGAGGGGCATGTGTGACAGGAAGTGAGTGCGACAGAGGGGCATGTGTGACAGGAAGTGAGCGCAACAGCGGGGCGGTGCGTGACAGGAAGTGAGTGCGACAGAGGGGCGGTGTGTGACAGGAAGTGAGCGCGACAGAGGGGCGGTGTGTGACAGGAAGTGAGTGCGACAGAGGGGCGGTGTGTGACAGGAAGTGAGTGCGACAGAGGGGCGGTGTGTGACAGGAAGTGAGCACGACAGAGGGGCATGTGTGACAGGAAGTGAGTGCAACAGAGGGGCGGTGTGTGACAGGAAGTGAGCACAACAGAGGGGCATGTGTGACAGGAAGTGAGCGCGGCAGAGGGGCGGTGTGTGACAGGAAGTGAGTGCGACAGAGGGGCGGTGTGTGACAGGAAGTGAGCACGACAGAGGGGCATGTGTGACAGGAAGTGAGTGCAACAGAGGGGGATGTGTGAGCGCGACAGAGGGCATTCTGACAGGAATTTGTCAAACTTTTGTCTTAAAATACTCATGTGCAGCGCCTTGGGAGGGGCTACTACGTTAAAGGCGCTGTATAAATACAAGTTGTTGTTGTTGGAGGTGAGCGCGACAGAGGGGTATTCTGACCGGAAGTGAACGCGACAGAGGGGCACTCTGACAGGAAGTGAGCGCGACAGAGGGGCATTCTGACAGGAAGCGAGTCAGCTGACACCTACCTGCCGGCACTCGGGGCATGCGTAGCCGCTCGCGGGCCCGGCCGTTGCCCCGGCGACACCCCGCCCCCGGACGCCGGCCCCGCCCCCCGGGCCAGCCGCCGCCGCCAACCGCCGCTGGCGCTCGCCGCTCTCCCAGACGTGGGCGATGCAGCGGCGGCAGAAGTTGTGGCCGCAGCCCAGCACGACGGGCTGGCGGAAGAGCTCCAGGCAAACCGGGCAGGTCAGCTCCCGCCGGACGGCGCGCTCGACCGAGGCGGCGTTCTGCTCGGCGGCCGCCATCACGCTGAGGGAAGGAGGCCGGCGGCCGGCCCCCACCGCCATCTTGCTACAGGAACGGAGGGGGCGAGAGCGGCCCGGCGCACTGCGCATGTCCCGGAGCCCACCGGCGCGAGGGGTGCTGGGAGGAGGCCAGGTCGGGCGGCGCATGCGCTCTGCGGGTGTGGCGCCCGGCCCCGCCCCCTTCACGCGGCAAGTAACAGAGGGCGGGCCATGACGTCACCGGCTGACGCGGTCTGGGGGCGGGGCCGGCGGCCATTTTGGATCTCCGTCCAAATTACAACAACAACTACAACAATACCAACAACAAATACAACAAAACCAACAACAGCTGCAACAACAACAATAAACTGGAATAGAGCGAACTTCAATGGGATGCGAAAGGATCTAGCCAGGGTAAAATGGAACCAGAGACTGACGGGAAAACCTGTAACGGAACAATTCAATTCAATTCAATTCAATTTTATTTGTCATATATGCAGCAGATGTGTGTACTGCACAATGAAATGTTGATTTTTACGAGTCCTCCCAACATTGGAATAAATATGGCATAACAATGATAAAATACTAATAGAAATACAGTAATAATAAATAAAACAACAGTAATAAATAATAAATTATTCGTTCATGAGTCTTATGGCCTGGGGGTAGAAGCTGTTTCGAAACCTGCTGGTACAAGACCGTATGCTTCGGTATCTCTTACCGGACGGGAGCAGGGCGAAGAGGTTGTGGGTGGGGTGGCTCGCGTCTTTAATGATTCTCAGGGCCTTCCCCCGGCACCTCTCGGGGGTAGATATCCTGCAGTGGGTGATCTTTAAGGAGGAGATGTTCCAAATACAGGTTAGGTACGTTCCAACAAGAGGGAAGGGTAAGGGAACCAAAGCAAGGGCTCCTTGGATGATGAGGGAGTTAGAGAAGATGATGAAACAAAAAAAAGATGCTGCCCGACCCGGTGGTCGTGAATGGCGCTGTAGAAATGCAAGACTTTCTTTTCTTTCTTTCATCGGCGAAACCCTGAGTGTTGAAACTTATAAAATTTTAACAGGACTAGACAGACTAGATGCAGGAAGGATGTTCCCGATGGCCGGGGAGTCCAGAACCAGGGGTCACAGTCTAAGGATAAGGGGTAAGCCATTTAGGACTGAGATGAAGAGGAATTTCTTCACCCAGAGAGTGGTGAACCTGTGGAATTCTCTGCCACGGAAGGCAGTTGAGACCAATTCATTAAATATATTCAAGAAGCAGTTGGATATATTTCTTAAGGCTAAAGGGATCAAGGGATATGGGGAGAAAGCAGGGACCGGGTACTGAATTTGGATGATCAGCCATGATCTCATTGAATGGCGGAGCAGGCTCGAGGGGCCGAATGGCCGACTCCTGCTCCTATCTTCTATGTTTCTATGTTTCTCACCTCCTGACTCCCCAAAGCCTTTCCACCATCTACAAGGCACAAGTCAGGAGTGTGATGGAATACTCTCCACTTGCCTGGATGAGTGCAGCTCCAACAACACTGAAGAAGCTCGACACCATCCAGGACAAAGCAGCCCGCTTGATCGGCACCCCATCCACCACCTTAAACATTCACTCCCTCCACCACCGGTGCACCGTGGCTGCAGTGTACACCATCTACAAGATGCACTGCAGCAACTCGCCAAGGCTTCTTCGGCAGTGTAATGTATGTACCTTTAAGGGGGGGAACTACTTTTTACAGCTCATGTATACTGTAGTACCGGCAGTGACCACACCTGTATATAACGTTGAGTAGTAATCTGTACAGATCAGTTGCAGTCTGAGCCACGTTGAGTAAACACCGTTTGTACCGTTCTCCGCAGTCTGTGTCTGATTATACACGGACGTAACATTGGCGACGAGGCAGGTTCGAACCTACCTGCAACTCTGCATCACCTCCCGGGGATTCGTTCCTGAAGATCAGTGGATTGGAGGTCAAGGCCAGAGACTCGGGCGTCGACCACGGGCAACCGCCGAGTCATCCAGCAGAGACTCGAGAATTGCGGGGGAGGCTGTCGAGAGCCAGGCTTGGCTTTCCAGTCGAGGTAGTCCAGCAAAACGGGCTGGCAACAGGTAGTGCGCAGACCCTTCCCGGACAGCGGCGGGTTAGAGCCCGACCGAGCGGCACAACAAAGGGCCGAGCAGCGTCAAAACAAAGGGCCGAGCAGCGTCAACGGGGGAGAGAGAGAGAGGGCAGAGCGCACAGGGCGCAGCCGGTGTTCAGGGGCCGAGCAGCGTTGAAGAGAGGGAGAGAGAGACGCGCAGAAACCCGCGAGGCGCCGCCATTGCCACGAGGACCGCCGAGAGCGGCGTTGGCAGCAGCGCAGGAGAAGCGCGCGAAACCTACAGGGCGCCGCCATTGCCACGAGAACCGGCAGCAGCGGGGGAGGAAGGAAAGCGCGGGAGACGCCATTTTAAACCACACCCAAAATGCCAAAGAGTGGCAGTATCACCGTATTTGACAATGAAGTCGAAGATTGGACTACATATGTCGAACGAATAGAGGTATACTGCAAGGCAAATGAGGTGTCAGATGACAAGAAAGCGTCGGTATTGTTGAATTTAATGGGTGCAAAGATGTATGGGTTATTGCGAAATCTAGTAACCCCAACGAAGCCAATGGAAAAGAGTTTTGAAGACATAGTAACGATACTAAAGGAACATTTAAACCCCACACCGCTGCTGATAGCAGAAAGATTCAAGTTTCACAAACGGAACCAGCATAAGGATGAAAGCAATGCTGATTATTTAACAGAACTGCGCAAACTATCGAAACACTGCCAGTTTGGAGCGGGACTGGCAGATACCTTAAGGGACAAGTTTGTGTGTGGGCTTCAAAGTGAAGGAACCCAGAAACGGCTTTTATCTGAAAAGGACCGTACGCTGGAAAAGGCTTTCAGCATTGCGGTATCATATGAAGCAGCAGCACGGGGCGCTGCAGAGATACAACAGAGACCGCAAGAATATGGCACAAACGAAATGTCATATGGAACAGAGAAGTGCTATCGCTGTGGCAGAACAACACACGACCAGCATGATTGCTGGTTCAAAGACAGTGTGCAGACAGTGTGGAAAAGTAGGACACATAGCACGAGTCTGCAGGTCGGGAAAGAAAACCAGCAATAAGAAACCGACCAAAGGAAAGTAGAAGAAGGTACATAAGATAACAGAGAATAGTTCAGACGAACAAAAGAGTGATAACGACTCCGAAAGCAGGGAACTGAGTTGTCTGAAACTACATAATGTGATCACAACAGAGGATCACCGAACCATTTGGGTCACTCTCAAGATAGCAGGAGTCCAGGTAAAGATGGAATTGGACACAGGATCAGCCCTAACAGTCATAAACCGACGGGACTATGAGCGGCTATTCCCACACATACCCTTGAGAGACACAAAAATTATTTTGAAGACGTACACGGGGCAAAAAGTCTACCCCAAAGGAAAAATAAGGGTGACCGTTATATATAACAATAAGGAAACACCAAAACTAGACCTGTATGTATTGCAAGATGGAGGACCACCATTACTGGGACGTGAATGGATCCAGAAAATACAACTGGATTGGCATTCCATACAGGCACTGACTGTGGCTGACAAAAAGGATGACGACGTCACACCTGGGCGACTGTCAAAGATCCTAACTGACACGAAAGAAGTGTTCCAGCAAGGACTTGGAACACTAAAAGGCATGACAGTGACGATTAAAATTGAAGAAAACGCAAGTCCAAATTTTTTTAAGGCCAGACCAGTACCTTATGCGATCCGCCCAGCCGTCGAAGCAGAGCTGGAGAGTCTGGAATGTTCAGGTGTACTGTCCAAGGTAGACTGGAGCGAGTGGGCTACACCCATCGTCCCTGTGATGAAAAAGTCGTTGAGCAGCACGCCTGGGGAACCAAGGAAGGTTTGCATCTGTGGGGACTTTAAGGTAACAGTGAACCCAGTCCTTCACACCGTACAATATCCACTTCCGCGGATTGAAGATATTTTCGCCTCGCTATCTGGAGGGAAACGCTTCACTAAGATTGATCTGGCCCAGGCGTATCTGCAAATGGAGGTAGAAGAAGCATCAAAAAAATACCTCACAATCAACACCCATAAAGGTCTCTACCAATACAACCGGCTGGTATTCGGGGTAGCATCAGCTCCGGCTATTTGGCAGAGGGCAATGGAACAAGTCCTGCAAGGGATCCCAGGGACCCAGTGTTATTTGGACGACATCCTGGTCACGGGCGAAAATGACAGTGATCACCTTGCCAACCTGGAGCAGGTGCTCACTAGATTGCAGGAATATGGGCTCCGAGCTAACCGCCCCAAATGCGAGTTTTTTAGAAAACAGATCTCGTATTGTGGCCACGTTATCGATAAAGAGGGGTTACGTAAGTCCCCAGAGAAGATTGAGGCAGTAGTCAAGGCTCCAGCACCGGAAAATGTGTCACAACTGAGGTCGTTCCTCGGGCTGGTAAACTACTACCATAAGTTCTTGCCAAATTTGTCTACAATACTACACCCACTGAACACCCTACTGCAAACTGGGGTACCATGGAAGTGGAGTGACGAATGTAGACGAGCTTTCCAGAAGAGCAAAACACTAATCACATCGAAAGAGGTATTGGCCCATTACAACCCAGCATTACCAATTCGGTTGGCATGTGATGCGTCACCCTACGGCATTGGAGCGGTGCTGTCGCACAAATTCTCGGACGGCTCAGAGAGGCCAATAGCCTTTGCGTCACGATCACTAACGTCAGCCGAGCGTAACTACGCCCAGATTGACAGGGAGGCCCTCAGCCTAGTGTGGGGAGTGAAAAAGTTCAATCACTATCTGCACGGGCAGAAATTCACCTTGCTGACTGATCACCAGCCTCTTGTCTCCATTTTTAATCCAGAGAAGGGCGTTCCAGTGATGACTGCGCAACGACTACAAAGATGGTCACTTTTTCTAGGGGCGCACCACTATGAGATTGAATATAAGGGCACGAAACAGCATGGAAATGCTGATGGGCTATCACGCCTGCCACTGCCTACTGCGGAGGAAGCACCAGCAGTGGATCCTGTCGAAATATTCCATTCGACTATAGTTGAATACCTACCGGTAACTAACGCTTGTATCGAAAAAGAAACCCGAAATGACCCGACACTGTCTCGGGTATATGATTTGACGGTGAAGGGATGGCCAGCACCTGGCGACTCACTGTTGCCAGCATTCTCGACAAGGAGAGAACAGCTGTCAGTGTGCCGGGGGACCTTGATGTGTGGATCCCGAGTGGTAATTCCACCCAAGTTAAGGGATAGAGTGCTCAATGAGCTTCATGAGGGTCATCTGGGAGGGGTAAAAATGAAAAGTCTAGCCAGGGCTTATGTGTGGTGGCTGGGAATCGATAAACAAATCGAGGACCTGACCAAGAGCTGCTCAGGATGCCAGAAAGTCCAAAATGCACCACCACAGGCCCCTCTACACCCATGGGAGTGGCCCTCATCTCCATGGCAACGGGTGCATATTGATTTTGCTGGTCCATTCATGGACTCAATGTTTTTAATAGCCGTGGATGCGCACTCGAAATGGCCTGAGGTCATCAAAATGTCCTCCACCACCATGGAGAAAACTATTGCAGTCCTACGGACCATTTTTGCCAGGAATGGCTTGCCAGAACAGATTTGCTCCGACAACGGACCACAGTTTGTGTCCGAAGAGTTCCGGAGGTTCTTGAAAAAGAATGGGGTAAGGCATTACACATCCGCCCCGTATCATCCAGCCACAAATGGATTGGCTGAGAGGTTCGTACAAACCTTTAAGAAGGCAATAAAGGCTATGTACAATGACAACATTCCGCTGCAGCACAAGGTGGACAATTTCCTGTTCGCCTACCGGAATGCGACACATGCAGTCACCAACCAGGCCCCAGCCATGATGTTCTTTAACCGAAAGTTAAGATCTCGCCTGGATTTGCTCAGACCAAACGTACGAAGAGATGTTGAGAGTAAGCAATTCCAGCACATCCATGAGAAGCCAACAAGGAGCTTCAATGTAGGGCAACCAGTCTTGGCCCGCGACTACCGAACAGAAAAATGGCAGCCAGGAACGATATGCACACGGCAGGGCCCACTAATGTACACAGTGGACGTTGGGGAGGGCATCGTGAGATGCCATGCTGACCAGATCCTAGAGTCACAGGAACAAGTCAACCCCATGCCTCGCCCATACGTACCTGGTGATGAACCCGATGTACAGGTCGCATCTACCCCAGAAACAGTAGCATCGGAAGCTGATGAACCAACTGACGACAGGGGGCCAGAATCGCCTCCGCACCAAGAGCAAGACACTCGGGAAAGGCGCTATCCAGAAAGGATCAGGAAGCCTCCCCAAAGACTGAATTTATAAATAGACTATTTTCAGCTAATGTTGCATGTTAAAAGTGTTAATTGTAATTAGTTTGATATTTAATTGTTAAATGAGTGTTATGGTACTGTTAATCTAAAAGGGGAGGAATTGTAATGTATGTACCTTTAAGGGGGGGACTACTTTTTACAGCTCATGTATACTGTAGTACCGGCAGTGACCACACCTGTATATAACGTTGAGTAGTAATCTGTACAGATCAGTTGTAGTCTGAGCCACGTTGAGTAAACACCGTTTGTACCGTTCTCTGCAGTCTGTGTCTGATTATACACGGATGTAACAGGCAGCACCTCCCAAACCCGCCACCTCTTCCACCTAGAAGGACAAGGGCAGCAGGCGCACGGGAACACCACCACCTCCAAGTTCCCCTCCAAGTCACACACCATCCTGACTTGGAAATATATCGGCCGTTCCTCCATCGTCGCTGGGTAAAAATCCTGGCACTCCCTCCCTAACAGCACTGTGGGAGCACCTTCACCACACGGACTGCAACGGTTCAAGAAGGCGGCTCACCACCACCTTCTCAAGGGCAATTAGGGGATGGGCAATAAATGCTGGCAATGCCAGCGACGCCCACATCCAAGGAAGGAATAAAAAAAAATTATACACCAACAAAATTTAATAGTAAACTGAAATCTAGCAAAGCTTAATACTGAAAGTAATAAAAGAGATTATATTCTAACGGAGGTAGAGCGGTGGTGTCAGAATTCCCTTTTCTGTATTTATTTCTACTACATTTACACCATTACTCAGATTTGCAATGCGTTCGTGTTGCTTCTAGTTTCATTACAATGAAGTTTCTAATCCACCTTAATTTGTCTTCAACAAGGATATCAAGGCCTCGGAGAGGGTGAGGAGGCGATTTACCGGAATGGTTCCAGGGATGAGGGACTTCAGTTATTGTGGAGAGACTGCAGAAGCTGGGGATTGTTCTCCTTAGAGCAGAGAAGGTTAAGGGGAGATTCAATCGAGGCGTTCAAAATCATGAAGGGGTTTCGATCGAGTAAATAAGGAGAAACGCGGGACTGCAGCGGTTCAAGGAGGCGGCTCACCGCCACCTTCCCGAGGGGCCACCAGGGATGGGCAATAAATGCCGGCCTTGCCAGCGACGCCCACATCCCGAGGATGAATGAGATCAGGGATGAGCGACTGCAGTTACGTGGAGAAACTAGAGAAGCTGGGATTGCTCTCCTTAGAGCAGAGAAGGTTAAGAGGAGATTTAATAGAGGCGTTCAAAATTACGAGGGGGTTTGATAGAGTAAATAAGGAGAGACTGTTTCCAGTGGCAGGAGGGTCGGTAACCAGAGGACACAGATTTAAGATAATTGGCAAAAGAACCAGAGGGGGAGATGAGAAGAATGTGACGTAAGAAAACTACTAGGCACTTGGTCTAAGCGATAAACAAAGCTTTAATCAACTGTTTTACAACATGGAGGTCTAGTTGTGTCCTTCACTAGTTCCTGTTAAAGAATGTCCTGAGCAAGCTGGGCCCGTGCCCGAGTATTTATACTCTCCCTGGACAGCGCCACCTGCAGGCCGCCCAGTATTATTTCATAAGTCATTTCCACATAAATGACAAGATTCATGTCAGAATGTTTTTTTACGCAGCGAGTTGTTGTGATCTGGAACGCGCTGCCTGAAAGGGCGGTGGAAGCAGATTCAATAGTGACATTCAAAAGGGGAAATGGATAAATACTTGAGAAGGAAAAAAAATTGCAGGGCTGTGGGGAAAGAGCAGGGGTGGCGGGAGGGAGCGGGTCTAATTGGAGGGCTCTTTCAAAGAGCCGGCACAGGCACCATGGGCCGAGCGGCCTCCTCCTACGCTGTACCATTCTGTGAGCGATGAATCTTCTTCACCTGCTGCCACGCTCTGTGCTCACAGCTGCCCTCAGGTGGACGACGACGGCACCGCGGTTTGACGCGCAGAAATCGGGAGTTCGGCTAAATTCGCCGGTTAGGTGAATTTGTCCTCATTTCCTGGGGTCACGGAACTTGCATCAAGCGCAGTGTAGGAGGAGTTGATGTCCTGTTTGAAAAAGGATGCATGGCGACTTTAAAAAAAAGTTCCTTTGACACAGAAGAGGTGACTTTAAGGGACGTGAATCCAACTGAATATTAAGCGGCTCCAATCGTTGAATGATTTTTTTTAAATTTGGTTATGGGATGTGGGCGTCGCTGGCAAGGCCGGCATTTATTGGCCATCCCCTAATTGCCCCTTGAGAAGGTGGTGGTGAGCCGCCTTCTTGAACCGCTGCAGTCCCGTGTGGTGAAGGTACTCCCACAGTGCTGTTAGGGAGGGTGTTCCAGGATTTTGACCCAGTGACGATGAAGGAATGGCCCGATATATTTCCAAGTCGGGATGGTGTGTGGCTTGGAGGGGAACATGGAGGTGGTGGTGTTCCCATGCGCCTGCTGCCCTTGTCCTTCTAGGTGGAAGAGGTCGCGGGTTCGGGAGGTGCTGCCGAAGAAGCCTTGGCGAGTTGCTGCAGTGCATCTTGTAGATGGTACACACTGCAGCCACGGTGCGCCGGTGGTGGAGGGAGTGAATGTTTAAGGTGGTGGATGGGGTGCCAATCAAGTGGGCTGTTTTGTCCTGGATGGTGTCGAGCTTCTTGAGTGTTGTTGCAGCTGCACTCATTCAGGCAAGTGAAGAGTATTCCATCACACTCCTGACTTGTGCCGTGTAGATGATGGAAAGGCTTTGGGGAGTCAGGAGGTGAGACACTTGCCACAGAATACCCAGCCTCTGACCTGCTCTTGTTGCCGCAGTGTTTATGTGGCTGGTCCAGTTAAGTTTCTGGTCAATGGTGACCCCCCAGGATGTTGATGGTGGGGGATTTGGCGATGGTAATGCCGTTGAATGTCAAGGGGAGGTGGTTAGACTCTCGCTTGTTGGAGATAGTCATTGCCTGGCACTTCTGTGGCGCGAATGTTACCTGCCAGTTATCAGCCCAAGCCTGAACGTTGTCCAGGTCTTGTTGCATGCGGGCATGGACTGCTTCATTATCTGAGGAGTTGTGAATGGCGCTGAACACTGTGCAGTCATCAGCGAACATCCCCATTTCTGACCTTATGTTGGAGGGAAGGTCATTGATGAAGCAGCTGAAGATGGTTGGGCCGAGGACACTGCCCTGAGGAACTCCTGCAGCGGTGTCCTGGGGCTGTGATGATTGACCTTCAATCACCACAACCATCTTCCTTTGTGTTAGGTGTTACTAGATACAGCACAGGAGGAGGCCATTCGGCCCATCGTGCCTGTAGCGGCTCTTTGAAAGAGCTCTCCAATTAGTCCCACTCCCCCCTGCTCCTTCCCCCCCCGTAGCCCTGCAAACTTAGTCCCCTTCAAATATTTGTGATGTTCAAAGTATTTAATGCAGGTGAATCAGACACGGCCGAGTGCGATCGATTTTTAAAGGCCGGTGGATTAAGCAGCAGGAAGACGGAGGTCCAATTTCCCATCTGAATGGGACACGGTTTAAACCAAGGCTGGTCCCCGGATCAGATCAGGTGCAGAACCCGAGTCAAACTGGGAGGAATCGAAAGGTTCTCGTTTTAAAGTCCCGTTAAACCCATCCGCCGATGGGGCGGGCTTAGAATTCACACAGTGGCCGAAAAAAATATCACTTCATGTTTAAATTAATTTGAGTGTCAGCAACACGTCCTTATCTATATCCTTGTTCGGTATCTCATGTCCTATATTAGGTTGTTGGAGCTGTTGTATCAGGACGGGGAATCTCCCCGGGGGTAATTTTGTCTTTGTGCGGATGAATAAAACGGTCGATTGCTCGTTTTCACGGAATCACGGAAAGCTACAGCACAGGAGGAGGTCACTCGTCCCGTCGTGCCTGTGCCGGCTCTCTGAAAGAGCTGTCGTGATTAGTCCCACTACCCCCCTGCTTTTTACCCGTAATCCTGTGAGCTCCTCATCCTCGAGGACCTGTCCAACTCCCTTTTCAAAATTATTGATGGAAGCAGCTTCCGCCACCTTTGCGGGGCGAGCGTTCCGGATCCCCGACAACTCCCCGAGTGAAGAGGTTTCTCCTCATCTCTCCTCTAGATCTTTTGCCAATGAATTTGAATCTGTGACCTCTAGTTATTGACCCACTTGCTAGAGGGAATATATTTTTTCCCTATTTACTCTATTAAAAGCTCTCATCTTGAAAACCTCAATTTGATCACCTCTTAACCTTCTCTGTTCTAAGGAGTTTTATGTCTCTTTATTTTCATTGAATTTCTTCGGCAGCACCTCCCAAACCCGCGACCTCCACCACCTAGAAGGACAAGGGCAGCAGGCGCATGGGAACACCACCACCTCCAAGTTCCCCTCCGAGTCCCACACCATCCCGACTTGGAAATATATCGGGCCGTTCCTTAATCGTCGCTGGGTCAAAATCCCGGAACTCCCTCCCTAACAGCGCTGTGGGAGCACCTTCACCACACGGACTGCAGCGGTTCAAGAAGGTGGCTCACCACCACCTTCTCAAGGGCGACTAGGGGATGGGCAATAAATGCTGGCATTGCCAGCGACGCCCACATCCCATGAATGAATACAAACATATAGCTAAAAATCAGGAGAGATGTAAATCAGGCTGCCCACTCACTCAAGATCTATCCCCTCGTCCCGTTAGTCCCACTCTTTCCCCATATCCCTGCAATTTTCTCTCCTGCAAATATTCATCCAATTCCCTTTTGAAGGCTGCTATTGAATCTGTATACACCACCCTATCGGGCAGTGCATTCCAAATCCTAACCACTCGTCGCGTAAAAAAGTTTTTCCTCATGTCACGATTGGGAGAAGGGGAAGTGCAACGAGACCTGGGTGTCCTTGTGCACCAGTCGCTGAAGGTAAGCATGCAGGTGCAGCAGGCGGTTAAGAAGGCAAATGGTATGTTGGCCTTCGTAGCGAGAGGATTTGAGTACAGGAACAAGGATGTCTTGCTGTAGTTGTACAGGGCCTTGGTGCGACCACACCTTGAGTATTGTGTGCAGTTTTGGTCGCCTTATCTGAGGAAGGATGTTCTTGCCATGGAGGAAGTGCAGCAAAGATTCACCAGACTGATACCTGGGATGGCAGGAATGACGTATGAGGAGAGATTGGGTCGATTGGGCTTATACTCACTGGAGTTTAGAAGAATGAGAGGGGATCTCATTGAAATTTATAAAATTCTGTCAGGCCTGGACAGGCTAGATGCAGGAAGGATGTTCCCGATGGTCGGGGAGTCCAGAACCAGGGGTCACAGTCTAAGGATAAGGGGTAAGCCATTTAGGACTGAGATGAGGAGGAATTTCTTCATCCAGAGAGTGGAAGCAAGTCATCCTCGCTTCCGAGGGACTGCCCAAGAGAGAGTCCTACTGCCACCCTATTCCCCTATCCTTTCCTTCTACCATCATCTAACCTATTCTTAAATGTTGTTTCTGCTTCACTCACAACCTCTGGTACTTCCCACTATCTACGTCCTCATGTTCTTGAACCCCCCTCAACTACAATCTGTTTCTATCTGCTCTGTCCCATCCTTTCATAATTTTAAAACACCTCCATCAATCATCCCGAAATCTCCTCCGCCCTGCTAAACTGTTGAAATGTCCTTATCCTCGTGAATCTGCCCTGCACCCTCTCCACTGCCTCATCCTTCCTATAGCGTGGAGCCCAAAATTGCTCACACAACTCCAGCTGTGGTCTAAGGTTGTATGTAGATTTACCATTATGCCTCAACTATCACATTCTCTACCTATTTATATGGAAGCCAATATTCCATAACATTTTTATCCACTTGAGGTGCCGCTTTTAATGTCTCATCAACCTGAACTCTCAAATCCATCGACTCTTCCCCGTCCCTCAATGGGGTAGATCTTGACTTTGGGCGACAAGTGTTAAACCGGCGACAGCGAGTCGGCAGCCTGTTTTATATCTCTCCCCATTTTTATTTCCACTGAAGTCAATAAGAACGTAAGAAATAGGAGCGGGAGTCGGTCATTCGGCCCCTCGAGCCTGCTCCGCCATTCAATGAGATCACGGCTGATCCGATCTTGGCCTCAACTCCCTGCCCGCTACCCATACCCCTTGATTCCCCTGTTTTTCAAATATCTGTCTCTCTCCGCCTTGAATATATTCAGTGACCCCGCCTCCACAGCTCTCTGGGGTAGAGAATTCCAAAGATTCACCGCCCTCTGAGAGAAGAAATTCCTCCTTATCTCAGTCCTCAATGGGCGACCCCTTATTCTGAGACTGTGCCCCCGGTTCAATCGGGAGACGGGCTGGGCTACCTGTTTGCAATCACCCGTTTTATATATAATCAAAATCTACCCTAATTACTATTTTTTTTGAACCAAACTGTACCAGCGCACTTACTGGCACTGAACTGCATACGCCGCTTTTTGGCCCATTCCACCATCTTATCAATACTCCCCCGACGGCTTTCTCTGGTCCCCAGAATGATCGTTTCCACCTCCTGAGCTAGATAACCCTGCAATTTCTGGAAAACGGTATCAAATAGTGTTTTACGTGTTTGTCACATCACAATTCCTTCATAGAACAAAGAAATTGAATGACTTATCCTATTTCTTTTCCCCTTGTGGTTTTCCCCTCTTCTGTTCCTTTTCAAATTGTGTTCCTGTGTAACATCTTCCAGTTCTGGGGGAAGGGCCTGTAGCACAAACCAAACACTGTCTGACCTGCTGAGTGTTTGCAACCTTTTCTCTTTCGATTCCGACTGCCAGCGTCTGCAGAATTTTTCTTTCTTTCAGAACACAAAACCGTGCTTTAAAAAAATGTCGTACCCAGTGAGGGGATATTTAGTGAGTTTAAAACTGTTCTCCGTTTCCATTTGCAACAGTTCCACCTTCAAGTTCGTGTTTGTTCTTTGATCCAGTGTGCCAGGAGCCTACAGGCTGACCCGAGTTGGTTTGGGAGCCACTGCAGACCAGGGATGAGCGACTGCAGTTACGTGGAGAAACTGGAGAAGCTGGGATTGCTCTCCTTGGAGCAGAGAAGGTTAAGAGGAGATTTAATCGAGGCGTTCAAAACTGTGAAGGGTTTTGATAGAGTAAATAAGGAGGAACTGTTTCCAGTGGCAGGAGGGTCGGTAACCAGAGGACACGGATTTAAGATAATTGGCAAAAGAACCAGAGGGGGAGATGAGGAGAATGTTTTTTACGCAGCGAGTTGTTGTGATCTGGAACGCGCTGCCTGAAAGGGCGGTGGGAGCAGATTCAATAGTGACTTTCAAAAGGGAATTGGAGAAATACTTGAAGGGGAAAAATTCACAGGGCTGTGGGGAACGAGCAGGGGGGAGTGGGACTAATTGGAGAGCTCGTTCAAAGAGCCGGCACAGGCACGGTGGGCCCAATGGCCTCCTCCTGTGCTGTAAGGTTACAATGCACCACTTTCCACTATAACGCATATTTCAACCAGCATTTTGAAAGACTCGCATTTCTACAGCGCCTTTCACAACCTCAGGCCGTCCCAAAGCGCTTTACAGCCAATGAAGTACTTTTTGAAGTGAGGTCACTGTTGTAATGTAGGAAAGGTTGCAGCCAATTTGCACACAAGATCCCACAAACAGCGACGTGACAATGACCAGATCATCTGCTTTAGTGATGTTGGTTGAGGGATAAATATTGGCCCCAGGACACCGGGGAGAACTCCCCCTGCTCTTCTTCAAATAGTGGCCGTGGGATCTTTTACATCCACCTGAGAGGGCAGACGGGGCCTCGGTTTAATGTCTCATCCGAAAAACGGCCCCTCCGACAGTGCAGCTTCCCTCAGTACCGCCCCTCCGACAGTGCGGCGCTCCCTCAGTACTGCCCCTCCGACAGTGCGGCGCTCCCTCAGTACCGCCCCTCCGACAGTGCGGCGCTCCCTCAGTACCGCCCATCCGACAGTGCGGCGCTCCCTCAGTACCGCCCCTCCGACAGTGCGGCGCTCCCTCAGTGCCGCCCCTTGGACAGTGCGGCGCTCCCTCAGTACTGCCCCTCCGACAGTGCGGCGCTCCCTCAGTACCGCCCCTCCGACAGTGCGGCGCTCCCTCAGTACCGCCCATCCGACAGTGCGGCGCTCCCTCAGTACTGCCCCTCCGACAGTGCGGCGCTCCCTCAGTACCGCCCCTCCGACAGTGCGGCGCTCCCTCAGTACCGCCCCTCCGACAGTGCGGCGCTCCCTCAGTACCGCCCCTCCGACAGTGCGGCACTCCCTCAGTACTGCCCCTCCGACAGTGCGGCGCTCCCTCAGTACCCCCCCTCCGACAGTGCGGCGCTCCCTCAGTACTGCCCCTCCGACAGTGCGGCGCTCCCTCAGTACTGCCCCTCCGACAGTGCGGCGCTCCCTCAGTACTGCCCCTCCGACAGTGCGGCGCTCCCTCCGTACCGCCCCTCCGACAGTGCGGCGCTCCCTCAGTACTGCCCCTCCGACAGTGCGGCGCTCCCTCAGTACTGCCCCTCCGACAGTGCGGCGCTCCCTCAGTACTGCCCCTCCGACAGTGCGGCGCTCCCTCGGTACCCCCCCCTCCGACAGTGCGGCGCTCCCTCAGTACTGCCCCTCCTCCAGTGTGGCGCTCCCTCAGTACCGCCCCTCCGACAGTGCGGCGCTCCCTCAGTACCGCCCCTCCTAAAACCCTAATGGGCTCACTAATGTCCCTTTAGGGACGGAAACCTGCCGTCCTTACCCAGTCTGAGTCTACACGTGACTCCAGTCCCACACCAACGTGGTTGGGCTCTTAACTGCCCCTCTGAAGTGTCCGAACGAGCTGGGGATGGACGCTAAATCCCGTTCTGGCCAGCGCTGCGCACATCCCGGGAATGAATATTAAAAAGAGGCGGGCGGGGGGGGGTGGGGAAAGTGAGTAGAGAAGGGGGTTCAACATCTCGCCGTCTGGAACTGTACAGCCCGTGTGTGTCGCAGTGTCAGCTCCTGTACACGTGCAGCACGGGTAAAACATGCGCGTGGACAGGATTCGGCTCGGCGGTGACTGCCCCCCATGGCCGAACAGCCCTTGGACGAACACTCTCTCAGATCACCCAGGGGGCTGCGGAAGAGGAGGGGCATCCTCATGGAACCGTAACCCAGGACGACTCGCGGGAGGAGGTGTTTTTTGTTGTACGCACGGCTCCACACGTCACTCGATACGACTCCTTTATTGATCGGCCGCAGATAACTCTGGTCCGGTACAGTTCACGTCACACCCGAAGCACGCGCGTTAACGGTGGGTACGCCGGGGGGGAGGGCGGGGGCCTCAACCGACACCCACACACCTTCCCGACCCACACGAGTCCCAAAGCGGCTGCTGACCCCGGTCCCAGCGACGACGAGCGTAGACTCCGGGAGTCCGGTCCCGCGGTCAGCTCTCCCCCTCCGGCGCCTCTCCCGCCTGTTCCTCCTCCTTCTGCCGCTGCTGCTGACTGAGCCAGTACTTGTAGCGCCGGGTCTTCGGGAGCTCGAAGTTCACCACCGACATGGGCATTCGGATCATCTCGATGCCGTTCACCTGCAGGGGCCAGGAGTCAGATCAGAGTTTAAACAAAACCGCCAGCCCCTCCTGTGGCATGTTGGCCTTTATTGCAAGGGGGTTGGAGTATAAGAGTGAGGAAGTCTTGCTCCAATTGTACAGGGCCTTGGTGAGACCACACCTGGAGTACTGGGCACAGTTCTGGTCTCCTTATCTGAGGAAGGATATACTTGCCTTGGAGGCGGTGCAACAAAGGTTCACTAGATTGATTCCTGGGATGAGAGGTCTGCCCTATGAGGAGAGATTGTGTAGAATGGGCCGATACTCTCTGGAGTTTAGAAGAATGGGAGGTGATCTCATTGAAACGTACAAGATTCTGAGGGGGATTGACAGGGTAGATGCTGAGAGGCTGTTTCCCCCTGGCTGGAGAGTCTAGAACCAGGGGTCACAGTCTCAGGATAAGGGGTCGGCCATTGAGGACTGAGATGAGGAGGAATTTCTTCACTCAGAGGGCGGTGAATCTTTGGAATTCTCTGCCCCAGAGGGCTGTGGAGGCTCAGTCGTTGAGTATATTCAAGGCCGAGATCGAGAGATTTTTGGACTCTCGGGGAATCAAGGGATCGGGCGGGAAAGTGGAGCTGAGGTCGAAGATCAGCCATGATCTTATTGAATGGCCGGAGCAGGCTCGAGGGGCAATATGGCCGACTCATTGAAACATAGAAGATAGGAGCAGGAGTCGGCCATTCGGCCCCTCGAGCCTGCTCCGCCATTCAATGAGATCATGGCTGATCATCCAAACTCAGTACCCTGTCCCTGCCTTCTCCCCATATCCCTTGATCCCTTTAGCCTTAAGAAATATATCCAACTCTTTCTTGAATATATTTAATGAATTGGCCTCAACTGCTTTCTGTGGTAGAGAATTCCACAGGTTCACCACTCTCTGGGTGAAGAAATTCCTCCTCATCTCTGTCCTAAATGGCCTACCCCTTATCCTGAGACTGTGACCCCTGGTTCTGGACTCCCCCGCCATCGGGAACATCCTTCCTGCATCTAGTCTGTCTAGCCCTGTTAGAATTTTATAACTTTCAATGAGATCCCCTCTCATTCTTCTAAACTCCAGCGAGTATAAGCCCAATCGACCCAATCTCTCCTCATACGTCATTCCTGCCATCCCAGGTATCAGCCTGGTGAATCTTCGCTGAACTCCTTCCATGGCAAGAACATCCTTCCTCAGATAAGGCGACCAAAACTGCACACAATACTCAAGGTGTGGTCTCACCAAGGCCCTGTACAACTGCAGCAAGACATCCTTGTTCCTGTACTCGAACCCTCTCGCTACGAAGGCCAACATACCATTTGCCTTCTTAACCGCCTGTTGCACCTGCATGCTTGACTCCTGCTTCTAATTCTTATGTTACAGCAACAGACTGGCCTTTTATTTTTTATTTTAAATGCCACACTTCAATTTGCATTTGTAATAAAGTACCTGAACATACACGTGTATGTTGCAAACATCATCACCTTTCGCAGTGTTTTAATAATCTATTTTCTTTACCCCTTATCAAGGCGATGATGTCCCCACTGTCACAATTCAATGCAGTTAAGAGGGAGCTTTACTCTGTATCTAACCCGTGCTGTGCCTGCCCTGGGAGTGTTTGATGGGGCAGTGTAGAGGGAGCTTTACTCTGTATCTAACCCGTGCTGTACCTGCCCTGGGAGTGTTTGATGGGACAGTGTAGAGGGAGCTTTACTCTGTATCTAACCCGTGCTGTACCTGCCCTGGGAGTGTTTGATGGGACGGTGTAGAGGGAGCTTTACTCTGAATCTAACCCGTGCTGTACCTGCCCTGGGAGTGTTTGATGGGACAGTGTAGAGGGAGCTTTACTCTGTATCTAACCCCGTGCTGTACCTGCCCTGGGAGTGTTTGATGGGACAGTGTAGAGGGAGCTTTACTCTGTATCTAACCCGTGCTGTACCTGCCCTGGGAGTGTTTGATGGGACAGTGTAGAGGGAGCTTTACTCTGTATCTAACCCGTGCTGTACCTGCCCTGGGAGTGTTTGATGGGACAGTGTAGAGGGAGCTTTACTCTGTATCTAACCCGTGCTGTACCTGCCCTGGGAGTGTTTGATGGGACAGTGCAGAGGGAGCTTTACTCTGTATCTAACCCGTGCTGCACCTGCCCTGGGAGTGTTTGATGGGACAGTGTAGAGGGAGCTTTACTCTGTATCTAACCCGTGCTGTGCCTGCCCTGGGAGTGTTTGATGGGACAGTGTAGAGGGAGCTTTACTCTGTATCTAACCCGTGCTGTACCTGCCCTGGGAGTGTTTGATGGGGCAGTGTAGAGGGAGCTTTACTCTGCATCTAACCCGTGCTGTACCTGCCCTGGGAGTGTTTGATGGGACAGTGCAGAGGGAGCTTTACTCTGTATCTAACCCGTGCTGTACCTGCCCTGGAAGTGTTTGATGGGACAGTGTAGAGGGAGCTTTACTCTGTATCTAACCCGTGCTGTACCTGCCCTGGGAGTGTTTGATGGGACAGTGTAGAGGGAGCTTTACTCTGTATCTAACCCGTGCTGTGCCTGCCCTGGGAGTGTTTGATGGGGCAGTGTAGAGGGAGCTTTACTCTGTATCTAACCCGTGCTGTACCTGCCCAGGGAGTGTTTGATGGGACAGTGTAGAGGGAGCTTTACTCTGTATCTAACCCGTGCTGTACCTGCCCTGGGAGTGTTTGATGGGACAGTGTAGAGGGAGTTTTACTCTGTATCTAACCCGTGCTGTACCTGCCCTGGAAGTGTTTGATGGGACAGTGCAGAGGGAGCTTTACTCTGTATCTAACCCGTGCTGTACCTGCCCTGGGAGTGTTTGATGGGACAGTGTAGAGGGAGCTTTACTCTGTATCTAACCCGTGCTGTCCCTGCCCTGGGAGTGTTTGATGGGACAGTGTAGAGGGAGCTTTACTCTGTATCTAACCCGTGCTGTACCTGCCCTGGGAGTGTTTGATGGGACAGTGTAGAGGGAGCTTTACTCTGTATCTAACCCGTGCTGTACCTGCCCTGGGAGTGTTTGATGGGACTGTGTAGAGGGAGCTTTACTCTGTATCTAACCCGTGCTGTACCTGCCCTGGGAGTGTTTGATGGGACAGTGTACAGGGAGCTTTACTCTGTATCTAACCCGTGCTGTGCCTGCCCTGGGAGTGTTTGATGGGGCTGTGTAGAGGGAGCTTTACTCTGTATCTAACCCGTGCTGTACCTGCCCTGGGAGTGTTTGATGGGACAGTGTAGAGGGAGCTTTACTCTGTATCTAACCCGTGCTGTACCTGCCCTGGGAGTGTTTGATGGGACAGTGCAGAGGGAGCTTTACTCTGTATCTAACCCGTGCTGTACCTGCCCTGGGAGTGTTTGATGGGACTGTGTAGAGGGAGCTTTACTCTGTATCTAACCCGTGCTGTACCTGCCCTGGGAGTGTTTGATGGGACAGTGTACAGGGAGCTTTACTCTGTATCTAACCCGTGCTGTGCCTGCCCTGGGAGTGTTTGATGGGGCTGTGTAGAGGGAGCTTTACTCTGTATCTAACCCGTGCTGTACCTGCCCTGGGAGTGTTTGATGGGACAGTGTAGAGGGAGCTTTACTCTGTATCTAACCCGTGCTGTCCCTGCCCTGGGAGTGTTTGATGGGACAGTGTAGAGGGAGCTTTACTCTGTATCTAACCCGTGCTGTACCTGCCCTGGGAGTGTTTGATGGGACAGTGTAGAGGGAGCTTTACTCTGTATCTAACCCGTGCTGTACCTGCCCTGGGAGTGTTTGATGGGACAGTGTAGAGGGAGCTTTACTCTGTATCTAACCCGTGCTGCACCTGCCCTGGGAGTGTTTGATGGGACGGTGTAGAGGGAGCTTTACTCTGTATCTAACCCGTGCTGTACCTGCCCTGGGAGTGTTTGATGGGACAGTGTAGAGGGAGCTTTACTCTGTATCTAACCCGTGCTGTACCTGCCCTGGGAGTGTTTGATGGGGCAGTGTAGAGGGAGCTTTACTCTGTATCTAACCCGTGCTGTACCTGCCCTGGGAGTGTTTGATGGGACAGTGTAGAGGGAGCTTTACTCTGTATCTAACCCGTGCTGTACCTGCCCTGGGAGTGTTTGATGGGACAGTGTAGAGGGAGCTTTACTCTGTATCTAACCCGTGCTGTACCTGCCCTGGGAGTGTTTGATGGGACAGTGTAGAGGGAGCTTTACTCTGTATCTAACCCGTGCTGTACCTGCCCTGGGAGTGTTTGATGGGACAGTGTAGAGCGAGCTTTACTCTGTATCTAACCCGTGCTGTACCTGCCCTGGGAGTGTTCGATGGGACAGTGTAGAGGGAGCTTTACTCTGTATCTAACCCGTGCTGTACCTGCCGTGGGAGTGTTTGATGAGACAGTGTAGAGGGAGCTTTACTCTGTATCTAACCCGTGCTGTACCTGCCCTGGGAGTGTTTGATGGGACAGTGTAGAGGGAGCTTTACTCTCTATCTAACCCATGCTGTACCTGCCCTGGGAGTGTTTGATGGGGCAGTGTAGAGGGAGCTTTACTCTGTATCTAACCCGTGCTGTACCTGCCCTGGGAGTGTTTGATGGGGACACTGTAGAGGGAGCTTTACTCTGTATCTAACCTGTGCTGTACCTGCCCTGGGAGTGTTTGATGGGACAGTGTCGAGGGAGCTTTACTCTGTATCTAACCCGTACTGTACCTGCCCTGGGAGTGTGTGATGGGACAGTGTCGAGGGAGCTTTACTCTGTATCTAACCCGTGCTGTACCTGCCCTGGGAGTGTTTGATGGGGACAGTGCAGAGGGAGCTTTACTCTGTATCTAACCCGTGCTGTACCTGCCCTGGGAGTGTTTGATGGGACAGTGTAGAGGGAGCTTTACTCTGTATCTAACCCTGTGCTGTACCTGCCCTGGGAGTGTTTGATGGGGACAGTGTAGAGGGAGCTTTACTCTGTATCTAACCCGTGCTGTACCTGCCCTGGGAGTGTTTGATGGGGACAGTGTAGAGGGAGCTTTACTCTGTATCTAACCCGTGCTGTACCTGCCCTGGGAGTGTTTGATGGGGCAGTGTAGAGGGAGCTTTACTCTGTATCTAACCCGTGCTGTACCTGCCCTGGGGGTGTTTGATGGGACAGTGTCGAGGGAGCTTTACTCTGTATCTAACCCGTGCTGTACCTGCCCTGGGAGTGTTTGATGGGGACACTGTAGAGGGAGCTTTACTCTGTATCTAACCTGTGCTGTACCTGCCCTGGGAGTGTTTGATGGGACAGTGTCGAGGGAGCTTTACTCTGTATCTAACCCGTACTGTACCTGCCCTGGGAGTGTGTGATGGGACAGTGTCGAGGGAGCTTTACTCTGTATCTAACCCGTACTGTACCTGCCCTGGGAGTGTGTGATGGGACAGTGTAGAGGGAGTTTTACTCTGAATGAAGATGTTGGCAATTACTCACCGTGACCTCGCACCAGTGCTCGCCCCAGGTGGTGATCAGATCATCGGGAATCTTCAACGCCTCTAGCGGCACAAACACTCGGAGCTGGGAAAGAAATATGCAGCTTTCATTTAGTTATTTTGTTAACCTTCCCGGGGATCCCTCAGCTCTTTCACACTGCAGTCCAAGCTACTAAATCACTGCAGGTGGTGAATCAAAATAACAATCTCTTGGGAGGTTAGAACGCCCTACTCCCTCAGTACCACCCCTCCGACAGTGCGGCGCTCCCTCAGTACCGCCCCTCCGACAGTGTGGCGCTCCCTCAGTACCGCCCTCCGACAGTGCGGCGCTCCCTCAGTACCGCCCCTCCGACAGTGCGGCGCTCCCTCAGTACCGCCCCTCCGACAGTGCGGCACTCCCTCAGTACTGCCCCTCCGACAGTGCGGCGCTCCATAGAAACATAGAAGATAGGAGCAGGAGTAGGCCATTCGAGCCTGCTCTGCCATTCAATGAGATCATGGCTGATCATCCAAATTCAGTACCCTGTCCCTGCCTTCTCCCCATATCCCTTTAGCCTTAAGAAACATATCCAACTCTTCCTTGAATATACTTAATGAACTGGCCTCCACCGCCCTCTGTGGTAGAGAATTCCACAGGTTCACCACTCTCTGGGTGAAGAAATTCCTCATTTCAGTCCTAAATGGCTTACCCCTTATCCTTAGACTGTGACCCCTGGTTCTGGACTCCCCAGCCATCAGAAACATCCTTCCTGCATCTAGTCTGTCCAGGCCTGACAGAATTTTATAGGTTTCGATGAGATCCCCTCTCAATCTTCTAAACTCCAGCGAGTATAAGCCCAATCGACACAATCTCTCCTCATACGTCATTCCTGCCATCCCAGGTATCAGCCTGGTGAATCTTCGCTGCACTCCCTCCATGGCAAGAACGTCCTTCCTCAGGTAAGGCGACCAAAACTGCACACAATACTCAAGGTGCGGTCTCACCAAGGCCCTGTACAACTGCAGCAAGACATCCTTGTTCTTGTACTCGAACCCTCTTGCTACGAAGGCCAACATACCATTTGCCTTCTTAACCGCCTGCTGCACCTGCATGCTTACGTTCAGCGACTGGTGCACAAGGACACCCAGGTCTCTTTGCACTTCCCCTTCTCCCAATCTATTGCCATTCAAATAATAATCTGCCTTCCTGTTTTTGCCACCAAAGTGGATAACCTCACATTTATCCACATTATAGTGCATTTGCCATGTTTCTGCCCAATCACCCAACCTGTCCAAATCACACTGGAGTTTCACGACATCCTCCTCACAGCATACCCTCCCTCAGTACTGCCCCTCCGACAGTGCGGCGCTCCCTCAGTACTGCCCCTCCGACAGTGCGGCGCTCCCTCAGTACTGCCCCTCCGACAGTGCGGCGCTCCCTCAGTACTGCCCCTCCAACAGTGCGGCGCTCCCTCAGTACTGCCCCTCCGACAGTGCGGCGCTCCCTCAGTACTGCCCCTCCGACAGTGCGGCGCTCCCTCAGTACTGCCCCTCCGACAGTGCAGCGCTCCCTCAGTACTGCCCCTCCGACAGTGCGGCGCTCCCTCAGTACTGCCCCTCCGACAGTGCGTCGCTCCCTCAGTACTGCCCCTCCGACAGTGCAGCGCTCCCTCAGTACTGCCCCTCCGACAGTGCGTCGCTCCCTCAGTAGTGCCCCTCCGACAGTGCGGCGCTCCCTCAGTACTGCCCCTCCGACAGTGCGGCGCTCCCTCAGTACTGCCCCTCCGACAGTGTGGCGCTCCCTCGGTACTTCACTGGGAGTGTCGGCCTGGATTATGGGCCTAAGTCTCTGGAGTGGGGCTCGAACCCACGATCGTCTGACTTAGGGGTGAGAGAGAGTGCTACCCACTGAGCTACGCTGACAGTGCTTGCGAACAGCTACATATCTGCCACCCCTTGTTACCGAGACATGCTTCAGGTATGAGCACCAACAGGACGTTTAATCTTGGCTGGGTCCAACCCTCTCCCCGCCCTGCACGTACAGGAACTCTGGCTGATTTTCCCCTTCCTTTACCTCGGGGTAGGGAGGGACCTAGAGGCACAATAACATGTCATATAAAAAGAACACCTTGAGCATTGTGTGCAGTTTTGGTCGCCTTATCTGAGGAAGGATGTTCTTGCCATGGAGGGAGTTCAGCGAAGATTCACCAGGCTGATACCTGGGATGGCAGGAATGACGTATGAGGAGAGATTGTGTCGATTGGGCTTATACTCGCTGGAGTTTAGAAGAATGAGAGGGGATCTCATTGAAACTTATCAAATTCTAACAGGACTAGACAGACTAGATGCAGGAAGGATGTTCCCGATGGTCGGGGAGTCCAGAACCAGGGGTCACAGTCTAAGGATAAGGGGTAAGCCATTTAGGACAGAGATAAGGAGGAATTTCTTCACCCAGAGAGTGGTGAACCTGTGGAATTCTCTACCACAGAAGGCAGTTGAGGCCAATTCATTAAATATATTCAAGAAGGAGTTAGATATATTTCTTAAGGCTAAAGGGATCAAGGGATATGGGGAGAAGGCAGGGACAGGGTACTGAATTTGGATGATCAGCCATGATCTCATTGAATGGCGGAGCAGGCTCGAGGGGCCGAATGGCCGACTCCTGCTCCTATCTTCTGTGTTTCTATGAAAGACTTGAATTTCTGTAGCGCCTTTCACGACCTCAGGACATCCCAAAGCCGATGAAATACTTTTTGAAGTGTGGTCCTGTTGTAATGTAGAAAACGCGGCAGCCAATTTGCGCACAGCAAGCTCCCACAATCAGCAATGTGATCATGAGCAGATCCTCTGTTGGTTGAGGGATAAATATTGGCCCAGGACACCGGGGAGAACTCCCACCTGCTCTTCTTCGATATAGTGGCCCGTGCGAACTTTTACACCCACCTGAGAGGGCAGACGGGGGGCCTCGTTTTAATGCCTGGGGAGGGGAGGGGGGGCGGTACCTGGGCCCTTCCATCGCCGTCTCACTCACCTCCTTCAGGAACTGGCGACAGACGATCTCCTTTGTCAGCTCCCACTTCACATTGTTCTTCATCCTCACCATCAGCTTGGTATTCTTCAGGAACTCGACGGTCTGAGTGGCGGAAGCAGAGGGACTCTCAGAATGGGGGACAGCACAGAAGGGGGAGGCCATTCGGCCCGTCGGGCCTGTGTCGGCCCTTTGAACGAGCTCTCCAATTAGTCCCACTCCCCTCCTGCTCTCTCCCCACAGCCCTGCAAAATCTTCATTTTCCAAGTATTTCTCCAATTCCCCTTTTGAAAGTCACTCACTATTGAATCTGCTTCCACCGCCCTTTCAGGCAGCGCGTTCCAGATCACAACAACTCGCTGCGTTAAAACATTCTCCTCATCTCCCCCTCTGGTTCTTTTGCCAGTTATCTTCAATCGGTGTCCTCTGGTTACCGATAACCTCATCTTCTCAAATGCTCTTTTAAACCATGGCGCTATCCCGCACCGTGGGCCTCAACCCTTCACCTGGGCTCCTCAATAAAACTAAACATAAAAAACTGCACTGTACAACAACAACTTGTATTGATACAGCGCCTGTAACGTAAAACGTCCCAGGGTGCTTCACAGGAGCGATTATCAGACAAAATTTGACACCGAGCCATATAAGGAGATATTAGGACAGGTGACCAAAAGCTGGGTCAAAGAGGTCGGTTTTAAGGAGCGACTTAAAGGAGGAGAGAGAGAGGCGGAGAGGTTTAGGGAGGGAATTCCAGAGCTCGGGGTCCAGGCAGCTGAAGGCACGGCCGCCAATGGTGGAGCGATGGAAATCGGGGGATGGGCAAGAGCGCAGAATTGGAGGAGCGCAGAGATCTCGGAGGGGTGTAGGGCTGGAGGAGGTTACAGAGATCTCGGAGGGTTGTAGGGCTGGAGGAGGTTACAGAGATGGGGAGGGGTGTAGGGCTGGAGGAGGTTACAGAGATGGGGAGGGGTGTAGGGCTGGAGGAGGTTACAGAGATGGGGAGGGGTGTAGGGCTGGAGGAGGTTACAGAGATGGGGAGGGGTGTAGGGCTGGAGGAGGTTACAGAGATAGGGAGGGGTGTAGGGCTGGAGGAGGTTACAGAGATAGGGAGGGGTTCTGGGGCTGGAGGAGGTTACAGAGATGGGGAGGGGTGTAGGGGCTGGAGGAGGTTACAGAGATAGGGAGGGGTGTAGGGCTGGAGGAGGTTACAGAGATGGGGAGGGGTGTAGGGGCTGGAGGAGGTTACAGAGATGGGGAGGGTTGTAGGGGCTGGAGGAGGTTACAGAGATAGGGAGGGGTGTAGGTCTGGAGGGGGTTACAGAGATGGGGAGGGGTGTAGGGGCTGGAGGGGGTTACAGAGATAGGGAGGGGTGTAGGGGCTGGAGGAGGTTACAGAGATAGGGAGGGGTGTAGGTCTGGAGGGGGTTACAGAGATGGGGAGGGGTGTAGGGGCTGGAGGGGGTTACAGAGATAGGGTGGGGTGTAGGGGCTGGAGGAGGTTACAGAGATGGGGAGGGGTGTAGGGCTGGAGGGGGTTACAGAGATGGGGAGGGGTGTAGGGGCTGGAGGGGGGGTTACAGAGATGGGGAGGGGTGTAGGGGCTGGAGGGGGTTACAGAGATAGGGAGGGGTGTAGGGGCTGGAGGGGGGTACAGAGATAGGGGAGGGGTGTAGGGGGCTGGAGGAGATTACAGAGATAGGGAGGGGTGTAGGGGCTGGAGGGGGTTGCAGAGATGGGGAGGGGTGTAGGGGCTGGAGGGGGTTACAGAGATAGGGAGGGCTGTAGGGACTGGAGGAGGTTACAGAGATAGGGAGGGGTGTAGGGCTGGGGGAGGTTACAGCGATAGGGAGGGGTGTAGGGGCTGGAGGGGGTTACAGAGATAGGGAGGGGTGTAGGGCTGGAGGGGGTTGCAGAGATGGGGAGGGGTGTCGGGGCTGGAGGGGGTTACAGAGATAGGGAGGGGTGTAGGGACTGGAGGAGGTTACAGAGATAGGGAGGGGTGTAGGGCTGGGGGAGGTTACAGAGATAGGGGTGTAGGGGCTGGAGGGGGTTACAGAGATAGGGAGGGGTGTAGGGCTGGAGGAGGTTACAGAGATAGGGAGGGGTGTAGGGGCTGGAGGGGGTTACAGAGATAGGGAGGGGTGTAGGGGCTGGAGGAGGTTACAGAGATAGGGAGGGGTGTAGGGGCTGGAGGAGGTTACAGAGATGGGGAGGGGTGTAGGGGCTGGAGGAGGTTACAGAGATGGGGAGGGGTGTAGGGGCTGGAGGGGGTTACAGAGATGGGGAGGTTACAAGAGCAGCGAGACGCACTCACCATTTCTCCGGTCCGTGTCTGCGTTCTCTCCTCTGGTCTCCCCTCTCGGAGCAGCTGTCGCAACACAAGAAACCTCGTTTAGAAGGATTATTCTATTTCAATTCCTCCCCCCACCCCACCCCTCCCCTCCCCTCTCCCACACCCCTCCTCCCAGCCGACACCTGCGCGCACTGGGAACGGAAGCCTACGCTCTGCAGGAGAGGAGACCGTTGAATCGAGGGGCGGAAGAAGTAAAAAAGGCGGCGCGGCAACACGGCACTGACCCGTCGCTCCTGCTCGAACACGGCCTTGTTCTCCGGGGATGCGTAAACGGCGAGAGCCTGCGCAAGTAGCTGGTTGCGACCGATCGACTTTTTCACAAACACCGTGTCCCCTCGGCCTCCGAGTTCTTGGTTTGGTGGGGGGCGGGGTGGGGGGTTAGACAAAAAAAAAAGCACATCAAAAAGATTTACCAGAACGTTACCAGTTACGTGGCTTTATTGCTGCAATTACTGTAAATACATACTGGGAACCGTCTGCGTCAGAATCAGCTCCAGCTTCTCCTGGGGTGTCCGCTTCGTGTCTTCCACCAGTTTATACACCCGGTGTCTCCTGGGGTGCAGTCTGGCCGGTTTGCCTTCCTTAGGGAGCGGAACCTGCCACCAGCGCTCCACGATCACCGTCCGCTGTGAGAACAGAGCACCGTTAAGAAGCCGCTAGCAGGCTTTCCGCACAGGACCGGAGGACCCCTGCTAGGATTGCACAGTTGAGGTGGCCCAGGCACTGAGCGGGCGACTGTCGGGGAAAGTCACTGGGGCCTGGTAGCAAAGACTCTTACAGCACAGAATGGGGCCATTTGGCCCGTCGTGCTCTTTGAAAGAGCTGTCCAATTTTTTCCCTCACTCCAGCTTCCCACCCCCCCCCCCACTAACCCTGCAAATTACCCCTCTTCAAGGTGCTTGTCCAGTTGCCTTCTGAAAGTTCCTACAGAATCTGAATCCTTTCAGGTAGAGCGATCCAGATGTTAACAACCCTCTGTGTGAAGAAATTTCTCCTCTGGTTCCTCTGCCAATTATTTTAAATCTGTGAGCTTTGGTTACCGACCCACTTGCCAGAAGAAAGAGTTTCTCCCAGAAATGACCTTTAGAGGAGATTGTGGTGTTGGGGTCGTAGGCGAGGAGGACATTTAGAAACATAGAAACATAGAAGATAGGAGCAGGAGTAGGCCATTCGGCCCTTCGAGCCTGCTCCGCCATTCAACGAGATCATGGCTGATCATCCAAACCCTAGCACCCGGGCTCTACACCGACAGCCATCCCACCCAAGCCCTATCCCCGTAACCCCACGTATTTAATCCCCCCTAACACTAAGGGCCAATTTTTTATCATGGCCAATCAACCTAACCCGCACATCTTTGGACTGTGGGAGGAAACCGGAGCACCCGGAGGAAACCCACGCAAACACGGGGAGAATGTGCAAACTCCACACAGACAGTCACCCGAGGCCGGATTTGAACCCGGGTCCCTGGCGCTGTGAGGCAACAGTGCTAACCACTATGCCACCCTGCTGCCTGTTTATTAGTTTATACACCCGGTATAAACTGCAGAAGCATGGCAGATGCAATATAATGTGGATAAATGCGAGGTTATCCACTTTGGTGGCAAAAAACAGGAAGGCAGATTATTATCTGAATGGCAATAGATTGGGAGAAGGGGAAGTGCAACGAGACCTGGGCGTCCTTGTGCACCAGTCGCTGAAGGTAAGCATGCAGGTGCAGCAGGCGGTTAAGGCGGCAAATGGTATGTTGGCCTTCGTAGCGAGAGGGTTCGAGTACAGGAACAAGGATGTCTTGCTGCAGTTGTACAGGGCCTTGGTGAGACCACACCTTGAGTATTGTGTGCAGTTTTGGTCGCCTTATCTGAGGAAGGATGTTCTTGCCATGGAGGGAGTGCAGCGAAGATTCACCAGGCTGATACCTGGGATGGCAGGAATGATGTATGAGGAGAGGTTGGTTCGATTGGGCTTATACTCGCTGGAGTTTAGAAGAATGAGAGGGGATCTCATTGAAACTTATAAAATTCTGACAGGACTGGACGCAGGAAGGATGTTCCCGATGGTCGGGGAGTCCAGAACCAGGGGTCACAGTCTAAGGATAAGGGGTAGGCCATTTAGGACAGAGATGAGGAGGAATTTCTTCACCCAGAGAGTGGTGAACCTGTGGAATTCTCTACCACACAAGGCAGTGGAGGCCAATTCATTAAATATATTCAAGAAGGAGTTGGATATATTTCTTAAGGCTAAAGGGATCAAGGGGTATGGGGAGAAGGCAGGGACAGGGTACTGAATTTGGATGATCAGCCATGATCTCATTGAATGGCGGGACAGGCTCGAGGGGCCGAATGGCCGACTCCTGCTCCTATCGTCTATGTTTCTATGTTAGTTCGCCGGGGCCACTTCAGAGAGGCAGTTAGCCAACCACGTTGATGTGGGACTGGAGTCATATACAGGCCCAGACCGGGTAAGGACAGCAGGTTTCCTGCCCTAAAAAGAAACATTAGTGAACCCGTTGGGCTTTTACAAGAACCCGACAGCTTCATGGTCACTTTTACGGAGTTTTACAGAGTTTCCAAACTGAATTCACATTCTCAAAATGCTGCGGTGTGATGTGAACTCCCGTTCTCTGGATTATTAGTCCAGTAACGTGACCGCCACATCAGCGTAACCCTGTGCGTTCAATATAAATGAGACAAATTCATTATTTAATTGCCCTCGAGAAGGTGGAGGTACATTCATAATTGTATTTAAATTCAGTTATAGGCTCTCCAATAATCTGCTCCCGGCCCTGATAATCCCCCCCCACACTATAAACTCCCCCCGCCTCCCCCCCCCCCCGATAATCCACGCTCCCCTCGTTATAATCTCCCCCGCCCCTGCGACAATCCCCCCCGCGCGATTTGGGGCGCTAACTGGTGATAATGGACGCTAATCCGCTATCTGGGGCGCTAACCGGCGCTAATCCGCGATATGGGGTGCTAACTACAGCCACATAAATACTGTGGCAACAAGAGCAGGTCAGAGGCTAGTTATTCCGCGGCGAGTGTCTCACCTCCTGACTCCCCAAAGCCTTTCCACCATCTACAAGGCACAAGTCAGGAGTGTGATGGAATACTCTCCACTTGCCTGGATGAGTGCAGCTCCAACAACACTCAAGAAGCTCGGCACCATCCAGGACAAAGCAGCCCGCTTGATTGGCCCCCCATCCACCACCTTAAACACTCACTCCCTCCACCACCGGCGCACCGTGGCTGCAGTGTGGACCATCTACAAGATGCACTGCAGCAACTCGCCAAGGCTTCTTCGGCAGCACCTCCCAAACCCGCGACCTCTACCACCTAGAAGGACGAGGGCAGCAGACGCATGGGAACACCACCACCTCCAAGTTCCCCTCCAAGTTACACACCATCCTGACTTGGAAATAGATCGGGCCGTTCCTTCATTGTCGCTGGGCCAAAATCCTGGAACTCCCTCCCTACCAGCACTGTGGGAGCACCTTCACCACACGGACTGCAGTGGTTCAAGAAGGCGGCTCACCACCACCTTCTCGAGGGCAACTAGGGATGGGCAATAAATGCCGGCCTCGCCACCGACGCCCACATCCCAGGAACGAATAAAAAAAGGCGATAATGGGCGCTAATCCACGATATGGGGCGCTAACCGGCGATAATGGGCGCTAATCCACGATATGGGGTGCTAACTGGCGGTAATGGGCGCTAATCCATGATATGGGGCGCTAACCGGCGATAATGGGCGCTAATCCACGATATGGGGCACTAACCAGCGATAATGGGCGCTAATCCACGATATGGGGCGCTAATCCACGATATGGGGCGCTAATCCACGATATGGGGTGCTAACTGGCGATAATGGGCGCTAATCCACGATATGGGGCGCTAACCGGCGATAATGGGCGCTAATCCACGATATGGGGCGCTAATCCACGATATGGGGCACTAACCAGCGATAATGGGCGCTAATCCACGATATGGGGCGCTAACCGGCGATAATGGGCGCTAATCCACGATATGGGGCGCTAATCCACGATATGGGGCACTAACCAGCGATAATGGGCGCTAAGCCACGATATGGGGCGCTAACCGGCGATAATGGGCGCTAATCCACGATATGGGGCGCTAATCCACGATATGGGGCACTAACCAGCGATAATGGGCGCTAAGCCACGATATGGGGCGCTAACCGGCGATAATGGGCGCTAATCCACGTTATGGGGCGCTAATCCACGATATGGGGCGCTAACCGGTGATAATGGGTGCTAATCCACGATATGGGGCGCTAACCGGCGATAATGGGCGCTAATCCACGATATGGGGTGCTAACTGGCGATAATGGATGCTAATCCACGATATGGGGCGCTAACCGACGATAATGGACGCTAATCCACGATATGGGGCGCTAACCAGCGATAATTGGCACTAATCCACAATATGGGGCGCTAACTGGCGATAATGGGCGCTAATCCACGATATGGGGTGCTAACCGGTGATAATGGGCGCTAACCGACGATAATGGACGCTAATCCACGATATGGGGAGCTAACCGGCGATAATGGGCGCTAATCCACGATATGGGGTGCTAACCAGCGATAATGGGCGCTAACCTGCGATAATTGGCACTAATCCACGATATGGGGCGCTAATCCACGATATGGGGCACTAACTGGCGATAATCCACAATATGGGGCGCTAACCAGCGATAATGAACGCTAATTCACGATATGGGGCGCTAACTGGCGATAATGGGCGCTAATTCACAATATGGGACGCTAACCGGTGATAATGGGCACTAATCCACGATATGGGACGCTAACCAGCGATAATGTGCGCTAATCCACAATATGGGACGCTAACCGGTGATAATGGGCACTAATCCACGATATGGGACGCTAACCAGCGATAATGTGCGCTAATCCACGATATGGGGCGCTAACCAGCGATAATGGACGCTAATTCACGATATGGGGCGCTAACCGGTGATAATGGGCGCTAATCCACGATATGGGACGCTAACCGGTGATAATGGGCACTAATCCACAATATGGGACGCTAACCAGCGATAATGTGCGCTAATCCACGATATGGGGCGCTAACCGGCGATAATGTGCACTAACTGGCGATAATGGGCGCTAATCCACGATATGGGGCGCTAATCCACGATATGGGGCGCTAACCGGCGATAATGGGCGCTAACCGGCGATAATGGGCACTAATCCACAATATGGGACGCTAACCGGCGATAGTGGGTGCTAATCCACGATATGGGGCACTAATCCACGATATGGGGTGCTAATCCACGATATGGGGCGCTAACCGGCGATATGGGGCGCTAACCGGCGATATGGGGCGCTAACCGGCGATATGGGGCGCTAACCGGCGATAATGGGCACTAATCCACAATATGGGACGCTAACCGGCAATAATGGGCACTAATCCACGATATGGGGCGCTAACCGGCGATAATGGGCGCTAATCCACGATATGGGGCGCTAATCCACAATATGGGACAATAACCGGCGATAATGGGCGCTAATCCACAATATGGGGCGCTAATCCACAATATGGGACGCTAACTGGCGATAATGGGCGCTAATCCACAATATGGGACGCTAACCGGCGATAGTGGGCGCTAATCCACAATATGGGGCGCTAATCCACAATATGGGGCGCTAACTGGCGATAATGGGCGCTAATCCACAATATGGGGCGCTAATCCACAATATGGGGCGCTAATCCACAATATGGGGTGCTAACCGGCGATAATGGGCGCTAATCCACGATATGGGGCGCTAACCGGCAATAATGGGCACTAATCACGATATGGGACGCTAACTGGCGATAATGGGCACTAATCCACGATATGGGACGCTAACCAGCGATAATGGGCGCTAATCCACGATATGGGGCGCTAACCGGCGATATGGGGCACTAACCGGCAATAATGGGCACTAATCCACGATACGGGGCGCTAACTGGCGATAATGGGCACTAATCCACGATAACGACCAATAATCAACGCGAATGGGCGCTAATCCACGATATGGGGCAATAATGGGCGCTGATTCACGATGACGGCCGATAATCAACAATAATGGGCATTAATCGCATTGAGGGGAGGGGAGGAGAGGAATCCGCGATAATAACGAGAACGGCGCTCATCCGCCGCCATCTCCTCACCGGGGCGGCGCTGAGCCTCAGCCCGCGCTCCCCGCTCCTCCGCAGCAGCCACCGCCAGCCGGCCAGCCACCACATCCCGCACCTGGAGGGAAAGGCTGAGGCTTCGGGCCGCCGACTAGGCCGCGTCTCCCCGGCAACCGCGCGACCGGCCGTCCACCGCGCCGCCTGACTGAAAACCCCTCACAAAACCCAGCTTTTCAAACTTCACCTGCTTTATAATCAGTGGCTTTTCAATCTTTACATTTTTTATAATCAGTGGCTTTTCAATCTTTACATTTTTTATAAACAGAGCACTTTTGAAATTTAAAAATTTTAAATTTTAAATCTTGTTTCAGGAGAATTCATTTGTTTTTCTCCATTTACAATGTTTTGGAGCTAATAATTTAAGGATTGATTATCCACACAAACACTTTCAAAGCCACAGCCCAACTCCCCTCTCTCTCCCCCCTCCGATCCCTCTCTCTCTCCCCCTCTCCGATCCCTCTCTCTCCCCCCCTCCGATCCCTCTCTCTCCCCCCCCTCCGATCTCATCTCTCCCCCTCCGATCCTTCTCTCCCCTTCCGATCTCCTCTCTCCCTCCAATCCCTCTCTCCCCCTCCAATTCCTCACTCTCTCCCCCCCTCCTATCTCCTCTCTCCCCCTCCGATCCCCTCTCTCACCCCCCTCCATGCTCTCTGCTCCCATCGGATCTCCTCTCTCTCCCCCCTCCAATCCCGCTCTTTCTCTCCCCTCCGATCCTCTCTCTCATCCCCTCCGATCCCTCTCTCCCCCCTCCAATCCCGCTTTCTCTCCCCTCCGATCCTCTCTCTCACCCCCGCCGATCCTCTCAATATACAATACAATACAATACAAATCGCTTTATTGGCATGATAAGGTACATCTTATGTTGCCAAAGCATCAAAATACATTTATGGTTGAACACATAAACGCGGTTCCATTCATACAGTGTTTAAACAGGTATATCCTTGAGTTTATAAATATATTTTCGCCTTGTTTATATATACTCTTGTCTTAGTTTACTGGTTGTCTCTCTGTTCATGGCAAGCTGTAACATAGTGTGCCGCCAGTGTTACACAGCTTCTCTCCTCCCCCAGTAGGAATGGGAGTTTTTGGTTGTCAGTCAGATTTCTGAATTCAGGGCATATTTGTGAGAATTTTTGATAGAAATTCTCTCTGATGCCCTGATATTTTCCACAGGCTGTGAGGAAGTGCATCTCTGTCTCAACTACTCCCTGACTGCAGTGAGAGCATATCCTGTCTTCTCTTGGCAGCCTGGTCTGCCTGTGTCTGCCTTTTTCGATCGCTAGGCTATGTTCGCTAAGTCTGTACCTTGTCAAGGTTCTTCTCAGTTTGTTATCCTTTACCATGGTCAGGTAATCAGCTATGTTGTATTGTCTGTTTAGGGCCAAGTAGCAATTGAGTTTGCTTTGGGTTTTTGTTGTTTCTGCCCAATATGACAGATATTTTTCCTTTTGCTCAGCGACGATTGTGTTGGGTCGAATTCTTTGTGTTACCCTGTCACTGTCCTGGGGCTGGTTATTGTTAGTATTGTTATTAGTTACTTTATTGAGTCCCAGGACTAGTTGACTGAGGGTATTCTTCTTTATGGTCAGCTCTTGGCATTTCAGGGCGTCGTAGTGATAGCATTGGGGGTTGCTCATTTGTAGGTGATTCCAAAATTTGGTGGCTCTTTTTTGGATAGTGATTATTAATGGGTATTGGCCTAGTTCCGCCCTGCATGCGTTGTTTACTGTTTTCCTTTGAGTCCGGAGGATACTTTTACAGAATTCCGCATGTAGGATCTCAATTGGGTGTTTGTCCCATTTTGCAAAATCTTGTTGTGTTAGTGGTCCCCAGACCTCACTGCCATAGAGTGCAATTGGTTCAATTACTGATTTGAAAATTTTGAGCCAAATGCTAATTGGGATTTCTATTTGGATTGATTTTTTGATGGCATAGAAAGCCCTTCTTGCTTTCTCTTTCAGTTCACTCACAGCCAGTTTGAAGTTTCCCGTAGAACTGATTTTTAAGCCCAAGTATGTGTAGTGAGTGGTTTGTTCAATTTTGGTTGTTCCTACTGTGAAATTTATTGTGGGTCCATGTTGTTTGGATCTTTGCTGGAACACAAGGACTTTGGTTTTTTGGGGATTTATTGTCAGGGCCCAAGTCTGGCAGTACGACTCCAGCAGGTCCAGGTTCTGCTGTAGACCCTCCTTAGTTGGTGACAGCAGAACCAGGTCGTCGGCATAGAGGAGGAATTTAACCTTGGATTCATATAGGGTGAGGCCGGGTGCTGTAGATTGTTCAAGTAGTTTTGCCAATCCATTAATGTAAATATTAAAGAGTGTCGGTGAGATTGGCGAGCCCTGCGTCACCCCCCGCCCCTGTGGGAAGTATTTTGTTTGTTTGTCTCCAATTTTAACTGCACATTTATTGTTTGTATACATTGATTTAATTACATCATATGTTTTCCCTCCTACCCCGCTTTCGATAAGTTTCAGGAATAAACCGTCATGCCAGATGGAGTCGAAAGCCTTCTGGAAATCTACAAAGCATGCGTAGATTTTGCTTTTGTTATGGTGAACGTGTTTGTCAATTAGGGTCTGTAGGGTGAAGATATGATCGGATGTTCTATAGTTTGGCAGGAATCCAATTTGGCTTTTACTCAAGACATTGTGCTCTTCAAGGAAGTTTATAAGTCTTTTGTTTATGATGCTACAGAATACCTTCCCCAGGTTACTGTTTACACAGATGCCTCGATAGTTGTTTGGGTCGATTTTGTCCCCACTTTTGTATATGGGTGTTATGAGTCCTTTGTTCCAGATGTCAGGGAAATAACCGACACTCAGAACCAAGTTGAAGAGTTTTAGGATAGCCAGTTTCAGTTTGTCGTCTGCGTGTTTAATCATCTCGTTTAGTATGCCGTCTGTCCCGCAAGCTTTTCCTGGTCGCAGGTCCTTGAGTTTTTCAAGAAGTTCTTTTTCTGTTATTATGGCGTCTAGCGGGTTTTGGTTATCTTTTATGGCCATTTCAAGCTTTTCAAGTTTTTTGCGTATTTGGTGTTGCTCTGGTCCTAGTGTGTTTTTCTGGTATAATTTTTCAAAGTGGTTTACCCATGTGTCCCCATTTTGAATGGACAAATCGTCGTGTTGTTTTTTGTGTAGTGTTTTCAAGTTGTCCCAGAAACAATTCGACTCAATGGATTCCTCCATGGAGCTGAGTGTATTCTTAATAAATTGCTCTTTTTTGGTCCTGAGTGTGTTTCTGTATTGTGTTAGCGTCTGACAATAAGTAAGGCGTAATTCCTCGTTTTCTGGATGTCTGTGTTTTTGGTTTGATAGTTTTCTAAGTTTTTTCCTCATGTTATGGCAATCATGGTCAAACCATTTTTCATAGTTTTTTGTTTTGGGTTTGTTCTTGCGAGCTTTCAAGTTTGCATTTGTTGCCAAATTATCAAAAATATTGTTTAGTTTACTAACTGCCCGGTTTACGCCTTCTTTATTGTGAGTGTATATGTTATCCAGAAAGGTGTCTAAGAGAGCTTGAGTTGATGCATTGCTAATTGTTTTCTGGTATTTTTCCGTGTCGTTTTTGGCCCATCTGTACGATTTTTTGGTGTTGTACAGTTTACTGGGTTGTGTTTCTATGTTGTTTGTTTCTGTCTTTTTGAGAAACATAGTAATTTGACTGTGATCTGACAGTGTTGTTTGTGGTTTGACTGTGAATGCTCTGAAAGAGGATGGGTCCAAGTCTGTAATCATATAGTCTACTGTGCTGCAGCCAAGAGGTGAGCAGTAGGTCGATCTTCCTCTCTCCCCCCTCCTATCCTCTCTCCCCCCCACTCCGATCCACTCTCTCTCCCCCTACTCCAATCCCCTCTCTCTCGCCCCCTCTCCGATACAGTCTCTCTCCCCCCTCCTATCCTCTCTACCCCCACTCCGATCCCCTCTCCCCCCTCCTATCCTCTCTCCCCCCACTCCGATCCACTCTCTCCCCACTCCGATCTCCTCTCCCCCCTTCAATCGTGCCTCTAGCCAAGCTGTTCCAGCACAGCTACAACACTGGCATCTATCCGACAATGTGGAAAACTGCCCAGGTATGTCCTGTCCACAAAAAGCAGGACAAATCCAATCCGGCCAATTACCGCCCCATCAGTCTACTCTCAATCATCAGCAAAATGATGGAAAGTGTCATCAACAGTGCTATCAAGCAGCACTTACTCACCAATAACCTGCTCACTGATGCCCAGTTTGGGTTCTGCCAAGACCACTCAGCTCCCGACCTCATTACAGCCTTTGTCCAAACATGGACAAAGGAGCTGAATTCCAGAGGTGAGGTGAGAGTGACTGCCCTTGACATCAAGGCAGCATTTGACCGAGTGTGGCATCAAGGAGCCCTAGTAAAACTGAAGGCAATGGGAATTGGGGGGAAAACGTTCTACTGGCTGGAGTCATACCTAGCACAAAGGAAGATGGTTGTGGTGGTTGAAGGTCAATCATCACAGCCCCAGGACATCGCTGCAGGAGTTCCTCAGGGCAGAGTCCTAGGCCCAACCATCTTCAGCTGCTTCATCAATGACCTTCCCTCAAACATAAGGTCAGAAATGGGGATGTTCGCTGATGACTGTACAGTGTTCAGTGCCATTCGCAACTCCTCAGATAATGAAGCAGTCCATGCCCGCATGCAACAAAACCTGGACAACGTTCAGGCTTGGGCTGATAAGTGGCAGGTAACATTCGCGCACACAAGTGCCAGGCAATGACTATCTCCAACAAGCGAGAGTCTAACCACCTCCCCATGACATTCAACGGCATTACCATCGCCGAATCCCCCACCATCAACATCCTGGGGGTCACCATTGACCAGAAACTTAACTGGACCAGCCACATAAATACTGTGGCAACAAGAGCAGGTCAGAGGCTGGGTGTTCTGCGGCGAGTGTCTCACCTCCTGACTCCCCAAAGCCTTTCCACCATCTACAAGGCACAAGTCAGGAGTGTGATGGAATACTCTCCACTTGCCTGGATGAGTGCAGCTCCAACAACACTCAAGAAGCTCGACACCATCCAGGACAAAGCAGCCCACTTGATCGGCACCCCATCCACCACCTTGAACATTCACTCCCTCCACCACCGGCGCACCGTGGCTGCAGTGTGTACCATCTACAAGATGCACTGCAGCAACTCGCCAAGGCTTCTTCGGCAGCACCTCCCAAACCCGCCACCTCTTCCACCTCGAAGGACGAGGGCAGCAGGCGCATGGGAACACCACCACCTCCAAGTTCCCCTCCAAGTCACACACCATCCTGACTTAGAGGTATATCGCCAATCCTTCATCGTCGCTGGGTCAAAATCCTGGAACTCCCTCCCTAACAGCACTGTGGGAGCACCTTCACCACACGGGACTGCAGCGGTTCAAGAAGGCGGCTCACCGCCACCTTCTCAAGGGCAACTAGAGAAGGGCAATAAATGCTGGTCTTGCCAGCGATGCCAACATCCCATAAACATATAATTTTTTTTTAAATCCCCCCCCTCCCCTCCTTTCCCCTCTCCCCCACTCCAATCTCCTCTCTCTCCCCCCCTCAGATCCCCTCTCTCCCCTCTCCGATCCCCTCTCTCTCCCCCCCTCCGATCCTCTCTTTCTTCACTCCGATTCCCTCTCTCCCCCTCCGATCCTCTCTCTCCCCCCTGATCCTCTGTCCCCCTCCGATCCACCAATCCCCTCTTTCTCTTCACTCCAAGCCCCTCTCTCTCTCCCCCCGGATCCTCTCTCTCCCCCTCCCTCCGATCCTCGCTCTCCCCCTCCGATCCCCTCTCTCTCCCCCCCTCCGATCCTCTCTCTCTTCACTCTGATCCTCTCTCTCCCCCTCCGATCCCCTCTCTCCCCCCCCCGATCTCCTCTCTCCCCCATCCCCTCTCTCCCTCCAATCTCCTCTCTCCCCCCTGCGATCCTCTCTCTCTTCACTCCGATTCCCTCTCTCCCCCTCCGATCCTCTCGCTCCCCCCTGATCCTCTGTCCCCCTCCGATCCACCAATCCCCTCTCTCTCTTCACTCCGATCTCCTCTCTTCCCCCCTCCGATCCCCTCTCCCTCCCACCTCTGATCCTCTTCCCCCGATCCTCTCTCTTCACTCCGATCTCTCTCCCCCCCTCCGATCCTCTCTCTTTACTCTGAGCCCCTTCCTCTCTTCACTCCGATCCTCTCTCTCTTCACTCTGATCCTCTCTCTCTTCACTCCGATCCCCTCTCGCTCTTCACTCCGATCCTCTCTCTCCCCCCTCCGATCCCCTCTCTCTCCCCCCTCCAATCCCCTCTCTCTCTTCACTTCGATCCTCTCTCTTCACTCCGATCCCCTCTCTTCACTCCGATCCCCTCTCTCTCTTCACTCCGATCCTCTCTCTCTTCACTCCGATTCCCTCTCTCCCCCTCCGATCCTCTCTCTCCCCCCTGATCCTCTGTCCCCCTCCGATCCACCAATCCCCTCTTTCTCTTCACTCCAAGCCCCTCTCTCTCTCCCCCCGGATCCTCTCTCTCCCCCTCCCTCCGATCCTCGCTCTCCCCCTCCGATCCCCTCTCTCTCCCCCCCTCCGATCCTCTCTCTCTTCACTCCGATCCTCTCTCTCCCCCTCCGATCCCCTCTCTCCCCCCCCCGATCTCCTCTCTCCCCCATCCCCTCTCTCCCTCCAATCTCCTCTCTCCCCCCTGCGATCCTCTCTCTCTTCACTCCGATTCCCTCTCTCCCCCTCCGATCCTCTCGCTCCCCCCTGATCCTCTGTCCCCCTCCGATCCACCAATCCCCTCTCTCTCTTCACTCCGATCTCCTCTCTTCCCCCCCTCCGATCCCCTCTCCCTCCCACCTCTGATCCTCTTCCCCCGATCCTCTCTCTTCACTCCGATCTCTCTCCCCCCCTCCGATCCTCTCTCTTTACTCTGAGCCCCTTCCTCTCTTCACTCCGATCCTCTCTCTCTTCACTCTGATCCTCTCTCTCTTCACTCCGATCCCCTCTCGCTCTTCACTCCGATCCTCTCTCTCCCCCCTCCGATCCCCTCTCTCTCCCCCCTCCAATCCCCTCTCTCTCTTCACTTCGATCCTCTCTCTTCACTCCGATCCCCTCTCTTCACTCCGATCCCCTCTCTCTCTTCACTCCGATCCTCTCTCTCTTCACTCCGATCCCCTCCCTTCACTCCGATCCCCTCTCTTCACTCCGATCCCCTCTCTCTCTTCACTCCGATCCTCTCTCTTAACTCCGATCCCCTCTCTCTCTTCACTCCGATCCTCTCTCTTCACTCCGATCCTCTCTCTTCACTCCGATCCCCTCTCTCTCTTCACTCCGATCCCCTCTCTCTCTTCACTCCGATCCTCTCTCTCTTCACTCCGATCCCCTCTCTTCACTCCGATCCCCTCTCTCTCTTCACTCCGATCCTCTCTCTCTTCACTCCGATCCCCTCTCTCTCTTCACTCCTATCCTCTCTCTCCCCCCCTCCGATCCTCTCTCTCTTCACACCGATCCTCTCTCTCTTCACCCCGATCCTCTCTCTCTTCACTCCGATCCCCTCTCTCGCTCTTCACTCTGATCCTCTCGCAGGTGCATGGCAGATGCAGTATAATGTGGATCAATGCGAGGTTATCCACTTTGGTGGCAAAAACAGGAAGGCAGATTATTATCTGAATGGCAATAGATTGAGAGAAGTGGAAGTGCAACGAGACCTGGGTGTCCTTGTGCACCAGTCGCTGAAGGTAAGCATGCAGGTGCAGCAGGCGGTTAAGAAGGCAAATGGTATGTTGGCCTTCGTAGCAAGAGGGTTCGAGTACAAGAACAAGGATGTCTTGCTGCAGTTGTACAGGGCCTTGGTGAGACCACACCTTGAGTATTGTGTGCAGTTTTGGTCGCCTTATCTGAGGAAGGATGTTCTTGCCATGGAGGGAGTGCAGCGAAGATTCACCAGACTGATACCTGGGATGGCAGGAATGACGTATCAGGAGAGGTTGGGTCGATTGGGCTTATACTCACTGGAGTTTAGAAGAATGAGAGGGGATCTCATTGAAACATATAAAATTCTAACAGGACTGGACAGACTAGATGCAGGAAGGATGTTCCCGATGGCGGGGAGTCCAGAACCAGGGGTCACAGTCTAAGGATAAGGGGTAAGCCATTTAGGACAGAGATGAGGAGGAATTTCTTCACCCAGAGAGTGGTGAACCTGTGAAATTCTCTACCACACAAGGCAGTGGAGGCCAATTCATTAAATATATTCAAGAAGGAGTTAGATATATTTCTTAAGGCTAAAGGGATCAAGGGATATGGGGAGAAAGCAGGGACAGGGTACTGAATTTGGATGATCAGCCATGATCGCATTGAATGGCGGAGCAGGCTCGAGGGGCCGAATGGCCCCCTCCTGCTCCTATCTTCTATGTTTCCCACATTACAACAGTGACCACACTTCAAAAAAGAAAAGTATTTAATTGGCTGTGAAACGCTTTTTGGAGGTGCTGAGGTGGTGAAAGGTGCAATAAGAATGCAGGTCCTTCCATTTCAGCCGGGGCCCTTTAAGGATTCTGCCGGTGCCTCTGTCCCTTTAAGACGTCTTTTGCGACGTCGTTACCCTGGCAACCGGACGCCGCTTCCGTCAACAAATAAAAGGGGCCGCGTTTTCGGAACTTTTCCAAACCTCAGCCGGCCGGCTGTTTTTGACTTGTTAAATCGCGATTTCTTCCCCCCGCCGACATGTGCGATCTCACGAAGACCCAAAAGATCAAGCTGAGCAAGGTCGGCGACAACTTAAAGGTGCAGGACCCAGCCGGCTATTCAACCATGGGGGGCGCACAGAACCTACAAAACGCCCCCTTTCCAATCTCCCCTGCAGCCTTTCAAACTGGCCCAACTCTCCCAACACCACTCCTTTGACCTTGCTGCAATCTGTCAGCATCCACTATCAATTCTTATATTTTTTCCCCCCAAAATTTATATATATATATATTTTTTTAAACCCTCGTCCATCCGGGACGCGGATGGCGGAGGGGCTTGAATCTTTCGCGCTCGAGGGGACCCTGACAAGCGGAGCTTGAAATTAGAGCCAGGCCATCCGGGGGGGTGGGGGGGGGGGTTGATGTCGGGAAGCAATTCCTCACACAAAGGGTGGTGGAAATCTGGCACTCTCCCCGCCCCTCAGAAAAGCTGTCGAGGCTGGGGGGGTCAATTGAAAATGTCAAGACTGAGATTGATAGATTTTTGTTCGTCAAGGGTACTGAGGGTTACAGAACCAAGGCTGTTAGATGGAGTTAAGGTACAGATAAGCCATGATTGGATTGCAGTACAGGCTGGAGGGGCTGAACGGCCTGCTCCTATGTAACAGGCTGGAGGGGCTGAATGGCCTCCTCCTGTTCCTGTGTAACAGGCTGGAGGGGCTGAATGGCCTCCTCCTGTTCCTGTGTAACAGGCTGGAGGGGCTGAATGGCCTCCTCCTGTGTAACAGGCTGGAGGGGCTGAATGGGCCTCCTCCTGTTCCTGTGTAACAGGCTGGAGGGGCTGAATGGCCTCCTCCTGTTCCTGTGTAACAGGCTGGAGGGGCTGAATGGCCTCCTCCTGTGTAACAGGCTCGAGGGGGCTGAACGGCCTCCTCCTGTTCCTGTGTAACAGGCTGGAGGGGCTGAACGGGCCTCCTCCTGTTCCTATATAACAGGCTGGAGGGGCTGAATGGGCCTCATCCTGTTCCTATGTAACAGGTTCGAGGGGCTGAATGGCCTCTTCCTGTTCCTGTGTAACAGTTTCGAGGGGCTGAGTGGCCTCCTCCTGTTCCTGTGTAACAGGCTGGAGGGGCTGAATGGCCTCCTCCTGTTCCTGTGTAACAGGCTGGAGGGGCTGAATGGCCTCCTCCTGTGTAACAGGCTCGAGGGGGCTGAACGGCCTCCTCCTGTTCCTGTGTAACACACTCGAGGGGGCTGAACGGCCTCCTCCTGTTCCTGTGTAACACACTCGAGGGGCTGAACGGGCCTCCTCCTGTTCCTATATAACAGGCTGGAGGGGCTGAATGGGCCTCATCCTGTTCCTATGTAACAGGTTCGAGGGGCTGAATGGCCTCTTCCTGTTCCTGTGTAACAGTTTCGAGGGGCTGAGTGGCCTCCTCCTGTTCCTGTGTAACAGGCTGGAGGGGCTGAATGGCCTCCTCCTGTTCCTGTGTAACAGGCTGGAGGGGCTGAATGGCCTCCTCCTGTGTAACAGGCTCGAGGGGGCTGAACGGCCTCCTCCTGTTCCTGTGTAACACACTCAAGGGGGCTGAACGGCCTCCTCCTGTTCCTGTGTAACACACTCGAGGGGCTGAACGGGCCTCCTCCTGTTCCTATATAACAGGCTGGAGGGGCTGAATGGGCCTCATCCTGTTCCTATGTAACAGGTTCGAGGGGCTGAATGGCCTCTTCCTGTTCCTGTGTAACAGGCTCGAGGGGGCTGAACGGCCTCCTCCTGTTCCTGTGTAACACACTCGAGGGGCTGAACGGGCCTCCTCCTGTTCCTATATAACAGGCTGGAGGGGCTGAATGGGCCTCATCCTGTTCCTATGTAACAGGTTCGAGGGGCTGAATGGCCTCCTCCTGTTCCTATGTAACAGTTTCGAGGGGCTGAGTGGCCTCCTTCTCTTCTGTGTAACAGGCTCGAGGGGCTGAATGGGTCTCCTCCTATTCCTGTGTAACAGGCTCGAGGGGCTGAATGGGCCGCCTCCTGTTCCTGTGTAACAGGCGCGAGGGGGCTGAATGGGCCTCCTCCTGTTCCTGTGTAACAGGCTTGATGGGCTGAACGGCCTCCTCCTGTTCCTAATGCAACAGGCTCGAGGGGCTGAATGGGCCTCCTCCTGTTCCTGTGTAACAGGCTCGAGGGGGCTGAATGGGCCTCCTCCTGTTCCTGTGTAACGGGCTCGAGGGGGCTGAATGGCCTCATCCTGTTCCTGTGTAACAGGCTCGAGGGGGCTGAATGGCCCCCACCTGTTCCTGTGTAACAGGCTCGAGGGGCTGAATGGCCTCCTCCTGTTCCTGTGTAACAGGCTCGAGGGGCTGAATGGCCTCCTCCTGTTCCTGTGTAACAGGCTTGAGGGGCTGAATGGGCCTCCTCCTGTTCCTGTGTAACAGGCTCGAGGGGCTGAATGGCCTCCTCCTGTTCCTGTGTAACAGGCTCGAGGGGCTGAACGGCCTCCTGTTCCTAATGTAACAACCTCGAGGGGCTGAATGGCCTCCTCCTGTTCCTGTGTAACAGGCTCGAGGGGCTGAATGGTCTCCTCTCATCTTCCGCCCTCCGTAAACCTCAGCTCCTCCGACGCTCTGTTGTCCCGTCTCCGAACTCGCACCAAGTGCTGCTTGGAGAAGTGTTCTTTTTCCGCAGCGAGTTGTTGTGATCTGGAACGCGCTGCCTGAAAGGGCGGTGGAAGCAGATTCAATAGTGACTTTCAAAAGGGGAATTGGAGAAATACTCGAAAAGGAAAAATTCGCCGGGCTATGGGGAAAGAGCAGGGGGGAGTGGGACTAATTGGAGAGCTCTTTCACAGGCACGATGGGCCGAATGGCCTCCTTCTGTGCTGCATGAGTCTATGATAATTCCAGCCACAGTCCTCATCGCTCTCCTGCAATTCCCCAACCCCCCCGCAATTCCAGAAATTGCATGAGGCTAGGTGTCAGGGATGAGGACGTGACCAAGCTTGGCTGTGAGGAAGCCCGCAGTCGAATAGCCTGCCAAAACTCACAGATGTAAGAGGGTAAATACACGGCCTGGATTTCACTCAAACGGTTATATGTTACAACAACAACACAAAAAGAAAATACCGCAGGCGCTGGCAATCTGAAATAAAAACCGAAAATGCTGGAGATACTCAGGCAGGTCAGGGCAGCCTCTGTGGAGAGAGAAACAGAGTTAACGTTTCAGCTCGATGACCTTTCGTTACTGTTTTGTATTTTCCGTTTTAGAGAGAAGCCTTTATTCAAGACATTGAGCAGAATCTAGCAAGGTAAGGATGTCGAGGCACTGGAGAAGGTGCAAGAAAAGATTTACCACGATGATACCAGAACTGAGAGCTTATACCCATCAGGAAAGACTGAACAGGCTGGACCTAAGAGAAGATCGAGAGTTGACCTGATCGAGGTCTTTAAAATGATGAAGGGGGTTCGATAGGGTCAACGCAGAGAAGATGTTTCCACTTGTGAGGGAGACCAGGACTAGGGGCCGTCAATAGAAGATCGTCACTAATAAATCCAATCGGGAATTCAGGAGAAACTTCTTTAAGAACATAAGAACATAAGAAATAGGAGCAGGAGTAGGCCAATCGGCCCCTCGAGCCTGCTCCACCATTCAATAAGATCATGGCTGATCTGATCCTAACCTCAAATCTACTATCACTCTACATCCCACCCGAACCCATGTGATCTCCCGGGAGAGGTGAAAAACCAGATAAAAAACCCACTGGCCAATTTGGGAGAAAAAATCTGGGAAATTCCTCTCCGACAATTCCTCTCCCACCCATCTAGGCGATCGAAACTCGTCCAGGAGATCACTCTGTCCCTATATTTTCTACAGTACTTACCTTCTGTAAAAGGTGATCTCCACCCCAGCCAGGAACAGGAATAGAACCAACTCCTGAAATCTAACACATAATTAGAACACAAGAAGTAGGAGCAGAACCAGGCTACACGGCCCCTGGGCCCGCTCCGTTACCCACAGGGCCATGACCATTCCGAACATAGACTCATGTCCAATTTCCTGCCCGCTCCCTGTAACCCTTAATTCTCTTTACTTCTAAGAAACTGTCTATTTCTGTTTTAAATGTATTTAATGATGCAGCTTCCACAGCTTTCTGGGGCAGCAAATTCCACAAACCTACCACCCTCTGAGTGCAGAAGTTTCTCCTCATCTCAGTTTTGAAAGAGCAGCCCCTTATTCTAAGACTATGCCCCCTAGTTCTAGTTTCACCCATCATTGGGAACATCCTCACCACATCCACCCGATCAAGCCCCCTCACAATCTTATATGTTTCAATAAGACCGCCTCTCATTCTTCTGAACTCCAATGAGTAGAGTCCCAATCTACTCAATAATCCAGAGAGTGGTGAGAATGTGGAACTCGCTACCACAGGGAGTGGTTGAGGCGAAGAGCACAGATGCATTTAAGGAGAGGCTGGATAAACACATGAGGGAGAAAGGAATAGAAGGATATGTTGATAGGCTGAGAAGAAGAGAATATAAGAATTAGGAGCAGGAGTCGGCCATTCGGCCCCTCCAGCCTGCTCCGCCATTCAATAAGACCATGGCTGATCATCGACCTCAACTCCACTTTCCCGCCCGATCGCCCTTGATTCCCCGAGAGTCCAAAAATCTCTCGATCTCGGCCTTGAATATACTCAACGACTGAGCCTCCACAGCCCTCTGGGGCAGAGAATTCCAAAGATTCACCGCCCTTTGAGTGAAGAAATTCCTCCTCATCTCAGTCCTAAATGGCCGACCCCTTATCCTGAGACTGTGACCCCTGGTTCTAGACTCTCCAGCCAGGGGGAAACAGCCTCTCAGCATCTACCCTGTCAATCCCCCTCAGAATCTTGTATGTTTCAATGAGATCGCCTCTCATTCTTCTAAACTCCAGAGAGTATCGGCCCAATCTACTCAATCTCTCATCATAGGACAGCCCTCTCATCCCAGGAATCAATCTAGTGAACCTTCGTTGCACCGCCTCCAAGGCAAGTCTATCCTTCCTCAGATAAGGAGACCAGAACTGTGCCCAGTACTCCAGGTGTGGTCTCACCAAGGCCCTGTACAATTGTAGCGAGACCTCCTTACTCTTATACTCCAACCCCCTTGCAATAAAGGCCAACATACCATTTGCCTTCCTAATTGCTTGCTGTACCTGAATGCTAACTTTGTGTTTCCTGTACGAGGACACCCAAGTCTCCCTGAACAACATTTAATAGCTTCTCACCATTTAAAAAATATTGTGTTTCTATTCTTCCTACCAAAGTGAATAACCTCACATTTACATAAGAACATAAGAAGTAGGAGCAGGAGTAGGCCGCACGGCCCCTCGGGCCTGCTCCGCCATTCAATAGGATCATGGCTGATCCGAACCTAGACTCACGTCCACTCCCCTGCCCGCTCCCCGTAACCCCTAATTCCCTTATCAGCTAGGAAACTGTCTATCTCCGTTTTAAATTTATTTAATGTCGCAGCTTCCACAGCTCTCTGGGGTAGCAAATTCCATAGATTTACTACCCTCTGAGTGAAGAAGTTTCTCCTCATCTCAGTTTTGAAAGGGCAGCCCCTTATTCTAAGATTATGCCCCCTAGTTCTAGTCTCACCCATCAGTGGAAACATCCTCACCGCATCCACCCGATCAAGCCCCCTCACAATCTTATATGTTTCGATAAGATCGCCTCTCATTCTTCTGATCTCCAATGAGTAGAGGCCCAACCTACTCAACCTTTCCTCATACGTCAACGCCCTAATCTCTGGAATCAACCGAGTGAACCTTCTCTGAACCGCCTCGAGAGCAAGTATATCTTTTCTTAAATATGGAAACCAAAACTGCACGCAGTATTCCAGGTGTGGCCTCACCAGTACTCTGTACCACATTTCTGCCCATTACACTCCATCTGCCAGCTTACTGCCCACTCACTCAGTCTATCTACATCCCTTTGCAGACTTTGTGTTCTCCTCACAGCTCACTGTCCCACCTAACTTTGTATCGTCTGCAAACTTGGATACATTGCACTCGATCCCTTCATCTAAGTCATTAATATAGATTGTGAATAGCTGAGGCCCCAACACTGATCCTTGCAGCACGCCACTAGCTACAGCCTGCCAACCCATGTATCCCTACTCTCTGTTTTCTGTCCGTTAACCAATCCTCTATCCATTCCAAGAGGGGTGGGACGAGGCGCGTGTGGAGCATAAACACCGGGATAGACCAGTTGGGCCGAATGGCCGGTTTCTGTGCTGTAAATACGATGTAATCGCATTTGCTGTTTGTGGGAGCTTGCTGTGCGCAAATTGGCTGCCGCGTTTTCCCACATTACAACAGTGACCACACTTCGACAAGGGCGCTGGATTGGCGGTAAAGGGCTTCGGGACGTCCTGAGGTGGCGAAAGGCGCTGGAGAAATGCAAGAAATATAAAAACAGAAAAGGCTGGAAACACTCGACGGGTCGGGCAGCATCCGTGGAGAGAGAGAAACAGAGTTAACGTTTCAGGTCGATGACCCTGCGTCAGAACTGGAAAAAGTTGGAGATGTAACATTTTTTAGTAAATGCAGGGGGCAGGGAAAGGGGAGGGAGGGGAGGAAAGAAAAGGGAATGGCGGGAATGACCTATGAGGAGAGACTATGTAGTTTAGGGATGTACACACTGGAGTTTAGAAGATTGAGAGGGGACCTCATAGAAGTGTATAAAATTCTGACAGGTCTAGACAGACTGGATGCAGAAGGAATGTTTCCCTTGGCGGGTGAGAACAGAACTAGAGGACATAATTTAAGGATAAGGGCTAAACCATTTAGGACAGAGATGAGGGGGAATTTCTTCACTCAGAGAGTGGTGAACCTGTGGAACTCATTGCCACAGAGGGCAGTGTACGCCAGCTCATTAAATATATTTAAGAGGGAATTAGATATATTTCTACGGGCAAAAGGGGTTAAGGGTTACGGAGAGAAGGCGGGGACGGGATACTGAATTAAAGGATCAGCCATGATCTCATTAAATGGCGGAGCAGGCACGAAGGGCCGAATGGCCTACTCCTGCTCCTATCTTCTATGTATCTATGTATCTATGTCTGTGATGGGATGGAGGGCAGGAGAGATTAAAAGACAAAAGGGATGTCGGTGCGAGGCAAAAGGGGATGGTAATGGGACAAGTTAAGAAACAAAAGCTGGCTCTAGATGATCTTATTGAAACATATAAGATTGTGAAGGGGCTTGATCGGGTGGATGCGGGGAGGATGTTCCCAATGATGGGTGAGACTAGAACTAGGGGGCATAATCTTAAAATAAGGGGCTGCTCTTTCAAAGCTGAGATGGATGAGGAGAAACTTCTTCACTCAGAGGGTGGTAGGTTTGTGGAATTTGCTGCCCCAGAAAGCTGTGGAAGCTACATCATTAAATAAATTTAAAACAGAAATAGGTAGTTTCCTAGAAGTAAAGGGAATTAGGGGTTACAGGGAGCGGGCAGGAAATTGGACATGAGTCTAGGTTCGGAATGGTCATGGCCCTGTGGGTAGTGAAGCGGGCCCAGGGGCCGTGTAGCCTTGTTCTGCTCCTACTTCTTGTGTTCTAATTCTGTGTTAGACTTCAGGAGATGGTTTTATTCCTGTTCCTGGCTGGGGTGGAGATCACCTTTTACAGAAGGCAAGTACTGTAGAAATTATAGGGACAGAGTGATCTCCTGGAAGAATTTCGATCGCCTAGATGGGTCGGAGAGGAATTTCCCAGATTTTTTTCTCCCAAATTGGCCATTGGGTTTTTTATCTGGTTTTTCGCCTCTCCCGGGAGATCACATGGGTTCAGGTGGGATGCAGAGTGATAGAAGATTTGAGGTTAGGATCAGATCAGCCATGATCTTATTGAATGGTGGAGCAGGCTCGAGGGGCCGATTGGCCTACTCCTGCTCCTATTTCTTATGTTCTTAAATGGCGATGGCAGAATGAGCGACAGCTGCCATGTGGGAGAGAGAAAAGGGTGAAGTTGAGAACCCGTGTTGAGACCGTTCTCACAGAATCACAGAAACCCCACAGTGCAGATAGAGGCCATTTCGGCCCATCGAGCCTGCACCGACACATATCCCACCCGATCCCCGTAACCCCTACACCAACACATATCCCACCCTATCCCCATAACCCCACGTATTTAATCCCCTAACACTAAGGGTCAATTTATCATAGCCAATCAACCTAACCCGCACATCTTTGGACTGTGGGAGGAAACCGGAGCACCCGGAGGAAACCCGCGCAAACACGGGGAGAATGTGCAAACTTCACACAGTTCTGCTCCTGAAACCCTCGTCCGAGCCTTTGGTACCTCGACTCAACTATTCCAACGCCCTCCTGGCCGTCCTTCCACCTACCACCCTCCGTAACCATCAGCCCATCCAAAACTCTGCTGCCCCCGTGTCCTAACTCGCACCCAGTCCCGTTCACACCATCGCCCCCTGTGCTCACTGCCTCGTGTCCTAACTCACACCCAGTCCCGTTCGCCCATCGCCCCCTGTTGCTCGCCGACTTACACTGGCTCCCGGTCCGGCAACGCCTTGATTTCAAAATTCTCATCCTTGTTTTCAAATCCCTCCATGGTCCTCACCCCACCTCCCTATCTCTGTAACCTCCTCCAGCCCCTACAACCCTCCGAGATCTCTGCGCTCCTCCAATTCTGGCCTCTCGCGCATCCCCCCCCCCGATTTCCATCGCTCCACCATTGGCGGCCGTGCCTTCAGCAGCCTGGGCCCCGAGCTCTGGAATTCCCTCCCTAAACCTCTCCGCCTCTCTCTCCTCCTTTAAGACACTCCTTAAAACCGACCTCTCTGACCAAGCTTTTGGTCACCTGTCCTAATATCTCCTTACACAACAATTTCAGATCATAACCTCGGCCCCTATCGTATATATATTTTTTCCCACCCTTTTCTTTTGTTTGTGTCTTCTGTTCTTCCCTCCCACGTGCCAGCTGTCCTTCATTCTGCCAGCGCAATTCACACTTCATCTCGAGCCATCCTTTGTTCCTTAACCTGTCCCATTACCATCTCCTCTCGCCTTGAATATCTCTCAATGTCTCTTAATCTCTCCTGCTTTCTCTCCTATCACAGACCTTCCCTTTGGTTCTTTCCTCCCCTCCCCCCTTTCCAGCTCCTACACTTGCTTAAAAATCTGTTCCATCTCTGCTTTTTCCAGTTCTGACGAAAAGGGTCATCGACCTGAAACGTTAACTCTGTTTCTCTCTCCACAGATGCTGCCTGACCTGCTGAGTGTCTCCAGCATTTTCTGTTTTTATTCCTAATACCTCCTTATGTGGCTCGGTGTCGAATTTTGTCTGATAATCGCTCCTGCGAAGCGCCTTGGGACGTTTTACTACGTTAAAGGCACTATATAAATGCAAGGTGACATGAATCAGTCATTCATGAAAGAAAGACTTATATGAAATAATACTGGGCGGCCTGCGGGTGGTGCTATCCAGGGAGAGTATAAATACTCGGGCACGGGCCCAGCTTGCTCAGGACATTCTTTAACAGGAACTAGTGAAGGACACAACTAGACCTCCATGTTGTAAAACAGTTGATTAAAGCTTTGTTTAACGCTTTGACCAAGTGCCTAGTAGTTTGCTTACGTCACAAGGTGTTGATGTTTAACTCTCTGAGCTCTGTGTTGTGCCTTGGCAGGTGGAGAAAAGTCGCTGCCTGTAACGCCACACTGAAGTACCTTGAAGCGGGGTCCATCGAAAGATATACCAACAACAATTGAAGCAAATCAACGGAGAAACTAAATTGGCGTCAAAAGCACTTCTTCTCGTAATTCAAACTTTTCTTTTTAAACTTCCACAATTTCTTACACACTTTGTGTGTGAGTGTGTGTGTATGTGAGAGTGTGTGTGTGTGAGTGAGTGTGTGTGTGAGTGTGAGTGTGTGTGTGTGTGAGTGTGAGTGAGTGTGTGAGTGAGTGTGTGTGAGTGTGAGTGAGTGTGTGTGTGAGTGTGTGTGAGTGTGTGTGTGAGTGTGAGTGAGTGTGAGTGAGTGTGTGTGAGTGTGAGTGAGTGTGTGAGTGAGTGTGTGAGTGTGAGTGTCCTGGGGCCAATATTTATCCTCAATCAACATCACTCCCGCATAAGAGATTAGCGTGTAAAGTTAAGGCACATGGGATTGGGGGCAAGGTATTGACTTGGATAGAGAACTGGTTGGCAGACAGAAAGCAAAGAGTTGGAATAAACGGGTCTTTTTCCGAGTGGCAGGCAGTGACTAGTGGGGTACCGCAGGGATCGGTCCTTGGACCCCAGCTATTCACAATATATATTAATGATCTAGACAAGGGAACTAGATGTAATATCTCCAAGTTTGCAGACGACACAAAGCTGGGTGGGCGTGTGTGCTGTAAGGAGGGTGCCGAGAAACTCCAGGATGACTTGGACAGGTTGGGTGATTGGGCAGATGCATGGCAGATGCAGTATAATGTGGATAAATGCGAGGTTATCCACTTTGGTGTCAAAAACAGGAAGGTAGGTTATTATCTGAATGGCAATAGATTGGGAGAAGGGGAAGTGCAACGAGACCTGGGTGTCCTTGTGCACCAGTCGCTGAAGGTAAGCATGCAGGTGGAGCAGGCGGTTAAGAAGGCAAATGGTATGTTGGCCTTCGTAGTGAGAGGGTTCGAGTACAGGAGCAAGGATGTCTTGCTGCAGTTGTACAGGGCCTTGGTGAGACCACACCTCGAGTATTGTGTGCAGTTTTGGTCGCCTTATCTGAGGAAGGATGTTCTTGCCATGGAAGGAGTCCAGCGAAGATTCACCAGGCTGATACCTGGGATGGCAGGAATGACGTATGAGGAGAGATTGGGTCGATTGGGCTTATACTCGCTGGAGTTTAGAAGAATGAGAGGGGATCTCATTGAAACTTATAAAATACTAACAGGACTAGACAGACTAGATGCAGGAAGGATGTTCCCGATGGCGGGGAGTCCAGAACCAGGGGTCACAGTCTAAGGATAAGGGGTAAGCCATTTAGGACAGAGATGAGGAGGAATTTCTTCACCCAGAGAGTGGTGAACCTGTGGAATTCTCTACCACAGAAGGCAGTGGAGGCCAATTCATTAAATATATTCAAGAAGGAGTTGGATATATTTCTTAAGGCTAAAGGGATCAAGGGATATGGGGAGAAAGCAGGGACAGGGTACTGAATTTGGATGATCAGCCATGATCTCATTGAATGGCGGAGCAGGCTCGAGGGGCCGAATGGCCTACTCCTGCTCCTATCTTCTGTGTTTCTATGTTAAAACTACAGATTATATCTCATTTGCTGTTTGCGGGAGCTTGCTGTGCGCAAATTGGCTGCCGTGTTTCCCCCATTGCGACAGTGACCACACTTCAAAAAAAAAGAGCTCCATTGACTGTAAAGCGCTGTGGGAGGGAGGGCCGGGGGGGGTTGGTGAAAGGCGCGGTCGAAATGTGAGCCCGTCTTTACAACTAGCCTCAAGGTCAGAGGTGCAAAGCCTGATCAGCATCAGTCACCCCCTTGATGCAAAGTCCAGGGCCTCAAATGTCCGAGCCCCGTGGAGGTGGGTTTGGAGGCGGGAGTGGTGGGAAAATTGCAGAATCGGGGGGGGGGGGTGCAGGAACCCATCCCGCCCCCCAGCCCGCCTCCGTGCCAATGTCCCAGGAGGCGGGGTACCCGACCTGTGCTGGGAGCCGCCTCCCCGAGGCGGGGAGGGGATTAGTGCCAATTAACTGCCTGTTAACAGGTAGTTAACAGGCAGCTTTTGGCCTAATCCCTATTTTTAGCCCTGAAGTGTGGGCTTCCCGATGGCTCCGAACCACGCCAAGTTAGCGAGGCCGGACCGTCGGTCTGCAGGGGTTGGAGGGGTCGAGATGTCCGTTGTGCAGGTGAGTGATGGGTGCATGAGTGCAGAGGTAAGTGTGTGAGGTAAGTGTAAAGTGTTTTAATAAGTTTTACTTACCTTTACTTTCTCCTGCAGGCTTCCTCCCTTCAGTTCTCGGGAGTCCCTGAGCTCACCGGCACAGAAAGCAGAATGGCCGCTGAACTGTCAAAAGCTGCAGCCTCTGCTTTCTGGTCTGGAGAGATCTCTAACTGAGTCTGAGTAGAAGGACTCAAGTTAGAAGTCAGACTGTCAGTGTTTGACAGCTTCACAGAGCTGTCAAGTGCTGATTCTTCATCTGTCAAAAGCTCTTGACAGATGAAATGTCAATCACTGACGTCACCAGTAACCAGGTGTCCCTTAATTGGCCTGCTGAGCTCGCTGGGCGGGTTTAACAAGGTCAATCAAGGGAAAATCGCGTGGGTTGGCCACAAGTCAATGGAGGCGGGACTACAACCCAAAAAGTGGGAGTCCCGCCTCCATCACGTCCCCATTGACGAAATCCAGCCCCAGGTGTCTGTGTGGGTTTCGAGGGTGACGCCCCACCCGGTCGAACATCCCTGACGGCGACACTCATTATCCTGGTCGTCTCGTCGGAGCCAATTTTTAAGTGGAGCTTGCAAGGACGTATTGGGTGGGGGACGGGGGGTGGTGGCGCAGGCAGGGGTTGGGAGCGGGGGAGTGCTAGAAACACAGAAGAAACATAGAAAAATAGGAGCAGGAGTCGGCCATTCGGCCCTTCGAGCCTGCTCCGCCATTCAATATGATCATGGCTGATCCTCTATCTCAATACCATATTCCCGCTCTCTCCCCATACCCCTTGATGCCTTTTTGTGTCTAGAAATCTATCGATCTCCTTCTTAAATATATTCAGTGACTTGGCCTCCACAGCCTTCTGTGGTAGAGAATTCCACAGGTTCATCACCCTCTGAGTGAAGACATTTCTCCTCATCTCAGTCCTAAATGTCCTGCCCCGTATCCTGAGACTGTGACCCCTCGTTCTAGATCCCCCAGCCAGGGGAAACATCCTCCCTGCATCCAGTCTGTCCAGCCCTGTCAGAATTTTATACGTTTCAATGAGATCCCCTCTCATTCTTCTAAACTCTGGTGAATACAGGCCTAGTTGACCCAATCTCTCCTCATACGACAGTCCTGCCATCCCAGGAATCAGTCTGGTGAACCTTCGCTGCACTCCCTCTATGGCGAGTATATCCTGTCTTAGGTAAGGAGACCAAAACTGCACACAGTACTCCAGGTGTGGTCTCACCAAGGCCCTGTATAACCGTAGTAGTTGCCCGCAATCGCCCACAGACGGACAGGTGGAGGGCGGGCTCAATCGACAAGGTTCCGCATAAAAATAGAAACATAGAAGATAGGAGCAGGAGTAGGCCATTCGGCCCCCTCGAGCCTGCTCCGCCATTCAATGTGATCATGGCTGATCATCCAAATTCAGTACCCTGTCCCTGCTTTCTCCCCATATCCCTTGATCCCTTTAGCCTTAAGAAATATATCTAACTCCTTCTTGAATATATTTAATGAATTGGCCTCTACTGCCTTCTGTGGTAGAGAATTCCACAGGTTCACCACTCTCTGGGTGAAGGAATTCCTCCTCATCTCTGTCCTAAATGGCTTACCCCTTATCCTTAGACTGTGACCCCTGGTTCTGGACTCCCCGGCCATCAGGAACATCCTTCCTGCATCTAGTCTGTCTAGTCCTATAAGTTTCAATGAGATCCTCTCTCATTCTTCTAAACTCCAGCGAATATAAGCCTAATCGACCCAATCTCTCCTCATACGTCATTCCTGCCATCCCAGGTATCAGCCTGGTGAATCTTCGCCGCACTCCCTCCATGGCAAGAACATCCTTCCTCAGATAAGGCGACCAAAACTGCACACAATACTCAAGGTGTGGTCTCACCAAGGCCCTGTACAACTGCAGCAAGACATCCTTGTTCCTGTACTCGAACCCTCTCGCTACGGAGGCCAACATACCATTTGCCTTCTTAACCGTCTGCGGGCATTTGTAAAGAGAGACTGTTTCCAATGGCTGTAGGGTCGATAACCAAAGGGCACAGATTTAAGGTCAATGGCAAAAACAACCAGAGACGACAGGAGGAGAAACTCATTTTTTTCTACGCAGCGAGTGGTCAGGGTTTGGAGTGCACTGCCTGATGGGGCGGTGGACGCAGATTCAACCGTGGCTTTCCAAAGGGAGTTGGATAAGTACGCGAAGGAGAAAAAATTGCAGGGCTGTGGGGAATGAGCAGGGGAAGCAACGTTCCCGCCAAGCCCCGCGGCGGTCTAGGGGTCTCACTTATAACGGATATAGCCGCGCGTGCGCTAAGAATTAAATGGGCCGCACGGCCCCTTAAAGGGCCGGCGCACCCGGGCAAAAAAAAATGATGAGGGAACATTGCCGGGGAGCGGGATTAACGGGATCGCTCTTCGAACGAGCCGGCACAGACTCGATTAGTCGAACGGGCTCCTTCTGTGCTGTGCTATTCGATGATCCTGTGATCATTTAAGGCTGGACACACTTTGACTGGGTGGGCGGACGGTGCCTACAGAAACGCCTCCCCACCCCCCTCCCCGCCAATGTTGACACGAATTAACCCACTGCCAACCTCCCCTCCCCCCACCACCACCCGCATGTCTCCCTTAAAGTGTCGGCCGTGGCTCAGTGGGTAGCTCCCTCGCCTCTGAGTCAGAAGGTTGTGCGTTCGAGCCCCCACTCCAGAGACTTGAGCACATAATCCAGGCTGACACTCCCAGGCCAGTGCTGAGGGAGCGCCGCACTGTCGGAGGGGTAGTACTGAGGGAGCGCCGCACTGTCGGAGGGGCGGTACTGAGGGAGCGCCGCACTGTCGGAGGTGCCACCTTTCAGATGAGATGTTAAACCGAGGCCCCGTCTGCCCTCTCAGGTGGATGTAAAAGATCTCAACGGCCACTATTGGAAGAAGAGCAGGGGGAGTTCTCCCCGGTGTCCTGGGGCCAATATTTATCCCTCAACCAACATCACCAAAACAGATTATCCGGTCATTATCACATTGCTGTTTGTGGGAGCTTGCTGTGCGCAAATTGGCTGCCGCATTATCACAGTGACCACACTTCAAAAGTACTTAATTGGCTGTAAAGCGCTTTGGACGTCCAGTGCTCGTGAAAGGCGCTGGAGAAATGTGAGTCTTTCTTTCTTTCTTTAAAGATACGGCAGGCGGCGATGAAAATGCTGCTTGAGTCTGAATCCCAACAGTACCTGGAAGAGCTACACCTGAAGGGGAAGACCATCTATAAAGACCAGCCTCTGAGCCGAGAGAACAGTAACCCCCCACCTCATTCAAAAGACTCCATCATTGTCCTAGAGCCCTGGCAGGGTATTGATGTATTGGGATGTATTAGCGCTGCCAAATAAACTCTTTCATTATACCATACTTCCGCAGGTTTGCAGTTTGATTTCTCCTGGGTCGCTCGCGCGCAGCACTCTCTCTCACTCTCGCCAGGAGGTTGCAGGTTCGAGTCGCCGCTCCAGAGACATTAGCACAAAAATCCCGGCCGGCACTCCCCAGTGCCAGCACTGAGGGAGCGCCGCACTGTCGGAGGGGCAGTACTGAGGGAGCGCCGCACTGTCGGAGGGGCAGTACTGAGGGAGCGCCGCACTGTCGGAGGGGCAGTACTGAGGGAGCGCCGCACTGTCGGAGGGACGGTACTGAGGGAGCGCCGCACTGTCGGAGGGGCGGGTACTGAGGGAGCGCCGCACTGTCGGAGGGGCAGTACTGAGGGAGCGCCGCACTGTCGGAGGGGCAGTACTGAGGGAGCGCCACACTGTCGGAGGGGCAGTACTGAGAGAGCGCCGCACTGTCGGAGGAGCAGTACTGAGGGAGCGCCGCACTGTCGGAGGGGCAGTACTGAGGGAGCACCGCACTGTCGGAGGGGCGGGTACTGAGGGAGCGCCACACTTGGACAGGTTGGGGGAATGGGCGGATACGTGGCAGATGCACTATAATGTGGATAAATGCGAGGTTATCCACTTTGGGGGTAAAAACAGGAGGGTAGATTATTATCTAAATGGCAATAGATTGGGAGATGGGGAAGTGCAGAGGGACCTGGGTGTTCTTGTGCACCAGTCACTGAAGGAGAGCATGCAGGTGCAACAGGCGATTAAGAAGGCAAATGGTATGTTGGCCTTCATATCAAGGGGGTTCGAGTATAGGAATAGGGATACCTTACTACAGCTGTACAAGGTGCTGGTGAGACCGCATCTGGAGTATTGTGTACAGTTTTGGTCGCCCCATCTGCGGAAGGATGTTCTTGCCATGGAAAGAGTGCAACGGCGATTCACCAGGCTGATACCTGGAATGGCGGGAATGACCTACGAAGAGAGATTAAATAGTTTGGGCTTGTACTCACTGGAGTTTAGAAGATTGAGAGGGGATCTCATCGAAACATATAAAATTATGGCAGGCCTGGACAGGCTGAATTCAGAGAGAATGTTTCCAATGGCCGGGGAGCACAGAACCAGGGGCCACAGTCTAAAAATAGCGGGCAAATCATTTAAAACAGAGATGAGGAAGAATTTCTTCACTCAAAGAGTGGTGAGCCTGTGGAATTCCCTGCCACAGAGGGCTGTGAAGGCTAATTCAATAAATATTTTCAAGAGAGAATTGGATATATTTCTGAAGGCTAAGGGGATTAAGGGTTACGGAGAAAAGGCGGGGACGGGGTACTGAACTGGTAAGATCAGCTATGATCTCAGACGAAGATCAGCCATGATCTCATTGAATGGCGGAGCAGGCTCGAGGGGCCGAATGGCCTACTCCTGTTCCTATCTCTATGTAACTATGTAACTGTCGGAGGGGCAGTACTGAGGGAGCGCCGCACTGTCGGAGGGGCGGTACTGAGGGAGCGCCGCACTGTCGGAGGGGCAGTGCTGAGGGAGCGCCGCACTGTCGGAGGGGCAGTACTGAGGGAGCGCCGCACTGTCGGAGGGGCAGTACTGAGGGAGCGCTGCACTGTCGGAGGGGCGGTACGGAGGGAGTGCCGCACTGTCAGAGGGGCAGTACTGAGGGAGCGTCGCACTGTCGGAGGGGCAGTACTGAGGGAGTGCCGCACTGTCGGAGGGGCGGCACTGAGAGAGCGCCACACTGTCGGAGGGGCAGTACTGAGGGAGTGCCGCACTGTCGGAGGGGCGGTACTGAGGGAGCGCCGCACTGTCGGAGCTGCCCTCATTCTGATGAGGCGCTAAAACCGAGGGCCCTGCCTGACCAACTTGGGCGGACGCGACAGATTCCGCAGCCACTGACATGAATCATTCATTCATGAAAGAAAGACTTATGAAATAATGCTGAGCGGCCTGCAGGTGGCGCTGTCCAGGGAGAGTATAAATACTCGTGCACGGGCCCAGCTTGCGCAGGACATTCTTAAAAGGAACTAGTGAAGGACACAACTAGACCGCCATGTTGTAAAACAGTTGATTAAATCTTTGTTTAACGCTTAGACCAAGTGCCTAGTAGTTTTCTTACGTCAGCCACTATTCTTCCGGACAGGTTCGGGAAAATCGACCCCCATGTGTCTGCAGAGCCTCCTGCCACCGCCCCCCCCCACCCCCCACTGAGGATACAGAACATCTCTCCTCCTTTCCAGCCCTGAGGGAGCGCCGCACTGTCGGAGGGGCAGTACTGAGGGAGCGCCTCCGACAGTGTGGCGCTCCCTCAGTACTGCCCCTCCGACAGTGCGGCACTCCCTCAGTACTGCCCCTCCTACAGTGCGGCGCTCCCTCAGTACCGCCCCTCCGACAGTGCGGCGCTCCTTCAGTACTGCCCCTCCGACAGTGCGGCGCTCCCTCAGTACCGCCCCTCCGACAGTGCAGCGCTCCCTCAGTACCGCCCCTCCGACAGTGCGGCGCTCCCTCAGTACTCTCCTCCTCCTCCTCCCTCTTCCAGCAGCTTGTCCTGCTCTGCGTGCCCTCTGCTCATTCCCCGAGTCATGCTGTGCTCCAAGGGGCAGCAGAAGCCTTGAAGCCAGGATAAGATCCTTCAGCTGGCCCCTCGCGTTCGGTTGCGCGAGCTTTAAGGGAGAGCGTCGGCAGGATGGTTGGGCGCCACGCTCTGCCTGCTCCGCACGCTTCCGGGCGTTGAGGCTCTGAATTTTTTGCAGCCCCGGAACTCTGAATTACCTGCTGATTTCCCGGCATCCACCAGAGGGCACCAGCTCCCTGCTGATTTCCCTGAAGCCCCAGAGTGGATACAGAGGTGTGGATGACATCTGGTGACTTGACGGTCAAATGCCCCAGAGACTGAATCTGGGTTTCGGGAGTGTCAACAACAACAATAGCACCTTGCATTTACACCACCCCTTTAATGTAGCAAAACATCGCGAGGCGCTTCGCAGGAGCCTTGTCAGAAAAAGATTGGACAACCTAAGGCTAGACGGGGAAAGGCTGTTCCCACTAATTGACGGTACAAGGACTAGGGGACACAGATTTAAGGTTTTGGGCAAGAGATACAGGGGGGATGTGCGGAAAAACTATTTTATGCAGCGAGTGGTGAGGACCTGGAACTCGCTGCCGACGGAAGTGGTGGAAGCGGAGACACTCCATGTTTTCAAGGGGAGACTGGATAGGCACTGGAGGGAAATAAACTTGCAGGGCTACGGGGATAGAGCGGGGGAATGGGACTGACTGGATCGCTCTACAGAGAGCCGGCACAGACTCGATGGGCCGAATGGCCTCCTTCTGTGCCTTTATGACTCTAAGGGGGAGAAATTGGCTCTCACCCCATTTGGGGCGCCAGCCTCGCCAGGGCGCTAAAAGTATCGCCTCGGATGCAGTCGCGGCCGCCCGCCGGAAATTCAGTGGTAGCGCCCCAAAGGGAAGCGCGGCGCTACTGGAGGCGCCCCGCATCCCTCTTGGGGCGCTGCAGCTGAATATCGCGGCGCAACGTGCCGCAGCGCCGCACGATGTGGCACGTCGCGCTGCGGTACTGCAGGCCTTCCTCCCCTTCTTAAAGGGGAGGGGGCCTTGTTCAGTGCGATTTGGGGCCCAGCTGGACTCGCGAGTGCCGGCAAAAGAGCCCGGCACCGAGGAGAAGTGCCGGGCTCTTGGAGCGCAGCCGGCACTCCGCGGTGGAGGGTGGTGTTCAGGAGCCCGGGGACGGGAGCGCAGGCAGGCGGCCAGCAAAAAAAATGGCCGCCCCGCACCTCTCCTTTAATTAGCGCCTCTACCACCGCAGGTGCGCCCCCCCCTGAACTGGTCGCACACAGCGTCCGGCGGTAAATCAGGGGGCGCTGCCAAATATCGCGGCCGGGGCGTCAGCGGGGCGCTGCGCACTCCGATGACGTCATCGGTAGCGGCGCAGCGCTAACGGTTAGCGCCACCACTAACGTCCCGCGGAATTTAGCGGGAGGCGTGGGCAGTGCCGCGCCCGGGCACCAGTTGGCTTGCGACCCACTTAGCGCCCTCTTAAAGCGCTAATGGGTGGCGCAGCCCACTGCATTTCTCCCCCTATGACTCTATAAGGAGATATTTAGGACAGGTGACCAAAAGCGTGGTCCAAGGGGTCGGTTTTCGGGAGCGTCTTCAAGGAGGGGAGGTTTAGGGAGGGAATTCCAGAGCTCGGGGCCCAGGCAGCTGAAGGCACGGCCGCCAGTGGTGGAGCGATGTGTAAGAAATTTAAACGGAGAGCTAAACATAAGAACATAAGAAATAGGAGCAGGAGTCGGCCATTCGGCCCCTCGAGCCTGCTCCGCCATTCAATGAGATCATGGCTGATCTGATCTTGGCCTCAATTCCACTTCCCTGCCCGCTCCCCAGAACCTTCGACTCCCCTATTGCTCCAAAATCTGTCGATCTCCGCCTTGAATATATTCCGCAGCAAGGTTAGATAACAAGTACAAAAGACAAATGGCCAAGGCCAGGGCACGGAAATGATAAACGAGTCACAAAATGTTCTCAAAGAAACATAACAAGACCTTTGGAACAGAGATAGGAAGGAAAATCAGCTCATGAGGCAGGGAGGGGGCTGTCAGGGATACCCTGCGGGGGAAAAACTTCGGTTGATTTGCGCCTCCTGTTAGCGCCCTAAGAGGGCGCAAAGCAACTAGCGCCCGAACGCGGCGCCGCTAACGCCTCCCGCGAAATTCAGCGGGTTAGCGGCGGCGGTAACAGTTAACGCCCCGCGGCACTGCGCCGCCAGTGGTGACGTCATCGCCGTGCGCAGTGCCCGGCTCGCGCCCCGCTCACGATCTTTGGTAGCACCCCCTGATTTACCACCGGACGCTATGTCCGACAGGGTCAAGGGGGGCCTACCTGCGGCCAGGGCGGCGCTAATTCAAGGGCAGGTGCCGGGCGGCCATTTTGTTGCACTAGGCCCCTCCCCTTTAATAAGTGTGTGGCGTTGCGGCACGTAGCACCGTGATATTCACTCGCAGCGCCCCAGGAGGGAGGGGGCGCGCTTCCTGTAGCGCCCTGCTTCCCTCTTGGGGCGCTACTGATGAATTTCAGGTGCGGGGGCGGTAACTTTTTCGGGGCGCTCAAAGTAGGTCCCCAGCGAAGTTAGCGCCCCAATTCCCCCCCCCCCCCACCCCTTATCTCTCCCTTGTAATTGAACAATGGGATGGGTAAAGATGATTGACACCAGGCAATCTCCAGCCCATCGAAATAAAGTGTAAAATAGGGGACCGAGTAGGAAATAGCCAGGCAGCTAGGGGGCGAAGGCTTCCTCGAGGTGGCAACCTCAGTCAAGTTTAGCCCCTGAGGAGGATCGATGCTGGCTGACGGCCGAACACCTCCGACAGCTCGAGGGGACGGCCCAACGGAAGTGACCGCTGCCGCAGACAGCAGGAATCCAGCCAATCCTAGATCACCGTACCGCCTCACCGTCCGTCCGTTTCGTTTCGTTCGGTTCCAGGGCCGTAGATCGGGCATCTAACCGTCCGTCTGTCTGTCCGGTTGTGGCATTCTGCTTCGGGGGGTCGTAGATCGCTCTCTACAGTCACGGGTTGTGTGTCTACTGTACTTATCTTAACCACGTGTAATATCTGATTATGGTTTGAACTATGGCTCTTTAATAAAATACCTTAAAACTCCTAAAACCCTTTGGGTGTCTGTGTGTGACCTGTGAACCAAATCTTACAGATGAAAATCGGAGGATGTTCAAGAGGCCAGAATTGGAGGAGCGCAGAGATCTCGGAGGGTTTGTGGGGCTGGAGGAGGTTACAGAGATAGGGAGGGAGGGCGAGGAGGCCACGGAGGGATTTAAAAACGAGGATGAGAATTTTAAAATCGAAGCGTTGCTGGACCGGGAGCCAGTGTAGGTCAGCGAGCACAAGGGGCTTAATTTTATTTCTTATTTTGCCTCGGCCCAGACTCCTTGAAGCAACCTATTGAGAAAACTATTCCCACTTGCTGGCTTTCTGCTTGCCTCGTGTGCGAGGGCTGCCAAATCACCTTGGGCGAATTCCTGGCGTTTTCCTCACATGACTTCTCTGCGCAAACCGCCCCACCCCCACGCTCTCGCCATTGGCCCATCAATGTTGGGAGGATTGGGAGCAGTTCAGAGTTCAGCAAAAAAGGACCAAGAGATTGATTAAGAGGGGCAAAATAGAGTATGACAGTAAACTTGCAAGGAACATAAAAGTGGACTGTAAAAGTTTCTACAAGTATGTAAAAAGAAAAAGATTAGTGAAGACAAATGTAGGTGCCTCACAGTCAGAAACGGGAGAATTTATAATGGGGAACAAGGAAATGGCAGAGCAATTAAACAAATACTTTGGTTCTGTCTTCACGGAAGAGGACACAAATAACTATTTGGCTGCCGCGTTTCCTACATTACAACCACACTCCAAAACACAGTAGTGCTCTGTTGGCTGTGAAGCCCTTTGTGACGTCCGGTGATCGTGAAAGGTTGTTGCAAATTATTTGTTTAGCTTTAAGGCTATTTAGCAGTTCAGCTAATAATAAAACTGTGATGTATTGTGACACGGTTTGGTGTGACCAGGCTCCATTGCTGATGGGGGTTGGGGAGGCAGAGACACGGGGCGAGGGGCAGAACAAAAAGAAAAAGACTTGCATTTCTACCAGGACCACCGGATGTCTCAAAGCGCTTTACAGCCAATGAAGTACTTTTTGAAGTGTGGTCACTGATGTAATGTAGGAAACGCGGCAGCCAATTTGCGCACAGCAAGCTCCAACAAACAGCAATGTGATAATGACTGGATCATTTGGTGTGTTATGTTGGTTGAGGGATAAATATTGGTCCCGGGACACCGGGGAGAACTCCCCCAGCTCTTCTTCCAATAGTGGCCGTGAGCTCTTTAACACCCACCTGAGAGAGCAGACGGGGGCCTCGGTTTAACATCTCATCTGAAAGACGGCTCCTCCGACATTGCAGCGCTCCCTCAGTACCGCCCCTCCGACAGTGCGGCGCTCCCTCAGTACCGCTCCTCCGACAGTGCAGCGTTCCCTCAGTACCGCCCCTCCGACAGTGCGGCATTCCCTCAGTACCGCCCCTCCGACAGAGCGGCGCTCCCTCAGTACCCGCCCCTCCGACAGTGCGGCGCTCCCTCAGTACTGCCCCTCCGACAGTACGACGCTCCCTCAATACTGCCCCTCCGACAGTGCGGCGCTCCCTCAGTACGGCCCCTCCGACAGTGCGGCGCTCCCTCAGTACTGCCCCTCCGACAGTGCGGCGCTCCCTCAGTACTACCCCTCCGATAGTGCGGCGCTCCTTCAGTACTGCCCCTCCGACAGTGCGGCGCTCCCTCAGTACTGCCCCTCCGACAGTGCGGCGCTCCCTCAGAACCTCTTTCACCCACACTTGTGCCATACCAACCTCAAGGTCAGCGAACAGGGCCTGTCCATCCTCCCGCCCCCATGCTTACTCAGTTCTAAAGTGCCTTTGGGACATAAACCCATAAATCAATTAAACCCATTATTTAAATAGATTGAATCATAGGCTTTATCAGGTCATGTTTCAGTACAGGCTACAGACTGTACAGGGCCTGCTGCTATGTACAATGTGGCTGGCATAGAATCACACAGCACAGAAGGATGCCATTCGGCCCATCGAGGGAAATTAGGGATAGCATAAGATCCAAGGAGAGGACATATAAATTGGCCAGAAAAAGCAGTAACCCAGAGGATTGGGAGTAGTTTAGGATTCAACAAAGGAGGACAAAGGGATTAATTAAGAAAGGGGAAATAGAATATGAGAGTAAGCTTGCAGGGAACATAAAAACTGACTGTAAAAGCTTTTATAGATATGTGAAGAGAAAAAGATTGGTGAAGTCAAGCGTAGGTCCCTTGCAGTCAGAATCAGGGGAATTTATAATGGGGAACAAAGAAATGGCAGACCAGTTAAATACATATTTAGGTTCTGTCTTCACAAAGGAGGACACAAATAACCTCCCAGAAATGTCGGGGAACATAAGGTCTGATGAAAGGGAGGAACTGAAAGAAATCAGTATTTGTAGGGAAATGGTGTTAGGGAAATTGATGGGATTGAAGGCCGATAAATCACCAGGGCCTGATAATCTACATCCTAGGGTACTTAAGGAAGTGGCCCTAGAAATAGTAGATGCTTTGTTGATCATCTTCCAACATTCGATGGAATCTGGAACTGTACCCATGGATTAGAGGGTAGCTAATGTTACCCCACTATTCAAAAAAGGTGGTAGAGAGAAAACGGGGAATTATAGACCAGTAAGCCTGACATCGGTAGTGGGGAAAATGTTAGAGTCCATTATAAAAGATGTAATAGCAGAGCACTTGGAAAACAGTGACAGGATCGGAAAAAGTCAACATGGATTTACAAAAGGTAAATCGTGCTTGACTAATCTACTGGAATTTTTTGAGGATGTAACTGGTAGAATAGATAAGGGAGAACCAGTGGATGTGGTGTATTTGGACTTTCAGAAGGTTTTCGATAAGGTCCCACATAAGAGATTAGCGTGTAAAGTTAAGGCACATGGGATTGGGGGCAAGGTATTGACTTGGATAGAGAACTGGTTGGCAGATAGAAAGCAACGAGTTGGAATAAACGGGTCTATTTCCGAGTGGCGGGCAGTGACGAGTGGGGTACCGCAGGGATCGGTCCTTGGACCCCAGCTATTCACAATATATGTTAATGATCTAGACAAGGGAACTAGATGTAATATCTCCAAATTTGCAGATGACACAAAGCTGGGTGGGCGTGTGTGCTGTGAGGAGGATGCCGAGAAACTCCAGGATGATTTGGACAGGTTGGGTGATTGGGCAGATGCATGGCAGATGCAGTATAATGTGGATAAATGCGAGGTTATCCACTTTGGTGTCAAAAACAGGAAGGCAGATTATTATCTGAAAGGCAATAGATTGGGAGAAGGGGAAGTGCAACGAGACCTGGGTGTCCTTGTGCACCAGTCGCTGAAGGTAAGCATGCAGGTGCAGCAGGCGGTTAAGAAGGCAAATGGTATGTTGGCCTTCATAGCGAGAGGGTTTGCAGTTGTACAGGGCCTTGGTGAGACCACACCTTGAGTATTGTGTGCAGTTTTGGTCGCCTTACCTGAGGAAGGATATTCTTGCCATGGAAGGAGTTCAGCGAAGATTCACCAGGCTGATACCTGGGATGGCAGGAATGACGTATGAGGAGAGATTGGGTCGATTGGGCTTGTACTCGCTGGAGTTTAGAAGAATGAGAGGGGATCTCATTGAAACTTATAAAATTCTGGCAGGACTGGACAGACTAGATGCAGGGAGGATGTTCCCGATGGTCGGGGAGTCCAGAACCAGGGGTCACAGTCTAAGGATAAGGGGTAGGCCTTTTAGGACAGAAATGAGGAGGAATTTCTTCACCCAGAGAGTGGTGAACCTGTGGAATTCTCTACCACAGAAGGCAGTAGAGGCCAATTCATTAAATATATTCAAGAAGGAGTTGGATATATTTCTTAAGGCTAATGGGATCAAGGGATATGGGGAGAAGGCAGGGACAGGGTACTGAATTTGGATGATCAGCCATGATCGCATTGAATGGCGGAGCAGGCTCGAGGGGCCGAATGGCCGGCTCCTGCTCCTATCTTCTATGTTTCTATGTTCCTGTGCCGGCTCTTCGAAAGAGCTCTCCAATTAGAGTTTTATCGCTGTTGTAATATACCTTGGATTGAACAAATGAAGGACAGAGCCACAGGAGTTGCTCGTCCGGGTGCTTGTCTTATTAGACCAGAGCGAACTGGGCCTGCTCATACCAAACCGTGTGACAATACGTCACAGTTTTATTATTAGCTGAACTACTAAATAGCCTTAAAGCTAAACAAACAATTTGAAATAACCTTTGAAATTGACTTTGCAGGCAATTAGTCCCACACCTCCTGTTCTTTCCCCACAGCCTTGCAAATATTTCCCCTTCAAGTATTTCTCCAATTCCCTTTTGAAAGTCACTATTAAATCTGCTTCCACCGCCCTTTCAGGCAGCGCGTTCCAGATCACAACAACTCACTGCGTTAAAAAAAACATTCTCCTCATCTCCCTCTCTGGTTCTTTTACCGACTATCTTATATTCTGTGCACGTGGTGTCCATCACAGATCGCTAAGGGCTGTTCCATAGAAGGGTGCCCGAGGCTGAGAGGGGCCACTGGGTTCCGAGTGGGAGGGGGTCACTGGGCCCTGAGAGTGGGTGCGAGACGGGGAGAGGATGCTGGTCTGTGAGTGGGAGTGAGAAGGGTTTTCTGGCGATCCTTCATCGTCGCTGGGTCAAAATCCTGGAACTCCCACCCTAACAGCACTGTGGGAGCACCTTCACCACACGGGACTGCAGCGGTTCAAGAAGGCGGCTCACCACCACCTTCTCGAGGGCAATTAGGGATGGGCAATAAATGCCGGCCTTGCCAGCGACGCCCACATCCCAGGATTGAATAAAGAAAGAATTGAAATGACTAATTTGTGAACGGACCTGTTCCTGTCTGAAATGTTGCTGCTCTCGGACATTCAAGTTCAACAGGTTTTTGCAGCTAGCACGCCCTGTCAATGTGACTGTGTCAGCTTTTCTGTAAATCTGTCCCAGCACTTTTGTTAATTGGTTTACTGGCTTTGAGGCCTTCCCCCTCTACATGGTGTCAGCTGTGGGTTCAGTCCCACTCCAGAAACCTGAGCACAAAATCCAGGCCGACACTCCCAGTGCCAGTGCTGAGGAAGCGCCGCACCGTCGGAGGGGCAGTACTGAGGGAGCGCCGCACTGTCGGAGGGGCAGTACTGAGGGAGCGCCGCACTGTCGGAGGGACGGTACTGAGGGAGCGCCGCACTGTCGGAGGGGCGGTACTGAGGGAGTGCCACACTGTCGGAGGGGCGGTGCTGAGGGAGCGCCGCACTGTCGGAGGGGCGGTACTGAGGGAGCGCCGCACTGCCGGAGGGGCAGTACTGAGGGAGCGCCACACTGTCGGAGGGGCGGTACTGAGGGAGCGCCGCACTGTCGGAGGGGCAGTACTGAGGAAGCGCCGCACTGTTGGAGGGGCGGTACTGAGGGAGCGCTGCGCTGTCGGAGGGGCAGTACTGAGGGAGCGCCGCACTGTCGGAGGGGCATTACTGAGGGAGCGCTGCACTGTCGGAGGGGCGGTACTGAGGGAGCGCCACACTGTCGGAGGGGCGGTACTGAGGGAGTGCCGCACTGTCGGAGGGACGGTACTGAGGGAGCGCCGCACTGTCGGAGGGGCTGTCATTTGGATGAGACGTTAAACCGAGGCCCCGTCTGCCCCCTCAGGTGGACATAAAAGGTCCCACGGCCACTATTGGAAGAAGAGCAGGGGGGAGTTCTCCCCGGTGTCCTGGGGCCAATATTTATCCCTTTACCAACATCACTAAAAAACAGATGATCGGGTCATTAATAGGTTTTTATCAGTGGAAGCTAGATATCAGCTGGTGAGGGAGAAAGGAATAGCAGGATATATTGATAGGGTGAAGAGAGGTGGGAGGAGGCGCCTGTGGAGCATAAACACCGGCATAGGATAGGGCCGAATGGCTGTAAATTCTAGGTAGTCACATTGCTGTTTGTGGGAGCCTGCTGTGAGGAAAGGCATGCTAACATGGCAGGAGAGCTGGGGCCCACTGCCTGCACATCCTGTGCCATGTGGCCTCGCCAGAACACCTCACCGCAACCACGCCAACCTCGCCTTTGGTGGTGCGACCTAACCTGGCGTCTTCTTCTCTGCCAGTCTTCCCATCAAACTTGCGCCAATCACGAGCATATGACTTTCGTGGTGGGGTTAGTCGAGGACAGACATTTCATTATTGAAGATTTTGGAAATTCAGAAGGAATTCTTGTATTGTTAGGGCAATTCTAACGTGTGCGTAAACCCAACGCACTGTTTAGATGCTAATAACATTTTTCTGATGAGAACACAAGAAATAGGAGCAGGAGTTGGCCATTCGGCCCCTCGAGCCTGCTCCGCCATTCAATAAGATCGAAGATCAGCCGTGATCTCATTGAATGGCGGAGCAGGCTCGAGGGGCCGAATGGCCGACTCCCGCTCCTATTTCTTGTGTTCTTAAGCCGGTCGTGAGGGTGCCGGTCAGTTCCTTCAGTAACCCCTAGATGGCACCTTCACTGGTTGGTTTCCCTTTGTTAATTGTTACTTGTTTCTCCTCTTTTGGTAGGGCCAAATAATCTGTAACTAAACCTCTAAAAAAATCTTTAAATAAACATTAACAAATCAAATTAAAATTTGGTTGTCCAATCCAATTATGCACTCCAGTCCCCGCGGCACCCACCGGTCACAGAAGTGCTCGAGCGCGCCGGCGGACACCGCGTGCTCCATCTCCAGGGCCACCCGGGCGCGAACATGGCCGCGGAAGAGAGGGAGGCAATCTGGCTGGATGACCCCCTCGACCGCCCGCTGCCTGGACCAATTGATGGCTTTTTTCGCCAGGCCCAGGAGCAGACCCACGAGGAGGTCCTCCAACCTGCCCGCTCCCCTCCGCACCGGGTGACCGTAGATCAAGAGCGTGGGACTGAAGTGCAACCAAAAATCGAGGAGCAGCCCCTTCAAATAATGGAAGAGGGGCTGCAACCTCTCACATTCAACAAAAACATGAAAAACGGACTCCTCCAGACCGCAGAACAAACAGGCGGTCGGGGAGTCCGTGAACCTATTTAACAATATATTGCACGGGACTGCTCCGTGCAACACCCTCCAGGCCAAGTCCCCAATAGAACAAGGGAGGACTCCCGTATAGAGAGCCCTCCATTGGGGACCTCCGCCTCCGCCGGAAGGCAAAAGGGCACGCCACGGCGTGTCCGGACGGCGGGCGAAGATGACAAAGTGGAAAGTGTGCAGGAGCAGCCCGTACAGGAAACCCCTCCATGCGGAATGAAAAGGCACGGAGGGCATCTCCTTGAGACGGCTCAAGTTGTGAGGCGCCGGTTCCCGAGGGTGGTTTCGGGGCAGGGCGCCGATAAGGAATTCCGTCCGAACGGGGGAAAGCTCGGACGGGATCGCCCCACGCGCTTGAGCCGCCTCGATACACCTCGTGGCGCCGGGGTGCAGCGTCGCTTTCACCGACTCGATGGCATCGACCGCGAGCCGGACGTTGTCCCAAGACATGCGCCGCGCCAACTCCTCCGGCGCCATCCAGCCCGCTCCTCCGCCATCGAGTAGATCCCTGACTCTAGTCACCTTGCCAGGCACAGCCCTGCGTTCCGCCAGCCACCCGAACTCGCGGACGTGGAGGTGCGGATTCCTGAACAGCGGCTCCCGAAGGACAGCCGCCATTCCTGACGGGGGAGAGCTCCGCCTGGAGGCGACGTAGTTCCAAACCCATAGCAGTTCCTGGTAGAAGACAGGCAGCTCCCGCAGGCTGGTACGCCTGCCGCCCACTTCCAAAAACAGGAGCTGCATGTCGTAATTGAGGCCGTGCAGCTGGCGGAAAAAGTACGTCGCCAGCGCACACCATCTCGGAGGATTCTCGACGTACAGGTATCTCTGCAGCGTCCGAAGACGGAAAGTCGCAGCCTGGGTTCGGAGGCACACCAACGCCTGACCGCCCTCCCTAAGCGGGAGACTCAGAACCGCGGCAGAGACCCAGTGCATCCTTTTGTCCCAGAAGAAGTCGACGAGCTTCTTCTGTATCTTGGCGACAAACGCAGGGGGAGGGATCAAAGTGACGAACCGGTACCACAACAGGGCGGCCACCAGTTGGTTTATGACCATCGCTCGACCCCTGTAGGACAACACTCGGAGCAATCCTGTCCAGCGTCCTAAGCGAGTGGTGACTTTGGCCTCCAACTCTTGCCAGTTCGCCGGCCAGGCGTCCTCGGTAGGGCTGAGGTAGACTCCCAAGTAGAGGAGGTGCGAAGGGCCTGAACTCCTCCGGTAGGGGGTCCACCTGCCACCGACCCACCAGGAGTCCAGAACATTTCTCCCAGTTGATCTTGGCGAAGGATGCGTCCGAGTAAATCTGCTGGCATTCCCGCATCCTCCGCAAGTCAGCGGGATCCGTGACCATGAGGAGCACGTCATCGGCATAAGCCGAGAGGACCACCTCCACGCCCGGCCCTTGCAGAGCCAGTCCCGTCAACCTCTTCCGCAAGAGGCGCAGGAAAGGCTCTACGCAAACAGCGTATAACTGGCCGGACATGGGGCATTCCTGACGCACCCCCATCCCGAAGCGAAGGGGCGCCGTCAAGGACCCGTTAACTTTAATCAGACACTCCGCGGCAGCGTACAGAAGTCGGATCCGGGCGACAAAATGCGTCCCGATCCCGAATGCGCGCAGAGTCCCGAAGAGATACTCGTGATCCACCCTGTCGAACGCCTTCTCCTGATCCAGGGAAAGGAAGGCGACCGACAGACCAGCCCTCTGGGAATGGTGGACCAGGTCCCGGACCAGATGGATAGTATCGTGGATGGTCCGGCCCGGGACCGTGTAGGACTGGTCGGGGTGGATCATGTGGGCCAGCACGGCGCCTAGGCGAGCAGACATAGCCCTGGCAAAAATGTTATAGTCCGTGCTGAGGAGGGAGACCGGGCGCCAGTTCTTAAGGAGGCGGAGATCACCCCTCTTAGGCAGCAGGACAATCACCGCCCTGCGCCAAGAGAGGGGCATCTCCCCGGTCGCCAAACATTCCCCCAGGACCCGCGCGTAGTCGCCCCCCAAGACGTCCCAGAACGCCCTGTGGAACTCCACGGTCAGCCCGTCCAGCCCCGGGGACTTCCCCCTAGAGAGCTGGCGGAGGGCGCCGGACAGCTCCTCCAAACTCAGAGGAGCGTCCAATTTTTCGGCGCCCTCCAGGCCAACCTTCGGCAGGTCCTCCCACAAAACTCTGCGCGCGTCCTTGCTGGACGGATCCGGAGAGAACAGAGCCCCGTAATAGGCGCGGGTCTCCGCGCGGATTCCCTCCGGATCCGAGACCAGAGATCCGTCGTCGGCCAGCAGCTCCAAGAGCTGCTTACAGACCCCCCGTCTTTTTTCCAGCGAGTAGAAGAAGGGGGAGCCGCGGTCCAGGTCCCGCAGGAACTGGATCCGCGACCTCACGTACGCGCCTCGGGACCCGACGAGCTGCAGGTCCTTCAGCACGCCCTTCTTCTCTTCGTACACCAGCCGCAGGGCCGGATCCTCGACGACTTGACCGAGACGGGACTCCAGGTCAAGCACCTCCTTCTCCAACTGCCCGACCCGGGCCTCCCGCCTCTTGGTCGACCCCTTCGCGTACTCCTGACAGAAGAGACGGATGTGAGCCTTGCCCACATCCCACCATAGCCTCAAGGAGGGGAAGCCCCCCTGCTTCCTTCTCCAGCCGGCCCAGAACCGACTAAACGAATCCCGGAACCGTGCGTCCTCCAGCAGCAGATTGTTAAAGTGCCAATACGCGGACCCCCCCCGTGCGCGCGGCAGAACGAGCTCCGCCCACACCAGGTGGTGGTCCGTGCACGGCACCGGCCGCATGGAAGCCGCCGGAACGCAGGAGACGTATGCCCGAGAAATGTAGAGGCAGTCGATCCTGGACGCTCCTCTCCCAGACCTCACGCAAGTGAAGGCGCTGGAGTCGGGATGGAGATTTCGCCAGACGTCCACCAAGTCGAGGGACCCGACCAGGTCCCTCAACTTCTCCGTCGCCGCCGGGCAAGGCAGGGCACCCGTGCGGTCCCTCGCCTCGAGGGTACAATTAAAATCCCCTCCGAGGATAACGCACTCGTAGCGTCGATTGAGCTCAAAAGAGTGGACACTTCTTCAAAGAAGCGCGCCTGCTGCGCACCGGCCTGAGGGGCGTACACGTTCACTAGATGGAGTGGCACGCCCCCCAGGCGAACAGTGACCTGGAGCAAGCGGCCCGGCACGAGCTCCTTGACCCCCAAGATCTCCGGCTGAAAATGCGAGGCCAACAAGATAGCCACCCCACTGGAAACACTGGAGAGGTGACTCATGTTGACCCCTCCTTGCCACTCCAGGAGCCACGTGGCCTCGTCTCCCGGAACGGTGTGGGTTTCTTGCAGGAAGCACACCGCATACTTCCCGTCCTGAAGGACCGAAAAGTTATTAAATCTGCGGCTAGCTTCCCTGCTGCCGTTGATGTTGAGGCTGGCTATGGTTATCTTCATTTCAGAAGCATAAACCAACCCCTACTTATCACTAACGGGGGAAGGAAGGGCGGCCGCTAGTCGACCGCCACTTCCTTAGCAGCCCAGTGAGAAACAACCGGAACTGACGCAGCTCGAGCGGGTTCACGCCCGCGTCCTCGCCCATGGTCTTGTAGGCGACGCGGGCCGACCCGATGAGCAGCGCCAGCTCCGACCATCTGTCGAGGGCCCGCCGGGTGCTGTGGCGACCCTGGCACGCGGCCACAAAGTCCCGGAGCTCCCTGATGGGAATAAGAATGAGGGAGGTCCCGGCGAGGGGCGCGAGGTCATCCATCGCCTCATCGGCGAAGGAATCTAAGTCCTCCTCCGCCCCTACCACCGAGTCCCCGTCCTCCTCCGGGGGGTCGCCACTGGCGGCCGAACCGTCCGCCACGCAGTGCGCATCGGGCGGCCCGGCCGCAACGGCCAGCCCCGCCTCCGCCCGGATCCCACCCCCAGGATCGGTAGCGGAGGATTCCTCCCTGGGCTCCTCTAGGGGGGCCGGGCCAGAAGACGGCGGCGGTTCGGAGACCCCCTCCGCCCCAGGCGCCGGGACGACTGGAGAAACCGGAAAGACGGGAGAATACGTGGACCCGGCCTCCTCCAAGTCGCCCGGCGCCGGAGACACAGACAGAGGGCCCTCCTCTGCTACGCCACCGGCCTCCGACCCAGCAGATGGGGTGATTTTCCCGCAGACCTCGACGAAGTCGAGCAGCACCTGGGAAAGGTCCGGGCCGCTCTGGGCGAGCTCATCATCGGATGACTCGCCCGGCCCGGTCCCCTGGCCGCCCGACCCGTCGAGGGGTAATGCCACCATTAGAGGGTCAATCCCCGCCGCGGGTTGTTCCGCGACCCCCCCCACGGGCAGGGTCTCGTCCCCGTCCCCGGGAGGCACGAGCTGGGCAGACGCTTCTGCCTCAGCCTCCCCGGGGACAAGCGACCCCTGCCATTCGCTCGCGATGGTGATAGCGGTGGGGTGGGGCGCAGCGCCCGCGGCGGGCGACGACTCCCCCTGACCGGAGGGACCTTCCACCTCCCGGTCCCCCCCCTCGTCCCGGGAGTCGCGCCTTCGCTTGAGTGCGGAGGGGTAGAGGGAGGCCTCCATGTCTTCAGGGGCCTCCCCTGCTCCCTCCAGAGGAGCGAGTTCTTTGGGTCCCCCGGACCCAAGCCCGGCCGCAGGTTCCGGTGGTCCCGCCTCGGCGGTCGCGGCCACGGGCTCAGGCACGGGGTCCCCCCCAGCTCCGCACTCCACGAACAATGCCGCGATGCTCTCGGGCGTCAGGGGGTCCATATCAAAGGGTTCGCCCTCCACGGGGGGACCCACCCTACGGTGTTTGTTCTTGCCCAGCGCCTTCCTTCCGACCGGACCTCCCTCCTCCCCCCTGCCGGAGGCCTGGATGACGTTGGCCTCCGACGACGACCGCGCCCCGTTAGCTTTTGTTCGGGAGGAGGCGCGGCTAGACCCGGAGGGAGGAGCGGCGGCGGCGCCAGCCTTGGTCGCGCCAGTCACCCTGGCGGCTTTGGAGGTGGGGCAGTTTTTCCGAACGTGCCCCACCTCCCTACAGGCATGGCACCGCACGCCGTCCGTGGTCCAAAAGACGCGGTACGGGGTCCCCCCGTGGAGGACCGTGAAAGCCCCGTCCTTCTCCCCCTCCCGCGCCAGCTGGACAAAGGCCTGGCGCCGGAAGGAGAAGACATGGCGAAGGCTGCTTTCCCGGAGCCCGAGCGGGATCGGGGAAATCCCCGACCTCACCTCCCCGAGTTGACGTAGGTGGGGGAGGAGGAGCTCACCGGCGATATAGGGCGGGACATTCGACAGGACAACCCTCTGCGCGGTGGACTCCAGCGGGTCCACCGGCAGGAAAGTCCCGCCCACGGTGAGCCCCTGGGCGATGGCCAGGGCCACCGCCCGCTCGGACTCCAGGAAGAAGACAGCCTTCCCGTACATTTTTGAGGCGGCGACTATGGCCGGAGGGCCGACAACCCCGGCCATAGCCTTCACACACGCCTCAATAGTCATGTTGGGGTGGGTGTAGCTCTTCACCCCGAGCTTCATGGTCATTAGTCGGAACGGCGACGGGGCCGCAGCAGCAGCGGGAGCAGCCCCGGCCTTGGCCGCCGCCGCCGCATAGGTCATTGCTGACCCCGTCACCGCCGAAGAAGTGCTCGCCATCATGGGGCGGTTTTTAAGGAAGAGCTACACACACCCCAAAAGTCACAGGCCCCAAGATGTTAATGGCCTCAGTAAGTGTGTCTTTCCCAGAGCAGAGGGAGTGTAAATTAACTGGCCCGCCTCTCCCCCTGATGGTATTAATTGGGAGGGGGGCCCTTCCTTCCCTCTGCTCAATGGGTAATTAGAAAAAATAAAAGAGGTGCCTTTTGGAGAGGCAGAGAGAGGACAAGGAGAGAGAAAGAGGGGGATGGGAAGGAGGGGGGGCCGCAAAGGCAGGGTCCCCACTTAAGGTGTTGGTCGGTGGGTGGGCGTCAGCTGGGTGCACTCCCCCGATGGAATAAAAAAGTCTTTCCCGATGGTCTTCGGGCAGGGGGAGAAGATGTCTTCACCTGGGTAGGCTGGAAAAAAGCCCAGGCTCAGCCCACACCAGGTCTTCTTGGTATGGAGGAAACAAAACTTCACCTGGGCAGGCTCCAGCCAACCCAGGCCAGGCTTTCGGCCCGTCTTCTTTCCTCCCCCCGCCTAGGATGTAAAGTCTTTAGGGGGGAATGCACATAGACACCCACCTGCAGATGTTTCGAGTTGCAGCTCCTCCCCTCCTTCCACGTGGAGCTGTTTGGTCTCCTCTCTCCCTCTCCTGGGCTGGAGGCTGACTTGGGAGGCAGTGATGAAAAAAAAAAAAAAAGCCCCTCCTGTTGGAATGCTGGCCTCCTCCTCTGTCCTCTCCTCCGTCCTCTCCAGGCACCTCTGTAAATGATGTAGGCTGCTAGTAGTAGTGGTGCTCCCCACAGCAGCAGGAGCTCAGGAACAGCACAGCCTTCTCCTCTCACTGCTGCAACACAATGAGCTCCTCTGAGGGTGCCGGTCAGTTCCTTCACTAACCCCTAGATGGCACCTTCACTGGTGGGTTTCCCTTTGTTAATTGTTACTTGTTTCTCCTGTTTATTACTTAACTGCCTTTCATCTGGTTTATTGGTTTCACCTGTTTTTGCTTGTATTTAAGTTCTGTGGTTTCTTCATAGAAACATAGAAGATAGGTGTAGGCCATTCGGCCCTGCCATTCAATGAGATCATGGCTGATCATCCAAGCTCAGTACCCTGTCCCTGCCTTCTCCCCATATCCCTTGATCCCTTTAGCCTCAAGAAATATATCCAACTCTTTCTTGAATATATTTAATGAACTGGCCTCCACCGCCCTCTGTGGCAGAGAATTCCACAGGTTCACCACTCTCTGGGTGAAGAAATTCCTCCTCATTTCAGTCCTAAATGGCTTACCCCTTATCCTTAGACTATGACCCCTGGCTCTGGACTCCCCGGCCATCGGAAACATCCTTTCTGCATCTAGTCTGTCCAGGCCTGACAGAATTTTATAGGTTTCGATGAGATCCCCTCTCAATCTTCTAAACTCCAGCGAGTATAAGCCCAATTGACACAATCTCTCCTCGTACGTCATTCCTGCCATCCCAGGTATCAGCCTGGTGAATCTTCGCTGCACTCCCTTCATGGCAAGAACGTCCTTCCTCAGGTAAGGTGACCAAAACTGCACACAATACTCAAGGTGTGGTCTCACCAAGGCCCTGTACAACTGCAGCAAGACATCCTTGTTCCTGTACTCGAACCCTCTCGCTACGAAGGCCAACATACCATTTGCCTTCTTAACCGCCTGCTGCACCTAAATGCTTACCTTCAGCGACTGGTGCACAAGGACACCCAGGTCTCTTTGCACTTCCCCTTCTCTCAATCTATTGCCATTCAAATAATAATCTGCCTTCCTGTTTTTGCCACCAAAGTGGATAACCTCACATTTATCCACATTATAGTGCATTTGCCATGTTTCTGCCCAATCACCCAACCTGTCCAAATCGTACTGGAGTTTCATGACATCCTCCTCACAGCATACCCTCCCACCCAGCTTTGTGTCATCTGCAAATTTGGAGATATTACATCCAATTCCCTCGTCCAGATCATTAATATATATTGTGAACAGCTGGGGTCCTAGGACCGATCCTTGCGGTACCCCACTAGTCACTGCCTGCCACTCGGAAAACGACCCGTTTATTCCAACTCTTTGCTTTCTGTCCGCCAACCAGTTCTCTATCCAAGTCAATACCTTGCCCCCAATCCCATGTGCCTTAATTTTGCACGCTAACCTCTGATGCGGGACCTTATCGAAAGCCTTCTGAAAGTCCAAATACACCACATCCACTGGTTCTCCCTTATCTATTTTACCAGTTACATCCTCAAAAAATTCCAGTAGATTAGTCAAGCATGATTTACCTTTTGTAAATCCATGTTGACTTTGTCCGATCCTGTCACTGCTTTCCAAGTGCTCTGCTATTACATCTTTTATAATGGACTCTAGCATTTTCCCCACTACCGATGTCAGGCTTACCGGTCTATAATTCCCCGCTTTTTCTCTGCCACCTTTTTTGAATAGTGGGGTAACATTGGCTACCCTCCAATCCATGGGTACTGTTCCAGAGTCTATCGAGTTCTGGAAGATGACCAGCAATGCATCTGCTATTTCTAGGGCCACTTCCTTAAGTACCCTGGGATGTAGATTATCAGGCCCTGGGGATTTATCGGCCTTCAGTCCCATCAATTTTCCTAACACCATTTCCCTACAAATACTGATTTCTTTCAGTTCCACCCTTTCATCAGACCCTATGTTCCCCAGTATTTCTGGGAGGTTATTTATGTCCTCCTTTGTGAAGACAGAACCAAAGTATGTATTTAATTGGTCTGCCATTTCTTTGCTCCCCATTATAAATTCCCCCGATTCTGACTGCAAGGGACCTACGCTTGACTTCACCAATCTTTTTCTCTTTACATATCTATAAAAGCTTTTACAGTCAGTTTTTATGTTCCCTGAAAGCTTACTCTCATATTCTATTTTCCCTTTCTTAATTAATCCCTTTGTCTTCCTTTGTTGAATCCTAAACTGCTCCCAATCCTCAGGATTATTGCTTTTTCTGGCCAATTTGTATGTCCTCTCCTTGGATCTTATGCTGTCCCTAATTTCCCTTGTTAGCCACGGTTGAGTCATCTTTTTTGTTTTATTTTTATGCCAAACTGGGATGAACAACTTCTGTAGTTCATCCATTCGGTCTTTGAATGTTTGCCATTGCCTATCCACCGTCAACCCTTTGAGTGCCATTCCCCAATCAATCCTGGTTAAAGAAGGGATTAACACAATTGTAATGAAGGATATTAGCTCTGATGAGGTGGAATCTGTATGGGTAGAATTGAGAAATACTAAGGGGAAAAAAACATTAGTGGGAGTGGTATATAGACCTCCAAACAGTAAGGCGGAGGTTGGGGATAGCATTAAAAGGGAAATTAAAGAAGCGTGCAATAAGGGCACAGCAGTCATCATGGGTGACTTTAATCTACATATAGATTGGGCTAACCAAATTAGTAACAATACTGTGGAGGAGGAATTCCTGGAGTGTTTACGGGATGGTTTCTGGGCTGAGTCCTGACAAGGGAGTCAGTCTCGACTAGGTGCTCTGTCTCGACTAGGTGCTCTGTCTCGACTAGGTGCTCTGTCTCGACTAGGTGCTCTGTCTCGACTAGATGCTCAGTCTGGACTAGGTGCTCAGTCTCGACTATTGCCTTGCCTTGAGCTCCTATATCTATAACTGTTTATCTGTGTTATGTTTTGCTTGTATTTAAGTTCTGTGGTTCTTCCCTTTGTTCTCGGTCTTGACAAGGTGCTGACAAGTTGCTCAGTCTTGATAAGGTGCTCAGTTTGGACAAGCCGGTTGCCCTGTGGCAGCTTGTCTCGAGCTCAGTCTTGACAAGCCGGTTACCTCACGGTAGCTTGTCTTGAGTCCCTATCTTGACAAGCCGGATGCCCTGGGGTAGCTTGTCTTGAGCTCAGTCTGGACAAGCCGGTTGCCTCACGGTAGCTTGTCTTGAGTTCCTATCTTGACTAGCCATTTGCCTATGTGGTAGCTTGTCTAGAGCTCCTATGTTTTGTAACTGTTTACCTGTGTGATTCTAGTAAAGTACTGTTATTTAAGACTGCATATCTGCTTCTCTCCTCGTCTGTCTGCACTTGGGTCCAGAACCAGCCTCGCCTGTACAGCACGGCCCCATGTCTACACGGCCCCGTGACAGCAACGCTGACACCGGTATTCAGTGTTGAATGTAATTCGACGACAGAGGATGGGACGACCTTGCATCTGGACTGGAGGCGACGGAGGTCGAACAGTTTTCCATTTCTTCTGTAAATTAGCTCCACTCCAGCGGGGAGCTTACTGAGGGTGAGATGGAGCATTGCAGCCAGGAAGATCGAGAAGAGCTTTGGTGCGATGACACAGCCTTGCTTGACCCCGGTCCGTACCTGAATTGGGTCTGTGGCAAACCGTTGGTCAGGATCACGGCTTGCATATCGTCATGAAGCAGACGGAGGATGGTGACAAACTTTTGAGGGCAGCCGAATTTGAGAAATGTAAAAATAATAGAGCATCAATACTTGGGGACTTCACTGATCCTAATTTAGACTAGGGGAAAACAATAAAGGGCAATGGGGGTGAAGAATTCTTAAGATGTGTACAGGAGAACTTTCTTAATCAATATGTTTCTAGCCCAACGAGGAAGGAAGCAGTGCTGGATGAATGAAGTAGGGCAAGTGGAGAGTGTATTGAGGGGGGACATCTGGGTAATAGCGATCATAATATAATAATATCCCAGAAGCATAACAGAGTTCCCCTTGTCCTCACCTTTCACCCCACCAGCCTCCACATTCAACGGATCATCCTCTGCCACCTCCAGCGTGATCCCACCACCAAATGCATCTTCCCCTCACCTCCCCTTTCAGTATTCTGTAGGGACCGCTCCCTCCGCGACACCCTTGTCCACTCTGCTATCACCCCCAACACCCCTTCCCTTTCACCCGGCACCTTCCCGTACAAGCGCAGGAGATGCAACACATGCCCTTATACTTCCCCCCCCTTCCCACTGTCCAGGGCCCCAAACACCCCTTCCAGGTGAAACAGCGATTTACTTGTACTTCTCGCAATCTAGTATACTGTATTCGCTGCTCACGATGCGGTCTCCTCTACATTGGGGAGACCAAACGCAGATTGGGTGACCGCTTTGCGGAACACCTCCGTTCAGTCCGTAAGGGGGACCCCGAGCTTCCGGTCGCCTGTCACTTTAATTCACCGCTCCATTCCCACTCTGACCTCACCGCCCTCTTGCATTGTTCCACGGAAGCTCAACGTAAGCTCGAGGAACAGCACCTCATCTTCCGATTAGGCACTTTACAGCCCCCTGGACTCAACATAGAAGATAGGAGCAGGAGTAGGCCATTCGGCCCTTCGAGCCTGCTCCGCCATTCAATGAGATCATGGCTGATCATCCAAACTCAGTACCCTGTCCCTGCTTTCTCCCCATATCCCTTGATCCCTTTAGCCTTAAGAAATATATCCAACTCCTTCTTGAATATATTTAATGAATTGGCCTCTACTGCCTTCTGTGGTAGAGAATTCCACAGGTTCACCACTCTCTGGGTGAAGAAATTCCTCCTCATTTCTGTCCTAAATGGCTTACCCCTTATCTTTAGACTGTGACCCCTGGTTCTGGACTCCCCAACCATCGGGGACATCCTTCCTGCATCTAGTCTGTCTAGTCCTGTTAGAATTTTATAAGTTTCAATGAGATCCCCTCTCATTCTTCTAAACTCCAGCAAGTATAAGCCCAATCGACCCAATCTCTCCTCATACGTCATTCCTGCCACCCCAGGTATCAGTCTGGTGAATCTTCGCTGAACTCCCTCCATGGCAAGAACATCCTTCCTCAGATAAGGTGACCAAAACTGCACACAATACTCAAGGTGTGGTCTCAACAAGGCCCTGTACAACTGCAGCAAGACATCCTTGCTCCTGTACTCGAACCCTCTCGCTACGAAGGCCAACATACCATTTGCCTTCTTAACCGCCTGCTGCACCTGCATGCTTAACCTGTTCCATTACCATCTCCTCTCGCCTTGAATATCTCTTAATGTCTCTTAACCTCTTCCGCCTTCCATCCTATCACAGGCCTTCCCTTTTGTTCTTTCATCCCCTCCCCCCTTTCCCAGCTCCTAAACTTGCTTAAAAATCTGTTCCCTTTCCTGCTTTTTTCCGGTTCTGACGAAAGGTCATCGACCTGAAACATTGACTCTGTTTCTCTCTTCACAGATGCTGCCTGACCTGCTGAGTTTCTCCAGCATTTTCTGTTTTTATATTATGTAATATAAGGTTTAGTTAATACCCAACAGGAAGAGAGCCAATTTTAGTGATTTGAGAAGGGATTTAGCACAGGTGGACTGGAAACAAAGATTGGCCAGGGAAACAGTAAGTGAGCAATGGCAGGCCTTCAGGGCGGAGATAGTTCGGGGACAAACCAAGCACATTCCCATAAGGAGGTTATGTGGGACGCCCAAAGCTACAGCTCCCTGGATGGCAAAGGAAAATAGAGGCTAAAATAAAACGGAAAAGGGAGGTTGGTGACAAATGTCAGGTAAGAGAATACTGTCGAAAACCAGGCAGAATACGGAATGTGCGGGGGGAAATTGTTAAAGGGTGTAAGAAGGGCAAAGAGAATGAGAAAGGTTCAGCGGGTAACATGAGTACAGGAGTAAAGACGTCTTACTCCAATTATATAGGGCCTTGGTGAGACCACACCTGGAGTACTGTGTACAATTTTGGTCTCCTTACCTAAGGAAGGATATACTTGCCATAGAGGGAGTGCAGCGAAGGTTCACCAGACTGATTCCTGGGATGGCAGGACTGTCGCATGAGAAGAGATTGAGTAAACTAGGCCTGTATTCTCTTGAATTCAGAAGAATGAGGGGATCTCATTGAAGCATACAAAATTATTACAGTGCTTGATAGGGTGGACGCTGGGAGAATGTTTCCCCTGGCTGGGAGTCTAGAACCAGGGGCCACAGCCTCAGGATAAAGGGTCGGCCATTCAGGACTGAGATGAGAAGACATTTCTTCACACAGAGGGTGGTGAATCTTTGGAATTCTCTACCCCAGAGGGCTGTGGAGCCTCAGTTATTGGGTATATTCAAAACAGAAGTGGATAGATTTCTGACTAGTAAAGGCATCAAGGGATATGGCGATAGGGCTGGTGAATGGAGTTGAGGCAGAAGATCAGCCATGATCTCATTGAATGGCGGAGCAGGATCAAGGGGCCGAATGGCCGACTCCTGCTCCTATTCCTTATGTTCTAACATAAAAGGGAACCCAAAAATCTTTTATAAACATATAAAAAGTCAAAGGATAGTTAAAGGAATGGTGGGGATTGTACTGAATCTCTCTTCTCTTAGGCAGTCCCTCGGAACCGAGGATGATTTGCTTCCACATTAAAAACGAGTTCGCAGGTGACTGATGAGTCCAATGCGAGGCCTGCAGTCTCTGTCACAGGAGGGGCAGACGGTGGTTGCTGCCTTTCCAGAGGAAGGTGTAGCCACCGCCTTGCTCCTTGAGCTGGCCTTCCCCTGCCCGCCGGGTCTCACTTAGGGCGGCGATGTCAATGTCAAAACGTCTGAGCTCCCGGGCAACGATATCAGTACGACGTTCCGGTCTGTCTGAGTCTTTGTGCAAAAATCTTTGAAGGTGGCAGGATAGGTTAACAGAGCAGTTGATAAAGCATACGGGATCCTGGGCTTCATAAAGAGGCAGAGAGTACAAAAACCAGGAAGTTATGCTAAACCTTTATAAAACACTAGTTCGGCCCCAGCTGGAGTACTCTGTCCAATTCTGGGCACCGCACTTTAGGAAGGACGTGAAGGGCTTTGGAGAGGGTGCGGAGGAGATTGACCAGAACGGTTCCAGGGATGAGGGATTGCAGTGACGTGGAGAGACTGGAGAAGCCGGGGATTTTCTCCTTAGAGCAGAGAAGGCTAAGAGGAGATTTGATCGAGGTGTTCAAAATCATGAATGGTTTAGACAGAATAAATAAAGGGAAACCGCTTCCAGTGGCTGAAGGGTCGGTAACCAGAGGACACAGATTGAAGATGATTGGCAAAAGAACCAGAGGCGACACAAGAAGAACATTATTTTACGCAGCGAGTGGTCAGCATTTGGAATGCGCTGCCTGATAGGGCGGTGGATACAGATTCAATATTAGCCTTCAAAAAGGGAATTGGATAAATACTTGAAGGAGAAAAAATTGCAGGGATATGGGGAAAGAGCGGGAGAACGGGACTAACGAGATTGCTCTTCGAAAGAGCCAGCGCAGACTCGATGGGCCGAATGGCCTCCTTCTGTGCTGTTTTGGTCGCCTTATCTGAGGAAGGATGTTCTTGCCATGGAGGGAGTGCAGCGAAGATTCACCAGGCTGATACCTGGGATGGCAGGAATGACGTATGAGGAGAGATTGGGTCGATTGGGTTTATACTCGCTGGAGTTTAGAAGAATGAGAGGGGATCTCATTGAAACTTATAAAATTCTAACAGGACTGGACAGACTAGATGCTGGAAGGATGTTCCCGATGGCGGGGGAGTCCAGAACCAGGGGTCACAGTCTAAGGATAAGGGGTAAGCCATTTAGGACAGAGATGAGGAGGAATTTCTTCACCCAGAGAGTGGTGAACCTGTGGAATTCTCTACCACACAGGGCAGTGGAGACCAATTCATTAAATATATTCAAGAAGGAGTTAGATATATTTCTTCAGGCTAAAGGGATCAAGGGATATGGGGAGAAAGCAGGGACAGGGTACTGAGTTTAGATGATCAGCCATGATCTCATTAAATGGCGGAGCAGGCTTGAGGGGCCGAATGGCCGACTCCTGCTCCTATCTTCTATGTTTCTATGTACTATTCGATGATTCTTTGCATCTGTCTTCACAAAAGAGGAGAATGAAGTTAATGTCAGATTAGAGGAAGAGAAAGTACAGATATTGGATAGGATAAAAAAAATCGATAGAAAGTGGGTTCTACAGAGGTTGGCATCACTCAAAGTTAACAAGTCACCTGGTCCAGATGGGATGTATCCGAGGTTGCTGAGTAAGCTAGGATGGAGATAGCTGAAGCTCTGGCCACGATCTTTTAATCCTCCTTGGATTTTGGAGTGGTGCTTGAGGTCTGGAGGATTGCAAATGTTCAAAAAAGGGGAGAGGGATAAACTTGGTAACTACAGGCCAATCCGTCTAATGGCAGTGGTGGAAAAACTACCAGAAACCATTGTCAAGGTCGTTTTTTTTTCATTCGTTCATGGGATGTGGGCATTGCTGGCATTTATTGCCCATCCCTAGTTGCCCCTTGAGAAGGTGGTGGTGAGCCGCCTTCTTGAACCGCTGCAGTCCGTGTGGTGAAGGTGCTCCCACAGTGCTGTTAGGGAGGGAGTTCCAGGATTTTGACCCAGCGACGATGAAGGAACGGCCCGAGATATTTCCAAGTCAGGATGGTGTGTGACTTGGAGGGGAACTTGGAGGCGGTGGTGTTCCCACGCGCCTGCTGCCCTTGTCCTTCTAGGTGGCAGAGGCCGCGGGTTTGGGAGGTGCTGCCGAAGAAACCTTGGAGTTGATAAGGCGGTTAAGAAAATGTATGGGGTGCTTGGCTTTGTAAAGACAAAGATGTTTTGCTAAACCTTCACAATACTCTGGTTAGGTCTCAGCTGCAGTATGATGTACAATTCTGGGCACCACACTTTAGGAAGGATGTCAAGACCCCGGAGAGGGGGGGGGGGGGGGGGGGGGGGGAGGCGGAGGAGGTTTACCAGGATGGTACCAGGGATGAGGGAGTGTATGTGGAGAGACTGGAGAAGCTGGGATTATTTTCCTTACAGCAGAGGGGGTTAAATGGAGGCCCGACAGAGGCGTTCAAAATTATGAGCAGCGAAAAACTATTTCCGTTGGCAAGTGGGTCGGTAAACAAAGGTCACAGATTTAAAATAATCGGCAAAAGGACCAGAGGGGGAGATGAGGATTTTTTTTTTAACGCAGCGAGTTGTTGTGATCTGGAATGCGCTGCCTGAAAGGAAGATGGAAGCAGATTCAATAGTAACTTTCAAAAGGGAATTGATTAAATACTGGAAAAGGAAAAAAATTGGTAGGGCTGTGGGGAAAGAGCAGGGGGGAGTGGGACTAATTGGAGACCACACCTTGAGTATTGTGCGCAGTTTTGGTCGCCTTATCTGAGGAAGGATGTTCTTGCCATGGAGGGAGTGCAGCGAAGATTCACCAGGCTGATACCTGGGATGGCAGGAATGACGTATGAGGAGAGATTGGGTCGACTGGGCTTATACTCGCTGGAGTTTAGAAGAATGAGAGGGGATCTCATTGAAACTTATAAAACTCTAACAGGACTAGACAGACTAGATGCAGGAAGGATGTACCTGATGGCAGGGGAGTCCAGAACCAGGGGGTCACAGTCTAAGGATAAGGGGTAAGCCATTTAGGACAGAGATGAGGAGGAATTTCTTCGCCCAGAGAGTGGTGAACCTGTGGAATTCTCTACCACAGAAGGCAGTGGAGGCCAATTCATTAAATATATTCAAGAAGGAGTTAGATATATTTCTTAAGGCTAAAGGGATCAAGGGATATGGGGAGAAAGCAGGGACAGGGGACTGAGTTTGGATGATCAGCCATGATCTCATTGAATGGTGGAGCAGGCTCGAGGGGCCGAATGGCCGACTCCTGCTCCTATCTTCTCTGTTTCTATGAGAGCTCTTTCAAAGAGCTGGCGCCGGCACGAAGGGCCGAATGGCCTCCTCCTGTGCTGTAAGATTCTATGATCTACAACTACACAGTGAAAGGCTTACAACTGTTACTGAGTAATAAAATATTTATTAAAAATCTAGCAGGTACATATTAAAAAAACACCGACTGAAGGAGACTGTAAGAGGGAAAGGTGGTGTAAAAATACCACTGCCCACCGGACAGGGAGCAATCTACAGTACACATTTTAACTGGGGAGGGAAGGCCAATTTCAGTGGGATGAGAACGGATCTGCCCCGGGTAAACTGAAATTGAAGATTGGCAGGCAAAACTGTAATGGAACAACGGACTGCCTTTAAAGAGGAAATAGTTCAGGTACAGTTGAGGTACATTCCCACTTGGGGGAAAGGCAGGGCAACTAAAGTCAGGGCTCCCTGGATGCCGAAAGAGATCGAGGATGTGATGAAGCAGATAAAGAACGCGTATGACAGATGTCAGGTTGCCAATGAGAATCAGGCTATATATAGAAAGGTCAGAGGAGAAGTGAAAAAGAAAATAAGAGGGGCAAAGAGAGGGTATGAGAATAGAATGGCAGCCAACATAAAAGGTAATCCAAGTCTTCTATAGGCATATAAATAGTAAACGGGTAGTAAGGAGGGGCGGGGTCGATTAGGGGCCAAAAAGGAGACCTACGCATGGGGGCAGAGGGTATGGCTGAGGTACTAAAGGAGTACTTTGCATCTGTCTTCACCAAGGAAGAGGATGCTGCCATAGACATAGTAAAGGAGGAGGTAGTGGAGATGCTTGATAGGATAAAAATGGATAAAAAGGAGGTATCAGAAAGGCTGGCTGTACTTAAAGTAGATCAGTCACCAGGAGCAGATGGGATGCATCCTAGGATGCTGAGGGACTTGAGGGAGGAAATCGCGGAGGTACTGGCCATAATCTTCCTATCCTCCGGACTCAAAGGAAAACAGTAAACAATGCATACAGGGCAGAACTAGGCCAATATCCATTAATAATCACTATCCAAAAAAGAGCCACCAAATTTTGGAAACACCTAGAAATAAGCAACCCCCAATGCTATCACTACGACGCCCTGAAATGCCAAGAGATGACCATAAAGAAGAATACCCTCAGTCAACTAGTCCTGGGACTCAGGGAAGTAACTACTAACACTACTAACAATAACCAGCCCCAGGACAGTGACAGCGTAACACAAAGAATTCGACCCAACACAATCCTCGCTAAGCAAAAGGAAAAATATCTGACATATTGGGCAGAAACAACAAAAACCCAAAGCAAACTCAATTGCTACTTGGCCCTAAACAGACAATACAACATAGCTGATTACCTGACCATGGTAAAGGACAGCAAACTGAGAAAAATCTTGACAATGTACAGACTTAGTGAACATAGCCTGGCGATCGAAAAAGGTAGACACAGGCAGACCCGGCTACCAAGAGAGGACAGGATATGCTCTCACTGCAGTCAGGGAATGGTGGAGACAGAGATGCACTTCCTCACAGCTTGTAGAAAATATCAGGGCATAAGGGAGAATTTCTACCCAAAATTTACAAAAATATGCCCGGAATTCAGAAATTTGAATGACGACCAAAAACTCCCATACCTACTAGGGGAAGAGAGAAATTGTGTAACACTAGTGGTACACTATGTTACAGCTTGCCATAAACAGAGGCCCAACCACTAAAGATAAGAGTATATATAAATTATATGAAAGTATATTTATACACTCAGGGATATATCTGTTTATACACTGTATGGATAGATCTGTATTTTTGTGAACAAACATGAATGTTTTCCGATGCTTTGGCAACATAAGATGTAACTTGTCATGCCAATAAAGCGATTTGAATTGAATTGAATTGAATTGAATTGAGAATTGCAAATGTTACACCATTGTTCAAAAAAAAGGTTAAACCCAGCAACTACAGGCCAGTCAGTTTGACCTCGGTAGTGGGGAAGCTTTTAGAAACAGTAATCAGGGACAAAATTAACAGTCACTTGCACAAGTGTGGATTAATTAAGGAAAGCCAGCACGGATTTGTTAAAGGCAAATCGTGTTTAACTAACTTGATCGAGTTCTTTGATGAGGTAATAGAGAGGGTTGATGAGGGCAATGCAGTGTACATGGATTTACAAAAGGCGTTCAACAAAGTGCCACATAATAGGCTTGCCAGCAAAGTTGAAGCCCATGGAATAAAAGGGACAGTGACAGCATGGATACGGAACTGGCTAAGTGACAGGAAACAGAGAGTAGTGGTGAACGGTTGTTTTTCGGACTGGTGGAAGGTCTACAGTGGTGTTCCCCAGGGGTCGGTACTAGGACCACTGCTTTTCTTGATATATATTAATGATTTGGACGTGGATGTACAAGGCACAATTTCAAAATCTGCAGATGACTCAAAACTTGGAAGTATAGTGAACAGTCAGGAGGAGAGTGATGGACTTCAGGAAGACATAGTCAGGTTGGTGAAATGGGCGGACACAGGGCAGATGAAATTTAACGCAGAAAAGTGTGAAGTGATGCATTTTGGTAGAATGAGGAGAGAACATATAAACTAAATGGTACAATTCTGAAGGGGGTGCACGAACAGAGAGACCTGGGGGTATAACTGTGCACAAATCGTTGAAGGTGGCAGGGCAGGTTGAGAAAGCAGTTAAAAAGGCTTACGGGATCCTGTGCTTCATGAATAGAGGTAGAGAGTACAAAAGTGTGGCAATTATGAAGAACCTGTATAAAACTCTAGTTCAGCCCCAACTGGAGTATTGTGTCCAATTCTGGGCACCGCACTTTAGGAAGGATGTGAAGGCCTTAGAGAGGGTGCAGAAAAGATTTACGGGAATGGTTCCAGGGATGAGGGACTTCAGTTACGTGGACAGACTGGAGAAGCTGGGGTTGTTCTCCTGAGAGCAGAGAAGATTGAGAGGAGATTTGATCGAGGTGTTCAAAATCATGAGGGATCTAGACAGAGTAGATAGAGGGAAACTGTCCCCATTGGCGGAAGGGTCGAGAACCAGAGGACACAGATTTAAGGTGATTGGAAAAAGAACCAAAGGCGACCGGAGGGAAAACTTTTTTACGCAGCGAGTGGTTAGGATCTGGAATGCACTGCCTGAAAGGGTGGCGGAGGCAGATTCAATCGTGGCTTTCAAAAGGGAGTTGGGTAAGTACCTGAAGGAAAGAAATTTGCAGGGCTACGGGGAAAGGGCGGGGGAGTGGGACTAGCTGAAGTGCTCTTGAAGAGAGCTGGCACGGGCTCGACGGGCCAAATGGCCTCCTTCCGTGCTGTAACCATTCTATGACTCAAAGGAGGGTCAAAATTCGTCTTGCATTGGCTGCCTGCTATACGATATTCAGTTGCATTGATGCTGGGCAGGCATATAAAAAATTAAGTAATTTTTATTTATACATCGCCTTTCACGACCACCGGACGTCCCAAAGCGCTTTACAGCCAATGAAGTACTTTTTTTGAAGTGTGGTCACTTGTAATGGAGGAAATGCAGCAGCCAATCTGCGCACAGCAAGCTCCCACAAACAGCAATGTGATAATGACTGGATCATCTGTTTTCAGTGATGTTGATGGAGGGATAAATATTGGGCCAGGACACCGGGGAGAACTCCCCCCCACCCCTGCTCTTCATCGAAATAGTGGCCGCGGGATCTTTTCCACGGAGCCACGGTCGATACCCTGGACTGTGCCATAGCGCCCCCCCCTTACGCCGCTTCCTCCAGGCGAATTTCAAAACCCCAAAGTCCGGTCAGGTGGCTCCGACGTGAAATAGGTTTGGTGGGATCACAGTTCCCTAAGCCCGCTGCACAAGAAAGCTGCCTCTAATCCATCACCAATCAATTTCACACAGAGACAGAGACAGAGAGAGAGAGAGAGAGAGACAGACAGAGAGAGAGACACAGAGAGAGAGACACAGAGAGAGAGACAGAGAGAGAGAGACAGAGAGAGAGAGACAGAGAGAGAGAGACAGAGAGACAGAGACAGAGAGACAGAGAGAGAGACAGAGAGACACACAGAGAGAGAGAGACACAGAGAGAGAGACACAGAGAGAGAGACAGGGAGACAGAGAGAGACAGAGAGAGAGAGAGACAGAGAGAGAGAGAGACAGAGAGAGAGAGACACAGAGAGAGACACACACAGAGAGACACAGAGAGAGACACACAGAGAGAGAGACACAGAGAGAGACAGAGAGAGAGAGAGAGAGACAGAGAGAGACACAGAGAGAGAGAGACACAGAGAGAGAGAGACACAGAGAGAGAGAGACAGAGAGAGAGAGACAGACAGAGAGAGAGAGACAGAGAGAGAGAGACAGAGAGAGAGAGACAGAGAGAGAGAGAGACACAGAGAGAGAGAGAGACACAGAGAGAGAGAGAGAGAGAGAGAGAGACAGACACAGAGACAGAGCGAGGCACCCGTGGGAACCGGAACGACATCTGGGGCGGGGCGGAGCGGAGGGAGCGCTGCTTTGCGTCCAACACGTGCAGTGGCTGAACTGGGGGGGGGGGGCGTCCGATGCCTCCACTCGAGGGTCAATTTTAACTCGGGGAGGGGGGCGGAGAGGGCCCGAAGCAGATGGCAGCCTTAAAACCGACCCGTGTTGCCTGAAAGTATTCGCAGTCCCCGGCGCTGACATCCTGCGCCTCACACAAGTAAACAAAGGCAGGTTCTAACAGGACTCGGAACGCGCAAGCCGATATGAAAATTCCCGTTCGAAGAGGTGAAACGAGTATTAAATCGCTTCGATTAACCAAATCCTGATTACTTTTAAATAAGACCACTGAAACAGAGCTTAGAAACATTAACGGCGAAAAAGAACAAATTCAAACAGAAGGAACTTCACACCAGGTTAAAGATTGCCTGAGCTGCTCTGCCAGGCAAGGCACAGGGACACAGCTGGGCGGAGAGTTGGCAAGAGCTGGGTTAGTAGAGAGATAAGGGGGACAAGGTTCAACGGGCCTGCTCTTAATCCTTGACTTTAAAGCTGCTGCAACGAGCCGGTTGGGAACGCCGCTGAAGGGTTATGGGATGACTAGCAGATCTCCTCTGGCATTGCTCGTGGTGAGTGTTATCAGAGCGCGTTACGGGGGGGGGGGGGGGACCGCGTTACAGGGAGGCGAGGGCGCCGCTTGCAGGAAGCGCGCGCAAGACTTTTGGTGTAGCGCTAGCGGGTCTCTCCGTGGCGCTGCTCGCCGCGAGTCAGACCATGCGCCAAAGTGTGACATCTTAAGTGTGACGGCTAATGGAAGTGCATGCCAGTCATATCGTTTGTGGGGGGGGGGGGGGCGGGGTCTTACCATTTGGCCAACAAAGATACACAAGTGTTAAAGTACATTTGAATACGCTGTGTAAATGGGTATTGCGATAAGGTGCCCATTGATGGTGTCTAGCTTTTATTTGCTAATCAGAAATGTAATCCGTTATATCTGGATTCCCAATTAGGCACATGTGGCAAGTGGTTAAGGTATTGGACAACACGGTTACAGACAGACGAGCTGATAATGATTAAAATGAGGCAATGCCATAGAGGACGTTATCTGAATATTGTAGGTGTTAGATTCATGTGCTCATGCACTTTTGAGTGTAGTGGAGACGCTTTCTTCAGGAGATAGATAGGAAAAGGGTCGAGTCCACTGTTGGTCAGTCTGGACACGGGCTGTGGAAGGAGCGGGGTGGATGTGCCCAGTGCCCGTGGTCATTTCCGTGACCCCCGCAGGTTGATCTCAACAGCGCAGCTCTGTGTGAAGGTAGTAGGAATGAGGCCTTGATTGATGTGCCCAGCGAGCCCTGGGAGCAGGCTCCCTTGAGGTGACTGAAAGAGGAAAAATTACACAGGAGGTTAGGTTTTACTGTGAAGCAAACATATAAAAATGCCGGGCAGGAAATGACCAGCTGGTCTATCAATCCTGCCCCACATACCACGATGGCTGGAGTATCATGACTAGACACTTCTTACGCGCCCCCTGACATAAGCAAACTACTAGGCACTTGGTCTAAGCGTTAAACAAAGCTTTAATCAACTGTTTTACAACATGGAGGCCCAGTTGTGTCCTTCACTAGTTCCTGTTAAGAATGTCCTGCGCAAGCTGGGCCCCGTGCCTGAGTATTTATACTCTCCCTGGTCAGCGCCACCCGCAAGCCGCTCAGTTGATTCATGTCACCCCCCCACCCCCCCGGCAAAAAGTAACAGAAAAACCCAGGGCCAATAAAGACTTGCGCATTTATATAGCGCCTTTCACCACCTCAGGCCGTCCCAAAGTGTTTCACAGCCAATGAAGTACTTCTGAAGTGTAGTCACTGTTGTAATGTAGGAAACGCGGCAGCCAATTAGCACACAGCAAGCTCCCACAAACAGCAATGTGATAATGACAGGATCATCTGCTTTTAGTGATGTTGGTTTAGGAATAAATATTGGCCCCAGGACACCGGGGAGAACTCCCCCTGCTCTTCTTCAAAAGAGTAGCCATGGGATCATTTATGTCCACCTGAGAGGGCAGACGGGGCCTCGGTTTAAAGTCTCCTCCGAAAGACGGCCTCTCCGACAGTGCGGCGCTCCCTCAGCACTGCCCCTCCGACAGCGCGGCGCTCCCTCAGACAGTGCGGCGCTCCCTCAGTACCGCCCCTCCGACAGTGCGGCGCTCCCTCAGCACTGCCCCTCCGACACTCCCTCAGTACCGCCCCTCCGGCAGTGTGGCGCTCCCTCAGTACCGCCCCTCCGACAGTGCGGCGCTCCCTCAGTACTGCCCCTCCGACAGTGTGGCGCTCCCTCAGTACCGCCCCTCCGACAGTGCGGCGCTCCCTCAGTACTGCCCCTCCGACAGTGTGGCGCTCCCTCAGTACCGCCCCTCCGACAGTGCGGCGCTCCCTCAGTACTGCCCCTCCGACAGTGCGGCACTCCCTCAGTACTGCCCCTCAGACAGTGCGGCACTCCCTCAGTACTGCCCCTCCGACAGTGCGGCGCTCCCTCAGTACTGCCCCTCCGACAGTGCGGCGCTCCCTCAGTACCGCCCCTCCGACAGTGCGGCGCTCCCTCAGTACTGCCCCTCCGACAGTGCGGCGCTCCCTCAGTACTGCCCCTCCAACAGTGCGGCGCTCCCTCAGTACCGCCCCTCCGGCAGTGCAGTGCTCCCTCAGTACCGCCCCTCAGACAGTGCGGCACTCCCTCAGTACCGCCCCTCCGACAGTGCGGCGCTCCCTCAGTGCTGTCCCTCCGACAGTGCGGCGCTCCCTCAGTACCGCCCCTCCGACAGTGCGGCGCTCCCTCAGTACCGGCACTGGGAGTGTCAGACTAGATTTTTGTGCTCAAGTCTCTGGACTATGACATTGATCCCATCACCTTCTGACTCAGGAGATGAGATTTAATAGCCACAGTAACCCACAAAGAAGTTTCAGTATGAGATACTGTCAGAAACTTGTGCACTCAAAGTGACCAATCACTTTGGCACCGCAAGCTCACTGGATTTGCCACTTAGGGCACTTTCTGTGACTTGCGCAATCCTGTATCAGTTCCTCACTGCAAATAGAAAGTAATAACAGCATCAATAAAAATGTTATTTCAAGACTCACAGGTTGCAAATATGGGACGCGATCTTGCCAGCCCCGAGGAGGCGGGACTGCCGGGAAAATGGCAGGATCTGGGGGCGGGTGCCCATCCCGCCCCCAACCCGCCTCTGTGCCATCTTCCCAGGAGGCGGGTAGCCAACCTGCGCCGGGTCCCGTCTCCTGGAAGCGGAAGGGAATTACAGCCACTTAACTGCCTGTTAACAGGTCGTTAACAGGCAGATAATAGGATTCTCCCCTTTTTGTCCTCACTAGTGCGGGCTTCCCGAAGGCCGCGAAACCCGCCAGGGTCACCGAGGCGAGCAGTGGGTCTGCGGGGGTCGGAGGGGGGGGGTGCAAAAGTGCGCTGTGAAGCTAAGTGGTGGGTGCAAGTGTGGAGAGGTGAGTATCTGAGGTAAGTGGAAAGTGTTAGAAAAAGTTTACTTGTCTTTGTTTCTTCCTGCAGGCTTCAAGAGTTGGGGATGCGGAGAGTCCCGCACCTCCGCGGCAGAGATGACAGATGGCCGCTGCATTCTCCAATGCAGCAACCATCTAATTTCTGCTAAAGGAAGAGGTTTGATCAGGTCTTGAATTCAAGAACTCATCAAACTACAGAGAATGTCAGTGTTTGACAGCTTCACAGAGCCGTCAAACGATGACAATTCATCTGTCAAAAACTTTTGACAGATGAAACGTCATACGCCGACGGTCTCTGTAACCCGCTTCCCCTTAATTGGCCTGCTATGCCCGCTGGGCGGGCTTAACAAGGTCAATCAAAGGAAAATAGCGTGAGGTTGGCCAGAAGTCGATGGGGGCGGGACTAAAACCCGACAAGTGGGAGTCCCGCCTCCAAAAGCTCCCCATTGGGCAAAATCACCCCCATGGAATCATTCCCTGTCTAATTCAGATTTAATCGAGGTGTTCAAAATCATGCAGGGTTTTGTTAAGAGTAAATAAGGAGAGACTGTTTCCAGTGGCAGGAGGGTCGGTAACCAGAGGGCACAGATTTAAGATAATTGGCAAAAGAACCAGAGGGGGGAGATGAGGAGAATTTAATTTTTTTATGCAGCGAGTTGTTGTGATCTGGAACGCGCTGCCTGAAAGGGCGGTGGAAGCAGATTCAATAGTGACTTTCAAAAGGGGAATTGGAGAAATACTTGAAGGGGAAACATTGGCAGGGCTGTGGGGAAAGAGCAGGGGGGAGTGGGACTCATTGGACAGCTCGTTCACTGGCAGAGGCACGATGGGTCGAGTGGGATCCTCCTGTGCCGTATCATTCTGTGAATCTATAATTGTGACAAACTGTGCATGTACAAGAGGCATACAGAGTTGGGGGGGGGGGGGGGAAAAGAGAGAAACGGAGAGGACATACAGAAAGAGAACGTGTGTGAGAGAGAGAGAGGGGGGAGCTAGAAGGAACGAGAGATTTCCTCAGTAGGATAGATTAAGTGGAAGAGTTAAACACACATGAGTCACTGAGGGCAACACAGAATTATTTACAGCACAGTCCAACTGGTCTATGCTCCACACGAGCCTCCTCCCACCTTTTCAGACAGAAACATATGAGGGTGAAAAACACTAATGGAACCGCACCCCCAGCAATGAATCCAGAGGGAAGGGAGGGGAGCGATAATTGGCAAAACACTCAACAGCCTCAGAACGAGCCAAAGGAAGCAACACTCGTGGGGGAGGTAGAGGTAGGGGGAAGGGGTGTCTCTCCATAGGCCGGGCTGCTCCACGGTCATGTGTGAAGGGGGGGGTGAAGAGATGGAAAAATGTAAAAACTGAAGTTAACTCTTACCTATTGCTTGGGCTGAACCACTGGTGGCGGGGGGCAAAGTTTCCTGCAAGCAAGAGACATTAGGTCAGGTTAAAAATTATCCATCGGTCTATATCTCTGTAATACATTCGCCATTTTGCATGTCACTTTTACTCATTAACCTTGTTTACTGTGTCACGGCTTTTACATCTCAACACTAATACGGTGCCAAGACTTGTGTCACGTGCCTGTCATTGTTAATCTAGATGGTCCCAATAGGCTGCCAAATGTCTTCCGTTGATATGAATCGTTCCAGTCCTCCGGACACCAGCTGGTGCTATTGCGCACCCCCCCCCCACTCCCACCTCCAGTACCCACCTTGCGCCATATTGTACAGCACAGGAGGAGGCCCTTCGGCCCATCGTTCCTGTGCCAGCTCTTTGAAAGAGCTCTCCAATCAGTCCCACTCTCCCCGGCAAATTTTTCCTTTTCAAGTATTTCTCCAATTCCCCTTTTGAAAGTCACTATTGAATCTGCTCCCACCGCCCTTTCAGGCAGCGCGTTCCAGATCACAACAGCTCGCTGCGTTAAAAACATTCTCCTCATCTCCCCCTCTGGTTCTTTTACCGATTATCTTAAATCTGTGTCCGCTGGTTACCGACCCTCCCGCCCGCTGGAAACAGTGTCACATAGAAACATAGAAGATAGGAGCAGGAGGAGGCCATTCGGCCCTTCGAGCCTGCTCCGCCATTCAATGAGATCATGGCTGATCATCCAAACTCAGTACCCTGTCCCTGCCTTCTCCCCATATCCCTTGATCCCTTTAGCCTTAAGAAATATATCTAACTCCTTCTTGAATATATTTAATGAATTGGCCTCTACTGCCTTCTGTGGTAGAGAATTCCACAGGTTCACCACTCTCTGGGTGAAGAAATTCCTCCTTATTTCAGTCCTAAATGGCTTACCCCTTATCCTTAGACTATGACCCCTGGTTCTGGACTCCCCGGCCATCAGAAACATCCTTCCTGCATCTAGTCTGTCCAGGCCTGACAGAATTTTATAGGTTTCGATGAGATCCCCTCTCAATCTTCTAAACTCCAGCGAGTATAAGCCCAATCGACCCAATCTCTCCTCATACGTCATTCCTGCCATCCCAGGTATCAGTCTGGTGAATCTTCGCTGCACTCCCTTCATGGCAAGAACATCCTTCCTCAGATAAGGCGACCAAAACTGCACACAATACTCAAGGTGCGGTCTCACCAAGGCCCTGTACAACTGTAGCAAGGCATCCTTGTTCCTGTACTCGAACCCTCTTGCTACGAAGGCCAACATACCATTTGCCTTCTTAACCGCCTGCTGCACCTGCATGCTTACCTTCAGCGACTGGTGCACAATAACACCCAGGTCTCTTTGCACTTCCCCTTCTCCCAATCTATTGCCATTCAAATAATAATCTGCCTTCCTGTTTCTGCCACCAAAGTGGATAACCTCACATTTAGCCACATTATAGTGCATTTGCCATGTTTCTGCCCAATCACCCAACCTGTCCAAATCGTACTGGAGTTTCACGACATCCTCCTCACAGCTTACCCTCCCACCCAGCTTTGTGTCGTCTGCAAATTTGGAGATATTACATCCAATTCCCTCGTCCAGATCATTAATATATATTGTGAACAGCTGGGGTCCTAGGACCGATCCTTGCGGTACCCCACTAGTCACTGCCTGCCACTTGGAAAACGACCCGTTTATTCCAACTCTTTGCTTTCTGTCCGCCAACCAGTTCTCTATCCAAGTCAATACCTTGCCCCCAATCCCATGTGCCTTAATTTTGCCTTATTTACTCTAGCAAAAACCTTCACGATTTTGAACGCCTCGATTAAATCTCCCCTTAACCTTCTCTGCTCTAAGGAGAACCACCTCGGCTTCTCCAGTCTCTCCACGGCCATTTTGGATTTTTTTACGACGCAATGTTCAGTCGGATTGTTAGGTTTACCTCGTCTCCCCGCCTGATCCTTAGGGCAGCCGGGTCGCCTCCTCCCCAACCCGCCTACCCATTTACGGCCACTCAGCATCGCTCTTTGGGCCGTTGGGCTGCAGCCTTCCTGCTCCCTGCCCGGTTTCCTTCCAGTCGTGGTCAGGCTTCGGGCCTAGCACTCCGACCTAGCCACCAGGGTCGCCCGTTCTGGCTGGACGCACTCCTGGAGCTTTCATCACCTGACCTCCTGCCTCCAACCGCACCCCCCCCGCCCCCACACTGGTTGCCCGATATGTCAACCCCACCTTCCCTCGGCCAATCGGAAAGCGTACAGACTCTTCGTTACCCGACTGGGTGATTCTTGACCGTCAGTCGCACAGACGTTTCTCCCCCAATCGCCAATACTTTTATAACTAATATTTTTATAACTAATAAAGAAGAAACGCGTTTACAGAACTTGTTTTCCTCGCAGCAGTGTCCTGAAGTTTAGTCTTTGATCGCTGGAGACTCCAGGGCGAGCAAGGAGCGTTGACAACCCTACTACCCATCCAACCTGGTTTGCGGATGCCTGATTTTTTTTTTTTTAGTCGTTCTTGGGATGTGGGCGTCGCTGACGAGGCCGGCATTTATTGCCCATCCCCTCATCGCCCTCGAGAAGGTGGAGGTGAGCCGCCCCGTGTGGTGAAGGCGCTCCCACACAGTGCTGTTAGGGAGGGAGTGCCAGGATTTTGACCCAGCGACGATGAAGGAACGGCGGGCGATATATTTCCCAGTTGGGTTGTGCGAGTTGGAGGGGAACTTGGAGGCGGTGGTGTTCCCATGCGCCTGCTGCCCTTGTTCAGATTATCTGAACGTCAATAGATTGGGAGAAGGGGAAGTGCAAAGAGACCTGGGTGTTCTTGTGCACCAGTCGCTGATGGTAAGCATGCAGGTGCAGCAGGCGGTTAAGAAGGTAAATGGTATGTTGGCCTTCGTAGCGAGAGGGTTCGAGTACAGGAACAAGGATGTCTTGCTGCAGTTGTACAGGGCCTTGGTGAGACCGCACCTTGAGTATTGTGTGCAGTTTTGGTCGCCATATCTGAGGAAGGATGTTCTTGCCATGGAGGGAGTGCAGCGAAGATTCACCAGGCTGATACCTGGGATGGCAGGGATGGCAGGAATGACGTATGAGGAGAGATTGGGTCGATTGGGCTTATATTCGCTGGAGTTTAGAAGAATGGGAGGGGATCTCATTGAAACTTATAAAATTCTAACAGGACTAGACAGACTAGATGCAGGAAGGATGTTCCCGATGGTGGGGGAGTCCAGAACCAGGGGTTACAGTCTAAGGTTAAGGGGTAAGCCATTTAGGACAGAGATGAGGAGGAATTTCTTCACCCAGAGAGTGGTGAACCTGTGGAATTCTCTACCACAGAAGGCAGTGGAGGCCAATTCATTAAATATATTCAAGAAGGAGTTGGATATATTTCTTAAGGTTAAAGGGATCAAGGGATATGGGGAGAAGGCAGGGACAGGGTACTGAACTTGGATGATCAGCCAGGATCGTATTGAATGGCGGAGCAGGCTCGAGGGGCCGAATGGCCTACTCCTGCTCCTATCTTCTATGTTTCTATCTTTCTATGTTCTTCTAGGTGGTAAAGGTCGCGGGTTTGGGAGGTGCTGCCGAAGATTTTGGGCTTATAATAGCGTGTCAATATTTGCAGAGGGTCCATGGGAGTGTGTCAATACGGAATGTCACCCTCCTAGCACATCCATGTCCTTAACATGTCTGAGGCTCTTACTAGGCAGCTGATGAAAAGCACGTGGGGTGATGGAGCGCGACGGCATGGAGGCCAAGGACTCGATGGCGCCTCCTTGTGCTCGTTTTGCTTCTCATCCACGCGATGTGGGTGTCGCTGGCAAGGCCGGCATTCGGCGCCCATTCCCCTCGATGCTCAATGGGTGCCGATCTTGCCAGCCCTGGGGAGGCGGGTCTGCCGGGAAAATGGCAGAATCTGGGGGCGGGTGCCCATCCCGCCCCCAACCCGCCTCCGTGCCATCTTCCCAGGAGGCGGGTAGCCGACCCACGCCGGGTCCCGTCTCCTGGAGGTGGGAAGGGAATTACAGCCACTTATCTGCCTGTTAACAGGTAGTTAACAGGCAGATAAGAGGATTCTCCCCATCTTACCCACACAAGTGTGGGCTTCCCGAAGGCTGCGAACCCCGCCAGGGTCACCGAGGCGAGCAGTGGGTCTGCGGGAGGGGTGCAAAAGTGCGCTGTGAAGCTAAGTGATGGGTGCAAGTGTGGAGAGGTGAGTATCTGAGGTAAGTGGAAAGTGTTAGAAAAAGTTTACTTACCTTTGTTTCTTCCTGCAGGCTTCACTCGTTGGGGATGCGGAGAGTCTCGCACCTCCGCGGCAGAGATGACAGATGGCCGCTGCATTCTCCAATGCAACAACCATCTAATTTCTGCTCACGAAAGAGGTTGATCAGTCTTGAATTCAAGAACTCATCAAACTACAGTGAATGTCAGTGTTTGACAGCTTCACAGAGCAGTCAAAACGATGACAATTCATCTGTCAAAATTTTTTGACAGATCAAACGTCATACGCTGACGTTCTCTGTAACCGGCTTCCCCTTAATTGGCCTGCTGAGCCCGCTGGGCGGGCTTAACAAGGTCAATCAAGGGAAAATAGCGTGGGGTTGGCCAGAAGTCGATGGAGGCGGGACTAAAACCCGACAATTGCGAGTCCCGCCTCCAAAAGCTCCCCATTGGCAAAATCCGGCCCCAGTGTTTGACACAACCGAGCGGCTTCCTCAGCCACTTCAGAGGGGCAGCTGAGAGTCAACCAAGTCGGTGTGGCGGCTGGAGTCACGTGTAGGCCCAGACGGCAGGTTTCCTTCCCTAAGGCGGCATTAGTGAAACCATTACCGCCGGGGTACTGCGGCCTCTTTGACTTCCTGTTGAGACTGTCTTGCGCCAAGGGTGCGGAGAGGGTCAACGTTGATTAAATTGGACAGATCCTTCAACGGGCCGAATAGAAACATCGGAAAATAGGAGCAGGAGTCGGCCATTCGAGCCTGCTCCGCCATTCAACACGATCATGGCTGATCCTCTATCTCAATACCATATTCCTGCTCTCTCCCCATGCCCCTTGATGCCTTTTGTGTCTAGAAATCTATCTACTTCTGAAATATATTCAGTGATTTGGCCTCCACAGCCTTCTGTGGTAGAGAATTCTACAGGCTCAGCACCCTCTGAGTGAAGAAATTTCTCCTCATCTCAGTCCTAAATGTCCTACCCTGTATCCTGAGACTGTGACCCCTCGTTCTAGACACCCCCCCCAGCCAGGGGGAAACATCCTCCCTGCATCCAGTCTGTCTAGCCCTGTCAGAATTGTATACGTTTCAAAGAGTGGCCTCCATCTGTGCTGTAAGCTGTAAGATTCTGGCACACGCACACACTCTCGTCAGGGTTGTATTGCCCTTTGACAGAGCGATTCTTACTTTGCCAGGTCTGTAGTCATACGTGCCACCGTACAGAGTTTCTTGAATTCCTCCAGGTCGGTTAGCACCTTCTTTTCTCTTCCTCCAGTTTCTTTTGCTGATCTGCGTGATGAATTAAAAGTGCAACATTTCTGAACAAGCAAACAAGCTTTTCGTGACATTTTGTCTATTTCTAAATCGGACCACCTTTGTTCCTTTATACACCCTCCCCTCCCCACCCAACCCCCGTCCTATAGGGTACATTAGTCGAGACCTTTCTTTGAACTTTTTCCCTCAATAGTTTCCTCTTGCTGGCTCAGCGAGCCTCACTTCCCACTTCTCTGATGCTGGGTCACTTGTAGCGAGGCCAGGATATCTGCTATAAAGTGGAGCGCGGGTAAAGCGGCTGTTTATATCCCACCGTCCTGAGATTCTGTACAACTGTCACAAGCTTTCTGCGTGTGAAGCGTAATGGCGGGAATCAAGGGCCATTTACATAAACAATTTGGACTCGGGAATCGGAAGTACATTTTCAAAAATTGTGGATGATACCAAGTTTGGGGGGGGGGGGGGGGGGGGGGGGGGAAGGGGTGTAGTTAATACTGAGGAAGACTGCGACAAAAGACAGGAAGACATGAATAAGCTTGCAGAATGGGCGTGTAAATGGCAAATGAATTTCAATATAGAGAAGTGTGAGGTGGTGCATTTTGGTTGGGTGAATAAGGAGGTCACATACAGGAAACTCTCTCTTACCTGAACCTACTCCTGAATTTTGCCGGTTAAGTTTTACTATATATTAGTGGCCGTGTAACCGGGATTCCTGGATCTGTGGCCGTGTAATCGGGGTTCCTGGATCTGTGGCCGTGTAACCGGGGTTCCTGGATCTGTGGCCGTGTAACCGGGGTTCCTGGATCTGTGGCCGTGTAACCGGGGTTCCTGGATCTGTGGCCGTGTAACCGGGGTTCCTGGATCTGTGGCCGTGTAACCGGGGTTCCTGGATCTGTGGCCATGTAACCGGGGTTCCTGGACCTGTGGCCGTGTAACCGGGGTTCCTGCACCTGTTGCCGTGCAACAGGGACGCCTGGATCTGTGGCCGTGTACGGGGCTCTCGTACCTTGGTAAGTATACCTCTCTGTAATCCGGACTTTTTGATCAACCGGCACCACGCCGGTCCCGGATTTAAAAAAATGATCAGCCATGATCTCATTAAATGGCGGAGCGGGCTCGAGGGGCCGACTCCTGCTCCTATCTTCTAGGTTTCTATGTTACCCAGCATGCACTTCCCCAGCAAGGGTCATTGGTCAATGATTGGCAGTGGTGTTGGGGGGGGGGGGGGGCGGGCGGTGGAGGAGAGGGGAGGGGGGGGGACCCGGATTGAAATTCCACCCCCCCGCCCCCCCCACTCCCGAATCTAGGGGGCGCTGGGCCTGTAACCAACTGGAGCCGAGCCCGGACTGGGCGGGGAATTTGTGTTTGGTCACGGGGAGTGTGTTTGAGAGGAATTATGCTACCCGTGCACAGAACTATGCAGCGTTGTTTAATTGGCTTTCAACCTCTGCGTCAGGTGAGAGGAAATGTGCGTCATCTCACCCTCCACCTCAGCCTCAGGCTTGGCTTATTTCCCTTTATTGAGATATCTTTCTTAATGTCCCCTAGGACTATGAGGTTACCAGGTACGAGAAGCAGATTGGATGCTTCCCTTCCCTCCCCGGGGCTAAAAGGGTTAAACTACGAGGACAGGTTGCACAGACTGGGCTTGTATTCCCTCGAGTTTAGAAGATTAAGGGGTGATCTAATCGAGGTGTTTAAGATGATTAAAGGAGTTGATCGGGTCGAGAGAGAGAGAAACTATTTCCTCTGGTGGGGGGAGTCCAGAACAAGGGGGGGCGTCACCTTAAAATTAGAGCCCGGCCGTTCAGGGGTGATCACACAGAAATCACACAGAAACCCCACAGTGCAGATAGAGGCCATTTCGGCCCATCGAGCCTGCACCGACACATATCCCACCCGATCCCCGTAACCCCTACACCAACACATATCCCACCCTATCCCCGCGTATTTAATCCCCCTAACACGAAGGGTCAATTTATCATAGCCAATCAACCTAATGTCGGGAAGCACTTCTTCACACAAAGGGGGGTGGAAATCTGGAACTCTCGCCCCCCCTCAAAAAGCTGTTGAGGCTGGGGGGGTCAATGGAAAATTTCAAAACTCAGATCAATAGATTTTTGTTGGGTAAGGGTGTGAAAGGTGACGGGACCAAGGCGGGTGGATGGAGCTAAGATACAGATCAGCCGTGATCTGATTGAATGGCGGTACAGGCTGGAGGGGCTGAATGGCCTCCTCCCGTTCCTAATGTAACAGGCTGGAGGGGCTGAATGGCCTCCTCCTGTTCCTGTATAACAGGCTCGAGGGGCTGAATGGGCCTCCTCCTGTTCCTATGGTAACAGACTCGAGGGGCTGAATGGCCTCCTCCTGTTCCTGTGTAACAGGCTGGAGCGGCTGAATGGCCTCCTCCTGTGTACCTAATGTAACAGGCTCGAGGGGCTGAATGGCTTCCTCCTGTTCCTAATGTAACAGGCTGAAGGGCCTCCTCCTGCACCTAATGTAACAGGCTTGAGGGGCTGAATGGCCTCCTCCTGTTCCTATGTAACAGGCTCGAGGGGCTGAATGGCCTCCTCCTGTTCCTAATGTAACAGGCTGGAGGGGCTGAATGGCCTCTTCCTGTTCCTGTGTAACAGGCTCGAGGGGGCTGAATGGCCTCCTCCTGTTCCTGTGTAACAGGCTGGAGGGGGCTGAATGGCCTCCTCCTGTTCCTAATGTAACAGGCTCGAGGGGCTGAATGGCCTCCTCCTGTTCCTATGTAACATGCTCGAGGGGCTGAATGGCCTCCTCCTGTTCCTATGTAACAGGCTCGAGGGGCTGAATGGCCTCCTCCTGTTCCTAATGTAACAGGCTGGAGGGGCTGAATGGCCTCCTCCTGTTCCTAATGTAACAGGCTCGAGGGGGCTGAATGGCCTCCTCCTGTTCCTGTGTAACAGGCTCGAGGGGCTGAATGGCCTCCTGTTCCTGTGTAACAGGCTCGAGGGGGCTGAATGGCCTCCTCCTGTTCTTATGTCCCTACACTGGAGGTGCTGGGGTGCAGGTTCCATGGGCACAGGCCGCCTGCTCGGACTGCGACCACTTGTCACAGGCCAGGCCCAGGCCAGGAGAGCCGGCGGGGCGCTCGACCGTGAGAGGCATCGCAGCCGGGCCTGATGTCGGCCATCGGGAGCGGGGGGGGGACCCACTGGCTGATTTTTTGCGCTTCCCTCGCTCTGAAGCACGGCAGTACCGCGCCCCTCCACACATCACCTCCGCCCACTGGCTGAGATTAGCCGTCTCGGCATAGACCGGGCGCTCCATTTACCCACGAGGCACTGGAGGAGCCGAGGGCGGGAGGAGACACGAAAATGTCAGCTTTGGGCCCAGAATGAAACACCGGAACAGGGAGGAGCGAGGGTTTGGGCAGCATTCGCTAAAAATAAATACATTTAGAAAGAGTGCTTGACCTCTTACCTTCCTTTGCCTTTAGCTCAGTTTTCTGTTTCTCAGCATCTTTTTTCTGGAAAGGGAGGGCAAGAAATAATAAACTTTTGAAAGGACACAACAACCGCTTGGATTTATCCCGCGCCTTTCAAGTAGTAAAACATCCCAAGGCGCTTCACAGGAGCGTAAACCAGACAAAATTTGACATTGAGCTATTTGGAGGAAGTTAGAGAGATAGCAACACAGCATCCAATGCAGTTAACCCAGTCTCTCCGGGCTAATGAGAACATCACAACCGTCAAATCCATTTGGACACAGCGCCTTACCTGAACCGCGCAGTTAACTGGGTAAATGCACACAGCAAGATCCTGCAAACAACAATGAGATGGGTGAGCGGTTACTTTGTCTTTGGGTGGTGTTGGGTGAGGGAGGACTGTTGGCCCCAGGATACCGGGACGAACTCGCTGCTCTTCCTTCAATAGTGCTGTGCGGTCATTTGCAATCGAGCAGACGGGGCCTCGCTTTAACGTCTCATCCGAAAGATGGCACCTCCGACAGTGCGGCGCTCCCTCAGTACCGCCCCTCCGACAGTGCGGCGCTCCCTCAGTACCGCCCCTCCGACTGTGCGGCGCTCCCTCAGTACTGCCCCTCCGACAGTGCGGCGCTCCCTCAGTACTGTCCCTCCGACAGTGCGGCGCTCCCTCAGTACCGCCCTCCGACAGTGCGGCGCTCCCTCAGTACCGCCCCTCCGACAGTGTGGCGCTCCCTCAGTACTGTCCCTCCGACAGTGTGGCGCTCCCTCAGTACTGTCCCTCCGACAGTGCGGCGCTCCCTCAGTACTGTCCCTCCGACAGTGTGGCGCTCCCTTAGTACCGCCCTCCGCCAGTGCGGCACTCCCTCAGTACCGCCCCTCCGCCAGTGCGGCGCTCCCTCAGTACTGTACTGGGAGTGTTGGCCTGGATTATGGGCTCATGTCTTTGGAGTGGGGGCTCGAACCCACGACCTTCTGACTTACCGAGGACCCCGAGTCATGGCCCACAATGTAGGTTGCCACCAAGTTTGAAAAGAGAGTACAAGAAAAGAGAAGCTAAGTTAAGAAGAATAAAAAAAACTTGCATTTATATAGTGCCGTTCTCGGCCTCAGGCTGTCCCAAAGCGCTTTACGGCCTCTGTCTCTCTCCCTATCTCTGTAACCTCCTCCAGCCCTACATAGAAACATAGAAGATAGGAGCAGGAGTAGGCCATTCGGCCCCTCGAGCCTGCTCCGCCATTTAATGAGATCATGGCTGATCATCCAAATTCAGTACCCTGTCCCTGCTTTCTCCCCATACCCCTTGATCCCTTTAGCCTTAAGAAATATATCTAACTCCTTCTTGAATATATTTAATGAATTGCCTTCTGTGGTAGAGAATTCCACAGGTTCACCACTCTCTGGGTGAAGAAATTCCTCCTCATCTCTGTCCTAAATGGCTTACTCCTTATCCTTAGACTGTGACCCCTGGTTCTGGACTCCCCCGCCATCGGGAACATCCTTCCTGCATCTAGTCTGTCCAACCCTGTTAGAATTTTACAAGTTTCAATGAGGATTGCACGTCAGCAGTCACCCACTGAACAAATGCCATTCACCAGGACTGACACGCCCCCACCCATTACATAGAAGGTACCGCACAGAAACGGTTAAATCACAAACCGTTCCCCCTTCAAGCTCCTGTGTGTGCTTGTGCAGCCGGCTGTGAGGTTATTGCCGATGGAGCCGGCTGTTCCCAATCTGTGTTGAGTAAACGGAGAGAGGCTGCAGATCCCTGCCCTGTTTTGCATGTCACACAACCACACTGGCTGGTGAGTTGACAGCTGGCTAATAGCCAAACCAAACTACAGACAGCAGCAACACAGCACGCAATTGTTCAGTTCTCGATTTTCAAAAAAGATTTGTATTTCTCCAGCGCCTTTCACCACCACCAAGGCGCTTCACAGCCAATTAAGTGCTTTTTTTTTGAAGTGTGGTCACTGCTGTAATGCGGGAAACGCGGCAGCTCAATTTGCGCACAGCAAGCTCCCACAAACGGCAATGTGATAATGACCAGATCGTCTGCTTTTAGTGATGTTGGTTGAGGGATAAATATCGGGCCCAGGACACCGGGGAGAACTCCCCCTGCTCTTCTTCCAGTAGTGCCATGGGATCTTCCACATCCACCTGAAAGGGCAGACGGGGCCTCGGTTTAACGTCTCATCCAAAAGACAGCACCCTCCGACACTCCCTCAGTACAGCACTGGAGGGATTTTGACCCAGCGATGATGAAGGAACGGCCTGTTATAAATCTCATCATCATGAAGAAACGACTCATGAAATAACACTGGACAGCCAGCTGGTGGCGCCGTCCAAGGAGTATAAATACTCGGGCGTGGGCCCAGCTTTCCCAGGACATTTTGTAAGACAGGAACTAGTGAAGTACAACTAGACCTCCATGTCCTGAAACAAGTTGATTAGTCTTGCTTTATACTCGAACCAAGTGCGTAGTGAGTTTTATTATGTCACGGCCGATATATTTCTAAGTCAGGATGCTGTGTGTGACTTGGAGAGGAACTTGGAGGCGGTGGTGTCCCCATGCACCTGTTGCCCTTGTTCCTTCTAGGTGGAAGAGGTGGCGGGTTTGGGAGGTGCTGCCGAAGAAGCCTTGGTGAGTTGCTGCGGTCCATCTTGTAGATGGTACACACTGCAGCCACGGTACGCCGGTGGTGGAGGGAGTGAGTGTTTAAGGTGGTGGATGGGGTGCCGATCAAGCGGGCTGCTTTGTCCTGGATGTCAAGCTTCTTGCGTGGTGTTGGCGCTACTGGCAAGGCCAGCATTTATTGCTCAGCCCTCGTTACCCTGAGGGCATTAAGAACATTAGTGAACCAGTTGGATTTTTACAACAACTCTCTCATTGAATTATACAGCAAGAAGGAGGCCATTCGGACCATTGTGCCGGTGACGGCTCGTTGAAAAGAGTTAGCCAATGAACCCGACTCCCTTTCCCTTTGCCCACAGCCCTACAAATTCTTCCCTTCAATTATTTATCCAATTCCCCTTTTGAAAGTTACCATTGAGTCTGCTTCCACCGCCCTTTCAGGCAGCGCGTTCCAGATCATGGTCACTCTCTGGTGCCAGCCCACGATGACCACCTTCTTTGATTTCAATTTCACAACGTGTCTCGGTGGGATTATGACCCTCTGGGTTGCTCTGTCTGCACCATAACCACTAGCTCACCACTGGATCATTGGCCCATGATTTCTGCCCACTGGTGCCCTATAGACCAGAAAAGTACAAAGGCTTGGGTGGAGTACTAGAGAGTGGCTGTATCCCCTTTGGAGAAGGTGTGGCGGGGGGGGGGGGGGGGGGGGGGAGAGATTTTGAGTTGCAGGGAAAACCCTCGGCCAGACCTCGTTGGGCACACCACGATGTGATTGCATTGGAGAGGGTGCAGAGGAGATTCGCCAGGATGTTACCTGGGCTGGAGCGATTCAGCTATGAGGAGAGACTGGACAGGCTGGGGTTGTTTTCCTTAGAGCAGAGAAGGTCCCCCCCCCTGATTGAGGTGTACAAAATTATGAGGGGCATAGATAGGAAGGAACTTTTCCCCTTTGTAGAGGGGTCAATAACCAGGGGACATAGTTTCAAGATGAGGAGTAGGAGGTTTAGAGGGGATTTGAGGAAAAACTTTTTCATCCAGAGGGTGGTTGGAATCTGGAACTCATTGCCTGAAAGGGTGGTAGAGGCAGGAACCCTCACAACATTCAAGAAGCATTTAGATGAGCACTTGAAATGCCATAGCATACAAGGCTACGGACCAAGCATGGTGGCATAGTGGTTAGCACTGCTGCCTCACAGCGCCAGAGACCCGGGTTCGAATCCGGCCTCGGGTGACTGTCTGTGTGGAGTTTGCACATTCTCCCCGTGTTTGCGTGGGTTTTCTCCGGGGTGCTCCGGTTTCCTCCCACAGTCCAAAGATGTGCAGGTTAGGTTGATTGGCTATGATAAAAAATTGACCCTTAGTGTTAGGGGGATTAAATACGTGGGGTTACGGGGATAGGTGGGGATATGTGTTGGTGTAGGGTTACGGGATTGGGTGGGATATGTGTCGGTGCAGGCTCGATGGGCCGAAATGGCCTCTATCTGCACTGTGGGGTTTCTGTGATTCTGTGTGAAAATGGGATTAGAATAGGCAGGGCTTGATGGCCGGCGCGGACACGATGGGCCGAAGGGCCTCTTTCTGCGCTGTATAACTCTATGACTCTATCCACTGCCCCTTTAACTTTGACCCCGTCGGCTCTTCCAGTTCATGGAGTTAAGACTTGTCAATCTTATCTGCGCACAGTTCCGGTCGCCATATTACAAAAAGGATATCGAGGCATTGGTGAAGGTGCAAAAAAAGATTTACAAGGGCAACACCAGAACTGAGAGGTTATACCCATCAGGAAAACGATTGAACAGGCCGGGGCTCTTTTCTCTAGAAGAGAGAAGGCTGAGGGGGTGACCTGATCGAGGTCTTTAAGATTATGAAAGGGTTCGATAGGGTCGACGTAGCGAAGATGTTTCCACTTGTGGGGGGAGACCAGAACTGGGGGCCGTCAATATAAGAGAGTCACTAATAAATCCAATGGGGAATTCAGGAGAAACTTCTTTACCCAGAGAGTGGTGAGAATGTGGAACTCGCTACCACAGGGAGTGGTTGAGGCGAATAGTATCGATGCATTTAAGGGGAAGCTAGATAAACACACGAGGGAGAAAGGATTAGAGGATGTGGTGATGGGGTGAGATGAAGAGGGTGGGAGGAGGCTGGTGTTGATGGGGTGAGATGAAGAGGGGTGGGAGGAGGCTGGTGTTGATGGGGTGAGATGAAGAGGGGTGGGAGGAGGCAAGTGTTGATGGGGTGAGATGAAGAGGGGGTGGGAGGAGGCTGGTGTTGATGGGGTGAGATGAAGAGGGGTGGGAGGAGGCTGGTGTTGATGGGGTGAGATGAAGAGGGGTGGGAGGGGACTGGTGTTGATGGGGTGAGATGAAGAGGGGTGGGAGGAGGCTGGTGTTGATGGGGTGAGATGAAGAGGGGTGGAAGGAGGCTGGTGTTGGTGGGTGGTGAGATGAATAGGGGTGGGAGGAGGCTGGTGTTGATGGGGGGAGATGAGGAGGGGCGGGAGGAGGCTGGTGTTGATGGGGGGAGATGAGGAGGGGTGGGAGGAGGCTGCTGTTGATGGGGTGAGATGAAGAGGGGTGGGAGGAGGCTGGTGTTGATGGGGTGAGATGAAGAGGGGTGGGGAGGAGGCTGGCGTTGATGGGGTGAGATGAAGAGGGGTGGGAGGAGGCTGGCGTTGATGGGGTGAGATGAAGAGGGGGTGGGAGGAGGCTGGTGTTGATGGGGTGAGATGAAGAGGGGTGGGAGGAGGCTGGTGTTGATGGGGTGAGATGAAGAGGGGTGGGAGGAGGCTGGTGTTGATGGGGTGAGATGAAGAGGGGTGGGAGGAGGCAAGTGTTGATGGGGTGAGATGAAGAGGGGTGGGAGGAGGCAAGTGTTGATGGGGTGAGATGAAGAGGGGTGGGAGGAGGCTGGTGTTGATGGGGGGAGATGAGGAGGAGGCTGGTGTTGATGGGGAGAGATGAGGAGGGGTGGGAGGCGGCTGGTGTTGATGGGGTGAGATGAAGAGGGGTGGGAGGAGGCTGGTGTTGATGGCATGAGATGAAGAGGGGTGGGAGGAGGCTGGTGTTGATGGGGTGAGATGAAGAGGGGTGGGAGGAGGCTGGTGTTGATGGGGGGAGATGAAGAGGGGTTGGGAGGAGGCTGGTGTTGATGGGGAGAGATGAGGAGGGGTGGGAGGCGGCTGGTGTTGATGGGGTGAGATGAAGAGGGGTGGGAGGAGGCTGGTGTTGATGGGGGGAGATGAGGAGGGGTGGGAGGAGGCTGGTGTTGATGGGGGGAGATGAGGAGGGGTGGGAGGAGGCTGGTGTTGATGGGGTGAGATGAAGAGGGGTGGGAGGAGGCTGGTGTTGATGGGGTGAGATGAAGAGGGGTGGGAGGAGGCTGGTGTTGATGGGGTGAGATGAAGAGGGGTGGGAGGAGGCTGGTGTTGATGGGGGGAGATGAGGAGGCGGGGTGGGAGGAGGCTGGTGTTGATGGGGTGAGATGTGGAGGGGTGGGAGGAGGTTGGTGTTGATGGGGGGAGATGAAGAGGGGCGGGAGGAGGCTGGTGTTGATGGGGGGAGATGAGGAGGGGTGGGAGGAGGCTGGTGTTGATGGGGTGAGATGAAGAGGGGCGGGAGGAGGCTGGTGTTGATGGGGTGAGATGAAGAGGGGCGGGAGGAGGCTGTTGTTGATGGGGTGAGATGAAGAGGGGTGGGAGGAGGCTGGGTGTTGATGGGGTGAGATGAAGAGGGGTGGGAGGAGGCTGGTGTTGATGGGTGAGATGAAGAGGGGCGGGAGGAGGCTAGTGTTGATGGGGTGAGATGAAGAGGGGCGGGAGGAGGCTGGTGTTGATGGGGTGAGATGAAGAGGGGCGGGAGGGAGGCTGGTGTTGATGGGGTGAGATGAAGAGGGGTGGGAGGAGGCTGGTGTTGATGGGGTGAGATGAAGAGGGGTGGGAGGATGCTGGTGTGATGGGGGTGAGATGAAGAGGGGTGGGAGGGGGCTGGTGTTGACGGGGTGAGATGAAGAGGGGTGGGAGGAGGCTGGTGTTGACGGGGTGAGATGAAGAGGGGTGGGAGGAGGCTGGTGTTGATGGGGTGAGATGAAGAGGGGTGGGAGGAGGCTGGTGTTGATGGGGTGAGATGAAGAGGGGTGGGAGGAGGCTGGTGTTGATGGAGTGAGATGAAGAGGGGCGGGAGGAGGCTGGTGTTGATGGGGTGAGATGAAGAGGGTGGGAGGAGGCTGGTGTTGATGGGGGGAGATGAAGAGGGGCGGGAGGAGGCTGGTGTTGATGGGGTGAGATGAAGAGGGGTGGGAGGAGGCTGGTGTTGATGGGGTGAGATGAAGGAGGGGTGGGAGGAGGCTGGTGTTGATGGGGTGAGATGAAGAGGGGTGGGAGGAGGCTGGTGTTGATGGGGGTGAGATGAAGAGGGGTGGGAGGAGGCTGGCGTTGATGGGGTGAGATGAAGAGGGGTTGGGAGGAGGCTGGTGTTGATGGGGTGAGATGAAGAGGGGTGGGAGGAGGCTGGTGTTGATGGGGTGAGATGAAGAGGGGTGGGAGGAGGCTGGTGTTGATGGCGTGAGATGAAGAGGGGTGGGAGGAGGCTGGTGTTGATGGGGTGAGATGAAGAGGGGTGGGAGGAGGCTGGTGTTGATGGGGGGAGATGAGGAGGAGGCTGGTGTTGATGGGGAGAGATGAGGAGGGGTGGGAGGCGGCTGGTGTTGATGGCGTGAGATGAAGAGGGGTGGGAGGAGGCTGGTGTTGATGGGGTGAGATGAAGAGGGGTGGGAGGAGGCTGGTGTTGATGGGGGGAGATGAAGAGGGGTGGGAGGAGGCTGGTGTTGATGGGGAGAGATGAGGAGGGGTGGGAGGCGGCTGGTGTTGATGGGGTGAGATGAAGAGGGGTGGGAGGAGGCTGGTGTTGATGGGGGGAGATGAGGAGGGGTGGGAGGAGGCTGGTGTTGATGGGGTGAGATGAAGAGGGGTGGGAGGTGGCTGGTGTTGATGGGGTGAGATGAAGAGGGGCAGGAGGAGGCTGGTGTTGATGGGGTGAGATGAAGAGGGGCGGGAGGAGGCTGTTGTTGATGGGGTGAGATGAAGAGGGGTGGGATGAGGCTGGTGTTGATGGGGTGAGATGAAGAGGGGTGGGAGGAGGCTGGTGTTGATGGGGTGAGATGAAGAGGGGTGGGAGGTGGCTGGTGTTGATGGGGTGAGATGAAGAGGGGCGGGAGGAGGCTGGGGTTGATGGGTGAGATGAAGAGGGGCGGGAGGAGGCTGGTGTTGATGGGGTGAGATGAAGAGGGGCGGGAGGAGGCTGGTGTTGATGGGGTGAGATGAAGAGGGGTGGGAGGAGGCTGGTGTTGATGGGGTGAGATGAAGAGGGGTGGGAGGAGGCTGGTGTTGATGGGGTGAGATGAAGAGGGGTGGGAGGAGGCTGGTGTTGATGGGGTGAGATGAAGAGGGGTGGGAGGAGGCTGGTGTTGATGGGGTGAGATGAAGAGGGGTGGGAGGAGGCTGGTGTTGATGGGGTGAGATGAAGAGGGGTGGGAGGAGGCTGGTGTTGATGGGGTGAGATGAAGAGGGGTGGGAGGAGGCTGGTGTTGATGGGGTGAGATGAAGAGGGGTGGGAGGAGGCTGGTGTTGATGGGGTGAGATGAAGAGGGGTGGGAGGAGGCTGGTGTTGATGGGGTGAGATGAAGAGGGGTGGGAGGAGGCTGGTGTTGATGGGGGGAGATGAGGAGGAGGCTGGTGTTGATGGGGAGAGATGAGGAGGGGTGGGAGGCGGCTGGTGTTGATGGCGTGAGATGAAGAGGGGTGGGAGGAGGCTGGTGTTGATGGGGTGAGATGAAGAGGGGTGGGAGGAGGCTGGTGTTGATGGGGGGAGATGAAGAGGGGTGGGAGGAGGCTGTTGTTGATGGGGAGAGATGAGGAGGGGTGGGAGGCGGCTGGTGTTGATGGGGTGAGATGAAGAGGGGTGGGAGGAGGCTGGTGTTGATGGGGGGAGATGAGGAGGGGTGGGAGGAGGCTGGTGTTGATGGGGTGAGATGAAGAGGGGTGGGAGGAGGCTGGTGTTGATGGGGTGAGATGAAGAGGGGTGGGAGGAGGCTGGTGTTGATGGGGTGAGATGAAGAGGGGTGGGAGGAGGCTGGTGTTGATGGGGGGAGATGAGGAGGGGTGGGAGGAGGCTGGTGTTGATGGGGTGAGATGAAGAGGGGTGGGAGGAGGCTGGTGTTCATGGGGTGAAATGAGGAGGGGTGGGAGGAGGCTGGTGTTGATGGGGTGAGATGAGGAGGGGTGGGAGGAGGTTGGTGTTGATGGGGGGAGATGAAGAGGGGCGGGAGGAGGCTGGTGTTGATGGGGGGAGATGAGGAGGGGTGGGAGGAGGCTGGTGTTGATGGGGTGAGATGAAGAGGGGTGGGAGGTGGCTGGTGTTGATGGGGTGAGATGAAGAGGGGTGGGAGGTGGCTGGTGTTGATGGGGTGAGATGAAGAGGGGTGGGAGGTGGCTGGTGTTGATGGGTGAGATGAAGAGGGGCGGGAGGAGGCTGGTGTTGATGGGGTGAGATGAAGAGGGGCGGGAGGAGGCTGGTGTTGATGGGGTGAGATGAAGAGGGGTGGGAGGTGGCTGGTGTTGATGGGGTGAGATGAAGAGGGGTGGGAGGAGGCTGGCGTTGATGGGGTGAGATGAAGAGGGGTGGGAGGAGGCTGGTGTTGATGGGGTGAGATGAAGAGGGGTGGGAGGAGGCTGGTGTTGATGGGGTGAGATGAAGAGGGGTGGGAGGAGGCTGGTGTTGATGGCGTGAGATGAAGAGGGGTGGGAGGAGGCTGGTGTTGATGGGGTGAGATGAAGAGGGGTGGGAGGAGGCTGGTGTTGATGGGGGGAGATGAGGAGGAGGCTGGTGTTGATGGGGAGAGATGAGGAGGGGTGGGAGGCGGCTGGTGTTGATGGCGTGAGATGAAGAGGGGTGGGAGGAGGCTGGTGTTGATGGGGTGAGATGAAGAGGGGTGGGAGGAGGCTGGTGTTGATGGGGGGAGATGAAGAGGGGTGGGAGGAGGCTGGTGTTGATGGGGAGAGATGAGGAGGGGTGGGAGGCGGCTGGTGTTGATGGGGTGAGATGAAGAGGGGTGGGAGGAGGCTGGTGTTGATGGGGGGAGATGAGGAGGGGTGGGAGGAGGCTGGTGTTGATGGGGTGAGATGAAGAGGGGTGGGAGGTGGCTGGTGTTGATGGGGTGAGATGAAGAGGGGCAGGAGGAGGCTGGTGTTGATGGGGTGAGATGAAGAGGGGCGGGAGGAGGCTGTTGTTGATGGGGTGAGATGAAGAGGGGTGGGAGGAGGCTGGTGTTGATGGGGTGAGATGAAGAGGGGTGGGAGGAGGCTGGTGTTGATGGGGTGAGATGAAGAGGGGTGGGAGGTGGCTGGTGTTGATGGGGTGAGATGAAGAGGGGCGGGAGGAGGCTGGGGTTGATGGGTGAGATGAAGAGGGGCGGGAGGAGGCTGGTGTTGATGGGGTGAGATGAAGAGGGGCGGGAGGAGGCTGGTGTTGATGGGGTGAGATGAAGAGGGGTGGGAGGAGGCTGGTGTTGATGGGGTGAGATGAAGAGGGGTGGGAGGAGGCTGCTGTTGATGGGGTGAGATGAAGAGGGGTGGGAGGAGGCTGGTGTTGATGGGGTGAGATGAAGAGGGGTGGGAGGAGGCTGGTGTTGATGGGGTGAGATGAAGAGGGGTGGGAGGAGGCTGGTGTTGATGGGGTGAGATGAAGAGGGGTGGGAGGAGGCTGGTGTTGATGGGGTGAGATGAAGAGGGGTGGGAGGAGGCTGGTGTTGATGGGGTGAGATGAAGAGGGGTGGGAGGAGGCTGGTGTTGATGGGGTGAGATGAAGAGGGGTGGGAGGAGGCTGGTGTTGATGGGGGGAGATGAGGAGGAGGCTGGTGTTGATGGGGAGAGATGAGGAGGGGTGGGAGGCGGCTGGTGTTGATGGCGTGAGATGAAGAGGGGTGGGAGGAGGCTGGTGTTGATGGGGTGAGATGAAGAGGGGTGGGAGGAGGCTGGTGTTGATGGGGGGAGATGAAGAGGGGTGGGAGGAGGCTGTTGTTGATGGGGAGAGATGAGGAGGGGTGGGAGGCGGCTGGTGTTGATGGGGTGAGATGAAGAGGGGTGGGAGGAGGCTGGTGTTGATGGGGGGAGATGAGGAGGGGTGGGAGGAGGCTGGTGTTGATGGGGTGAGATGAAGAGGGGTGGGAGGAGGCTGGTGTTGATGGGGTGAGATGAAGAGGGGTGGGAGGAGGCTGGTGTTGATGGGGTGAGATGAAGAGGGGTGGGAGGAGGCTGGTGTTGATGGGGGGAGATGAGGAGGGGTGGGAGGAGGCTGGTGTTGATGGGGTGAGATGAAGAGGGGTGGGAGGAGGCTGGTGTTCATGGGGTGAAATGAGGAGGGGTGGGAGGAGGCTGGTGTTGATGGGGTGAGATGAGGAGGGGTGGGAGGAGGTTGGTGTTGATGGGGGGAGATGAAGAGGGGCGGGAGGAGGCTGGTGTTGATGGGGGGAGATGAGGAGGGGTGGGAGGAGGCTGGTGTTGATGGGGTGAGATGAAGAGGGGTGGGAGGTGGCTGGTGTTGATGGGGTGAGATGAAGAGGGGTGGGAGGTGGCTGGTGTTGATGGGGTGAGATGAAGAGGGGTGGGAGGTGGCTGGTGTTGATGGGTGAGATGAAGAGGGGCGGGAGGAGGCTGGTGTTGATGGGGTGAGATGAAGAGGGGCGGGAGGAGGCTGGTGTTGATGGGGTGAGATGAAGGGGGCGGGAGGAGGCTGGTGTTGATGGGGTGAGATGAAGAGGGGCGGGAGGAGGCTGGTGTTGATGGGGTGAGATGAAGAGGGGTGGGAGGAGGCTGGTGTTGATGGGGTGAGATGAAGAGGGGTGGGAGGAGGCTGGTGTTGATGGGGTGAGATGAAGAGGGGTGGGAGGGGGCTGGTGTTGACGGGGTGAGATGAAGAGGGGTGGGAGGAGGCTGGTGTTGATGGGGTGAGATGAAGAGGGGTGGGAGGAGGCTGGTGTTGATGGGGTGAGATGAAGAGGGGTGGGAGGAGGCTGGTGTTGATGGGGTGAGATGAAGAGGGGTGGGAGGAGGCTGGTGTTGATGGGGTGAGATGAAGAGGGGTGGGAGGAGGCTGGTGTTGATGGGGTGAGATGAAGAGGGGTGGGAGGAGGCTGGTGTTGATGGGGTGAGATGAAGAGGGGTGGGAGGAGGCTGGTGTTGATGGGGTGAGATGAAGAGGGGTGGGAGGAGGCTGGTGTTGATGGGGGGAGATGAAGAGGGGTGGGAGGAGGCTGGTGTTGATGGGGGGAGATGAAGAGGGGTGGGAGGAGGCTGGTGTTGATGGGGTGAGATGAAGAGGGGCGGGAGGAGGCTGGTGTTGATGGGGTGAGATGAGGAGGAGGCTGGTGTTGATGGGGAGAGATGAGGAGGGGTGGGAGGAGGCTGGTGTTGATGGGGGGAGATGAAGAGGGGTGGGAGGAGGCTGGTGTTGATGGGGGGAGATGAAGAGGGGTGGGAGGAGGCTGGTGTTGATGGGGTGAGATGAAGAGGGGTGGGAGGAGGCTGCTGTTGATGGGGGGAGATGAAGAGGGGTGGGAGGAGGCTGGTGTGGAGCATAAACACCGGCACGGACTAGTTGGGCCCATTGGCCTGTTTCTGTGCTGTAGACTCGGTGTCTCTGGAGAAGAGCTGGTTGAAACCTGGTTGTGTGACCTGTGAGTGCAAAAAGGCATGGCTTTCAGCTCCATTACTTTTAATGGTTTCTCCGAGTTGAGGCAGAGCCCAACCGGGCATTCCGGTAAATCACCTGACAGAAGAATGGGACAAGCAGAGTGATTGACTATTGAATGATTAATTTTAGACGGTTGAGGGAATTCTTTACTTACAATGGGGCCAAGGCCACCGGTGGTATCCAGGATTCAGATCAATGAATATCTGTTCTCAGGACGAATAGAAGGCTGCCTTTGTTGGCCACTCCCTCATTGCTGATGGCCTGCCTCTCAAGGCCGACTGATTTGGGGTTTTAAGGGGTACAAATGTCACTTACATTTTTCCAGTAATTTTCTTTTTTAAATTAAAAATTTCTGAATTGTGAAGTAAAAATTTTAATTATCCAGAATGCATTACTCATTCCCCCCCCCCCCCTCTTCTCCCTCCGGCCTGAAACCATTAATCCCTTGCTGGAGTGAAGGAGGGGGCCCAATTCAACAGAATTTCTAGTAGCATGTTTGAGCAGTCTGGACAGTAAGTGGCACGTGCTACTCTACCACGTGTAGCATCACAATTGAGCCCAAGCCGTGGCCCAGTGGGTAGCACGCTCTCTCTCGCTTCCGAGTCAGAATGGCTGTGGGTTCGCAGTCCCACTCCAGAGACTTGAACACAAAAATGTAGGCCGACACTCCAGGGCAGTACTGAGGGAGCGCCGCACTGTCGGAGGGCCGATACTGAGGGAGCGCCGCACTGTCGGAGGGGCGGGTACTGAGGGAGCGCCACACTGTCGGAGGGGGCGGTACTGAGGGAGCGCCGCACTGCCGGAGGGGCAGTACTGAGGGAGCGCCGCACTGTCGGAGGGGCGGTACTGAGGAAGCGCCGCACTGTCGGAGGGGCAGTACTGAGGGAGCGCCGCACTGTCGGAGGGGGAGGTACTGAGGGAGCGCCGCACTGTCGGAGGGGCGGTACTGAGGGAGCGCCACACTGTCGGAGGGGGCGGTACTGAGGGAGCGCCGCACTGCCGGAGGGGCAGTACTGAGGGAGCGCCGCACTGTCGGAGGGGCGGTACTGAGGAAGCGCCGCACTGTCGGAGGGGCAGTACTGAGGGAGCGCCGCACTGTCGGAGGGGGAGGTACTGAGGGAGCGCCGCACTGTCGGAGGGGCAGTACTGAGGGAGCGCCGCACTGTCGGAGGGGCAGTACTGAGGGAGCGCCGCACTGTCGGAGGGGCAGTACTGAGGGAGCGCCGCACTGTCGGAGGGGCAGTACTGAGGGAGCGCCGCACTGTCGGAGGGGCAGTACTGAGGGAGCGCCGCACTGTCGGAGGTGCCGTCTTTCAGATGAGACGTTAAACCAAGGCCCCGTCTGCCCCTCAGGTGGACGTAAAAGATCCCACGGCCACTATTGGAAGAAGAGCAGGGGGAGTTCTCCCCGGTGTCCTGGACCCAATATTTATCCCTCAACCAACATCACCAAAAACAGATGATCTGGTCATTATCATATTGCTGTTTGTGGGAGCTTGCTGTGCCCAAATTGGCTGCTGCGTTTCCTACATTACAACAGTGACCACACTTCAAACAAAGTACTTCATTGGCTGTAAAGCGCTTTGGGACGTCCTGAGGTGGTGAAAGGCGCTGGAGAAATGCGCGTCTTTCTTTTTTTTCTTTCATCTCGGCCTCATCCGGAGGTCCACTTTCCTGCAGGGAAGATCCAAGCAAGTCAAAGATAGCGGAGGTCTGGGCCCAGTTTGGGTAAGTGTGGTGCTGAGCCACACAGAGCGGGATGGCCCCAGGCTGCAGCCCTGCTCTGTGCTGACTCAATCAACCTCAGTCAGTGTCCCTGGGTTAGGGAGATCCATGCCCCCTGCTTGAACTTTCTCTCTCTCTGGATGCCCTCCGACGCTTTTCATCCTCACTGGTGTCATGGCTTTCTAACAGGGACTCTCAATGTTTTTTTTAAAGTTACAGTTGTTAACAAATTTTCAACAGCAGCCAGAATCAGAATGTCTCGGTGTGAAACTCCTTTGGCTTTGTCCTGTGTGTGTGTCCTTATCGCTGCACACCTGTTTGTGTGACTCTTTCACTGTCTACGTCACTATATCTGTCTGTGTCTCGAAGTCTCTTGCTGTCTGTCTCTATCTTTTTGATTTTCTGTCTCTGTAATACTCTATATATCTCTCTCTCTATGCATCTGTCTCTATCTCGCCTCCCTCTCTCCTGTTGCTGTATCTCTCTCTTTCTCTCTCTGACTGTCTGTCTCTCTCTATCTATCTCTCTCTCTGACGTTCTCTCTCTCTCTCTCGCGCTCTGACTCTCTCAATTCAATTCAATTCAAATCGCTTTATTGGCATGACAAGGTACATCTCATGTTGCCAAAGCATCGAAAAACATTCATGGTTGTACACAAAAATACAGATCTATCCATACAGTGTATAAACAGATATATCCCTGAGTGTATAAATATATATTCATATAATTTGTATATACTCTTTTCTTATATTTAGTGGTTGTCCCTCTGTTTATGGCAAGCTGTAACATAGTGTGCCGCTAAGGTTACACAATTTCTCTCTTCCCCTAGTAGGTATGGGAGTTTTTGGTCGTCATTCAAATTTCTGAATTCCGGGCATATTTTTGTGAATTTTGGGTAGAAATTCTCCCTTATGCCCTGATATTTTCTACAAGCTGTGAGGAAGTGCATCTCTGTCTCCACCACTCCCTGACTGCAGTGAGAGCATATCCTGTCCTCTCTTGGTCCTCTCTGTGTCTACTTTTTTCGATGGCCAGGCTATGTTCACTAAGTCTGTACATTGTCAAGGTTTTTCTCAGTTTGCTATCCTTTACCCTGGTCAGGTAATCAGCCATGTTGTATTGTCTGTTTAGGGCCAAGTAGCAATTGAGTTTGTTTTGGGTTTTTGTTGTTTCTGCCCAATATGACAGATATTTTTCCTTTTGCTTAGCGACGATTGTGTTGGGTCGAATTCTTTGTGTTACGCTGTCACTGTCCTGGGGCTGGTTATTGTTAGTAGTGTTAGTAGTTACTTCACTGAGTCCCAGGACTAGTTGACTGAGGGTATTCTTCTTTATGGTCCTCTCTTGGCATTTCAGGGCTTCGTAATGATAGCATTGGGGGTTGCTCATTTCTAGGTGTTTCCAAAATTTGGTGGCTCTTTTTTGGATAGTGATTATTAATGGATATTGGCCTAGTTCTGCCCTGCATGCATTGTTTACAGTTTTCCTTTGAGTCCGGAGGATGCTTTTACAGAATTCTGCATGTAGGATCTCAATTGGGTGTTTGTCCCGTTTTGCAATTTCTTGTTGTGTTAGCGGTCCCCACACCTCACTGCCAGAGTGCAATTGGTTCAATTACTGATTTGAAAATTTTGAGCCAAATGCTAATTGGGATTTCTATTTGGATTGATTTTTTAATGGCATAGAAAGCCCTTCTTGCTTTCTCTTTCAGTTCTCTCTCGCGCTCTGACTCTCTCGCGCTCTGACTCTCTCTCTCTCTCACTCCGACTTTCGCTTTCTCTCACTCTTTGCATGTGCACTCTGTGCTGCCCCTCTTCCTGTTCAGGAGCAGGATGGTAGTGTTTTTCTCCTCTGTGAACACCCTGTGAATTCCATGGAGAAGGTGCAGCTGTGGAATGAAGATGGGTAGAAGAAATTGTTTGAAACCTGTACCGCGCACATCCAGACTGAAAGAAAAAGCTACCCTTTCACTCCGCATTGTATCCAACTGTTTTCAACCCCCTCCCCCCAGAAAATATTGTGCTGGAATGTAGAACTGCAAGTCATGGTTTTGTTTCTTTAATACATTTTATTCAGAAAGGGGTGTATAAAATTCAGACATTCGGGACCCCATTGGCCCATATGACACCAAGTCCCACAGAGCAGGAAGGTTATCGGTTCAATCCCAGGTCTGTGCTGTAATAAGCAGCAAGGTACTAAATATTTCCATAAATTTTATTTATGTAAATAAATTCATAAAAACACGGGGGCAGCCGTGGCTCAGTGGGTAGCACTCCCATCTCTGGGTCAGAAGGTCGTGGGTTCAAGTCCCACTCCAGAGACTTGAACACAAAATCTAGGCTGATGCTCCCAATGCAACGCCGCACCGTCGGAGGGGCGGTACTGAGGGAGCGCCGCACCGTCGGAGGGGCGGTACTGAGGGAGCGCCGCACCGTCGGAGGGGCGGTACTGAGGGAGCGCCGCACCGTCGGAGGGGCGGTACTGAGGGAGCGCCGCACCGTCGGAGGGGCGGTACTGAGGGAGCGCCGCACCGTCGGAGGGGCGGTACTGAGGGAGCGCCGCACCGTCGGAGGGGCGGTACTGAGGGAGCGCCGCACCGTCGGAGGGGCGCGCCGCACCGTCGGAGGGGCGCGCCGCACCGTCGGAGGGGCCGTACTGAGGGAGCGCCGCACCGTCGGAGCGGCCGTACTGAGGGAGCGCCGCACCGTCGGAGGGGCCGTACTGAGGGAGCGCCGCACCGTCGGAGGGGCCGTACTGAGGGAGCGCCGCACCGTCGGAGGGGCCATACTGAGGGAGCGCCGCACCGTCGGAGGGGCCGTACTGAGGGAGCGCCGCACCGTCAGAGGTGCCGTCTTTCCAATGAGACGTTAAACCGAGGCCCTGTCTGCCCGACGTAAAAGATCCCGGGGGCCACTATTGGAAGTGTCCCAGTGTACTAGCCAATATTTATCTTTCAACCAAAATCAATATAAGAAAAACAGATAATCTGGTCATCATCACATCGCTGTTGGTGGGAGCTTGCTGTGGGCAAATTGGCTGCTGTGTTTCCTACATTACAACTCTTTAAAGAAAAAAGGTCCTGCATTGGCTGAGCTTGTGAAAGGCGCTAGCCGAATGCAATTTTTCTTTTCCCCTGACTCGCTCACCTTTTCCTCGGTGCAGCGTTGCAGCGCGGTGTTCTTGAGCTCCAGCTCGGCGTTGGCTTTGAGGAACTTGCCGTCGATGTCGCTGATGTAGCGCTTCTTGTCGTCCAGCGTCATGCTGAGCTCGGCCAGCCGGTTCTGCACCGCCTCCCTCTCCTTCTTCAGCGTGCCCAGCTGCACCCTGGCCTGCACCGTCTCCTCCTTCAGCAGGGCGTTCTCCGACAACACCATCCACTGGTAGAGGCCCAGGGCGGCCAGCAGCAGCAGCAAACCCGCCACAATCAGCACCGGGTTCTTACCTCCCATCGCTACTTTCACTCAACACCTTCCCCTTTCCCCCCACCACCCCTGAGCTGGTCCAGCAAGGCAGGATTTTCAACAGCAAGCCTCTCCTTCAAAGCTCGCAACACCAGAAGCCAGCTTGCTTGCTGATTTAATGCGGTTACTTCCTCTTGGAAGCTCAAGAGCCAGTGACCTCTTCTCATTCAATTGCCCCTGTCCAACCTGTTAATCAGGGAAATGGGCCAACAATTGTCACAGAAGCTGCTTTCAACAGAGGGACTGGGTGTGGCCTGCACAGAGGGTGTGACAGTTTTTTTGTTTTCTGAATTTTTTTTAAACAAACAAATTTATTTTTAACTCCTGCTGCGGCGTAGAATGGTTACAGCACAGGAGGAGGCTATTCGGCCCCTCGAGCCCGTGCTAGCTCTCTGCCAGGGCGCTCCAACTAGTCCCACTCCCCATTCTAGTACCCTGTTACATACAAATCAGGGGCAGGAGTAGGCAATTCGGCCCCTCAAGCCCGCCCCGCCATTCAGTGAGATCATGGCTGATCATCCAAATTCAGTACCCTGTCCCTGCCTTCTCCCCATACCCCTTGATCCCTTTAGCCTTAAGAAATATATCTAACTCCTTCTTGAATACGTAGAATGGTTACAGCACAGAAGGAGGCCATTCGGCCCCTCGAGCCTGCTCCGCCATTCAATGCGATCATGGCTGATCATCCAAATTCAGTACCCTGTCCCTGCCTTCTCCCCATACCCCTTGATCCCTTTAGCCTTAAGAAATATATCTAACTCCTTCTTGAATACGTAGAATGGTTACAGCACAGGAGGCTATTCGGCCCCTCGAGCCCGTGCTAGCTCTCTGCCAGGGCGCTCCAACTAGTCCCACCCCCCCATTCTAGTACCCTGTTACATACAAATTAGGAGCAGGAGTCGGCCCCTCGAGCCTGCTCCGCCATTCAATAAGATCATGGCTGGTCTGATTACTCCACATTCCCGCCTACCCCGATAACCTTTCACCCCCGTGCTCACCAAGAATCGATCTACCTCTGCCTTAAAAAATATTCAAAGACTCTGCTTCCACCGCCCTCTGAGGGAGAGAGTTCCAAAGACTCACCACCCTCGGTGAGAACAAATTTCTCCTCATCTCTGTCTTAAATGGGCAACCCCTTATTTTTAAACAGTGACCCCTAGTTCTAGATTCTCCCACAAGAGGAAACATCCTCTCCACATCCACCCTGTCCAGACTCCTCAGGATCTTATATGTTTCAATCAAGTCACCTCTTACTCTTCTAAACTCCAGCGGATACAAGCCTCGCCTGTCCAACCTTTCCGCATAAGACAACCCGCCCATTCCAGGTATTAGTCTAGTAAACCTTCTCTGAACTGCTTCCGACGCATTTACATCCTTGCTTAAATAAGGAGACTAATACTGTACGCAGTACTCCAGATGTGGTCTCACCAATGCCCTGTATAACTGAAGCATAACCTCCCTACTTTTGTATTCAGTTCCCCTCGCAATAAACGATAACATTCTATTAGCTTTCCTAATTACTCGCTGTACCTGCATACTAACCTTTTGCGATTCATGCACGAGGACCCCCGGATCCCTCTGCGTCTCAGAGCTCTGCAATCTCTCACCATGTTCTAGGCTTCAGCCCTATCGCAGTGGGTAGCGCACTCGCCTCGGAGTCAGAATGGTCGCGGGTTCGTAGTGCCACGACAGGGACTTGGGCACGAATGTGCTGATTCGCCCCACCACCCCCTTTACTGCCTCGTTAGAAGGGGGGGGGAAAAAAAACCCTGGGAAAACGCCTCAATTTTAAAATTCTCATCCTCGTGTTCAAAAATCCCTCCCTACCTCTGTAACCCTCGGAGGTCTCGGCGTTCCTCCAATTCTGGCCTCTTGTACTCCGCCCCCCCCTCCCCCCACTTGCAGGCGGTTCTGTCCCTTTATTTAAAGTAAAACACAGACTTTACGTAAAATTACTGACCCACACTCACCTTTAAACGCTTTCTCCAATTCCCGTCCTGCTGTAGTGTCTGCTACCCTCTGCTGGAAAAATGCGACTCCTGCAAGTGCTCGCAGTGAGGCACAGCGAGGGGCGGAGATAAAACTAGTTCGAATATAGATAAATAATTGTGAAGCAAAAATAAACTACAAATTACATTTCAACAATTGGAAAGTTGGAGAAATCTTTTTTTCTGCCTTTTCATAAAATCATTTAGCTCTCGCTCCTTCTTCAAGACACTCCTTAAATCCCACCTCTTTGACCAAGCTTTTGGTCACCTGTCCTAATATCTCCTTATGTGGCTCGGTGTAAAGGTTTGTCTGAGAATCGCTCCTGTGAGGCGCCTTGGGACATTTTACTGCGTTAAACAAGTTGTTGTTGCAATGGCAAAAATCCAGTGCAGTACCGAGGGAGTGCTGCACTGTCGGAGGTGCCGTCTTTCAGATGAGACGTTAAACCGAGGCCATGTCCGCCCTCTCGGGTGGATGTAAAAGATCCCACGGCCACTATTCGAAGTGTCACGGTGTCCTGGCCAATATTTATCCCTCAACCAACATTACTAAGTAAACAGTCTGGCCAGCAACTGGCACGTGCTATTCGACCACGTGTAGCCTCACAACTGAGCCCAAGCCGTGGCTCAGTGGGTAGCACTCGCTCTCGCCTCGGAGTCAGAATCTTCTTAGGCAGTCCCTCGGAACCGAGGATGACTTGCTGCCACATTTAAAATGAGTTCTCAGGTGACTGATGAGTCCAATGCGGGACCTACAGTCTCTGTCACAGGTGGGGCAGACGGTGGTTGAAGGGGCGGGTGGGTGGGGTGCTTGGGTTGACGTGCGCTCCTTGCGCTGCCTGCGCTTGGCTTCCGGTTGCTCCCGGCGAAGAGACTCGAGGTGTTCGGCGCCTTCCCGGATTCTTCTCTCCACTTTGTGCGGTCTTGGGCCAGGGATTCCCAGGTGTCGGTGGGGATGTTACAACTTTTTCAAGGCGGCTTTGAGGGTGTCCTTGAAGCGTTTCCTCTGCCCACCTGGGGCTCTCTTGCCGTGTCGGAGCTCCGAGTAGAGCGCTTGTTTTGGGAGTCTCGTATCGGGCATGCGGACGATGTGGCCCGTCCATCGGAGCTGATCGAGCGTGGTCAAAGCTTTGATGCTGGGGATGTTGGCCTGAGCGAGAACACTGACGTTGGTGCGCCTATCCTGCCAATGGATTTGCAGGATCTTGCAGAGGCAGCGTTGGTGGTACCTCTCCAGTGCTTTGAGGTGCCTGCTGTACATGGTCCATGTCTCTGAAGAGTCAGAATGGTCATGGGTTCACAGTCCCACTCCAGAGACTTGAGCACAAAAATCTAGGCTGACACTCCAGGGTAGTACTGAGGGAGCGCCGCACTGTCGGAGGGGCGGTACTGAGGGAGCGCCGCACTGTCGGAGGGGCAGTACTGAGGGAGCGCCGCACTGTCGGAGGGGCGGTACTGAGGGAGCGCCGCACTGTCGGAGGGGCGGTACTGAGGGAGCGCCGCACTGTCGGAGGGGCAGTACTGAGGGAGCGCCACATTGTCGGAGGGGCAGTACTGAGGGAGCGCCGCACTGTCGGAGGGGCGGTACTGAGGGAGCGCCGCACTGTCGGAGGGGCAGTGCTGAGGGAGCGCCGCACTGTCGGAGGGGCGGTACTGAGGGAGCGCCGCACTGTCAGAGGGGCAGTACTGAGGGAGCGCCGCACTGTCGGAGGGACAGTACTGAGGGAGCGCCGCACTGTCGGAGGGGCGGTACTGAGGGAGCGCCGCACTGTCGGAGGGGCGGTACTGAGGGAGCGCCACACTGTCGGAGGGGCAGTACTGAGGGAACGCCGCACTGTCGGAGGGGCGGTACTGAGGGAGCACCGCACTGTCGGAGGGGCAGTACTGAGGGAGCGCCGCACTGTCGGAGGGGCAGTACTGAGGGAGCGCCGCACTGTCGGAGGGGCCGTCTTTCGGATGAGACATTAAACCCGAGGCCCCGTCTGCCCTCTCAGGTGGATGTAAAAGATCCCACGGCCACTATTGGAAGAAGAGCAGGAGGAGTTCTCCCCGGTGTCCTGGGCCCAATATTTATCCTTCAACCAACGTCACTAAAAAAACAGATGATCTGGTCATTAACAGACCGCTGTTTGTGGGAGCTTGCTGTGCGCAGATTGGCTGCCGCGTTTCCTACATTACAACAGTGACCACACTTCAAAAAATGTACTTCATTGGCTGTAAAACGCTTTGGGACGTCCTGAGGGTATAGAAGGTGCTGCGGAGATGCAAGTCCATTCTTTCTTACATAAATTGTTGAGTTCTGATGGAGATCTTTGCTCAATGTTACTTTATTTTATTCACATGGCTGAGAGGCCCAAGGCCCATAGCGCAGGATGACGGCCGGCGAGTTTGAAATGAGTAAGGGAAGAGACATAATCTGCTTTATTTTGATGTTAGCCGAGGGAGGCTGTTGGACGCCGTGCCACGGGATCTCTCAGACGCATCAGCACAGGGCCTGGGTTTCGCATCTCACCTGAAGGACAGCGCCTCTGATGGTGCAGCGCTCCCTCGGTACTGCACCGAAGAACTAAGTCGCGGTGTGGGGCTTGAACCCAGAACATAGAAAAATAGGAGCAGGAGTTGGCCCTTCGAGCCTGCTCCGCCATTCAATATGATCATGGCTGATCCTCTATCTCAATACCATCTTCCCGCTCTCTCCCCATACCCCTTGATGCCTTTTGTGTCTAGAAATCTATCGATCTCCTCCTTAAATATATTCAGTGACTTGGCCTCCACAGCCTTCGGTGGTAGAGAATTCCACAGGTTCACCACCCTCTGAGTGAAGAAATTTCTCCTCATCTCAGTCCTAAATGTCCTGCCCCGTATCCTGAGACTGTGACCCCTCGTTCTCGGCCCCCCCAGCCAGGGGAAACATCCTCCCTGCATCCAGTCTGTCTAGCCCTGTCAGAATTTTATACGTTTCAATGAGATACCCCTCTCATTCTTCTAAACTCTGGTGAATACAGGCCTAGTCGACCCAATCTCTCCTCATACGACAATCCCCCCATCCCAGGAATCAGTCTGGTGAACCTTCGCTGCACTCCCTCTATGGCAAGTATATCCTTTCTTAGGTAAGGAGACCAAAACTGCACACAGTGCTCCAGGTGTGGCCTCACCAAGGCCCTGTACAACTGTAGTAAGACATCCTTGTTCCTGTACTCAAATCCTCTTGCAATGAAGGCCAGCAAACCATTTGCCTTCCTAACTGCTTGCTGCACCTGCATGTTTGCTTTCAGTGACTGGTGTACAAGGATACCCAGGTCCCTCTGTACATCAACATTTCCCAATCCATCACCATTTAAATAATACTCTGCCTTTCTGTTTTTCCTACTGAAGTGGATCACTTCACATTTATCCACGTTATACTGCATCTGCCATGTATTTGCCCACTCACTCAACTTGTCTAAAATCGCCTTGAAGCCTCTTTGCATCCTCCTCACAACTCACAAAACACAGAAGCAAGAGATCTGGCAACTGAACTGAGCGAGGGAGAGAGACTAAAAGATCAAGCAGCTGTTAGGACTCCCTCTAAGGTACAGTAGTGCTGACAAATGTATTTTTCTGGATAAAGATTCTGGGTCCCCAGATGTAAATTCATCTCAGGGGCATTGTGTTTGTTTTAACTGAAAGAACAATATCTCTCCTCTCAACCATTGGTACAACCCCAGCCATACCTGACATAACAGGCGCTCACGAGTCAGAAAAATGCTGAGAGAAAGAAAGAACTAGCATTTATATAGCGTCTTCCATGATCTCAGGACGTCCCAATGTGCTTCAGCCAATGAAGCACTTTTTGAAGTGTGGTCACTGTTGTAATGTAGGAAACGCAGCAGCCAATTTGCGCACAGCAAGCTCCCACAAACAGCAATGTGATAATGACCAGATCATCTGTTTTTTTTTAAGTGATGTTGGTTGAGGGATAAATATTGGCCCCGGGATACCGGGGAGAACTCCCCCCACCCCACCCCCGCTCTTCTTCAAAATAGTGGCCGTGGGATCTTTTACATCTGATATACCTATCAATTCATCCAATGAAAAGCGACGAGTTAAGAAAGTAACTATAGGTTTTTATTGGCTAAATAACAGAGCCCACCCTCGTGGGTGATCGGATCCAACAAGGAGGAATACCAGCCAGTCGACCACCTTTATACCTGGGCAGGTAGGTGGAGCCATGGGCGGAGTCAGCAGTGGTCAGCCCAGGTATAACAGTGTGACAAGAGGCGACCTCATATAGTGATACAACAGTGTGAACAGTGATTATAACCATAGAGTAACGATATAACAGTGATAACTATAGTGTAACGATAGTGAACGATAAAAGTGGTTTACCACATTCACCCCTTGTTTAGATTTGAGTCCGGCGGGGTGAAGTGTACTACCAGTTCTGGTATGTCAGTCTGTCCGGAGGCCTCGTAAGCCTTTCTGATCGTCGCAGCGGCGGTGTTGCATTATCCGGTGTTAATGCTGGTGTCTGCGTGGTCGGCGAAGGCTCGTGGGGTTCCGGCATGCCGTCTACCTGGGCTGGAATTGGGGGGGTGGTGGGGGGGGGTGAAGGTGGTGTCTCCGGAGTGCCCGAGGGTGCGAGGTCTCGTAAGGAGACTGTGTCCTCCCGCCCGTCTGGGTATGCCACATAGGCGTACTGGGGGTTGGCGTGCAGGAGGTCCACCCTCTCGACCAGGGGGTCCGTTTTATGGGCCCTCACGTGCTTTCGCAGCAAGACTGGCCCCGGAGAGGTCAGCCAGGTTGGTAGAGTGGTTCCCGTAGTCGATTTCCTGGGGAAAACAAACATTCGTTCATGGGGGGTGGCGTTAATGGCAGTGCAAAGTAGTGACCGGATGGAATGCAGCGCTGCCGGGAGGACTTCCTGCCAGCGGGAGGTTGGGAGGCCCTTAGACTTTAAGGCTAAGAGGACGGCCTTCCATACCGTCGCGTTCTCTCTTTCCACCTGGCCGTTCCCTCGGGGGTTGTAGCTGGTGGTCCTGCTTGCGGCAATACCTCTCGCTAGTAGGAACTGGCGAAGTTCCTCGCTCATGAAGGATGAGCCCCGGTCGCTATGTATATAGTTCGGGAACCCGAACAAGGCGAAGAGGTCGTTCAGGCATTTAATGACCGTGGTACTGGTCATGTCTGGGCAGGGGAAGGCAAAAGGGAAACGGGAGTACTCATCAACAATGTTGAGGAAGTACACATTACGGTCAGAGGATGGGAGGGGCCCCTTAAAGTCGATGCTCAGGCGCTCGAAGGGGCGGGTGGCCTTGATCAGGCTTGCTCTGTCCGGCCTAAAGAAGTGCGGTTTGCACTCGGCACAGGTCTGGCAGTTCCTGGTCATGGTCCTGACCTCCTCGATGGAGTAGGGCAGGTTGCGGGCCTTAATGAAGTGGTAAAGTCTGGTGACCCCAGGGTGGCAGAGGTCGTTGTGGAGGGTCTGAAGTCTATCACTTTGCGCGCTGGCGCATGTAATTCATGACAGAGCATCAGGGGGTTCGTTCAGCTTACCTGGCCGGTACAAGATATCATAATCATAGGTGGAGAGCTCGATTCTCCACCTCAAGATCTTGTCATTCTTGATTTTGCCCCTCAGCTTGTTATTAAACATAAAAGCGACCGAACGCTGGTCGGTGAGGAGGGTAAATCGTTTGCCTGCCAGGTAATGCCTCCAGCGTCGTACCGCCTCCACAATCACCTGGGCCTCCTTCTCGACCGACGAGTGTCGGATCTCAGGGCCCTGTAGGGTCCTTGAGAAGAAGGCCACTGGTCTCCCCTCCTGGTTAAGGGTAGCGGCTAGGGCGAAGTCGGATGCATCGCTCTCCACTTGGAAGGGGATGGACTCATCCACTGCGTGCATTGTGGCCTTGGCAATGTCTCCCTTAATGAGGGAGAAGGCTGCGCACGCTTCCTCCGTAAGGGGGAACGATGTGGACTTCATGAGGGGTCTGGCTTTGTCTGCATAATTGGGCACCCATTGGGCATAGTAGGCGAAGAGCCCCAGGGTTCTCTTCAGAGCCTTTGGACAGTGGGGGAGGGGTAGCTCCATGAGGGGACGCATTCTTTCGGGGTCGGGGCCGATGACTCCATTCTCTACTACACAGCCGAGGATGGCAAGGCGCGAGGTGTTAAACACACATTTCTCCTTATTGTAGGTGAGGTTCAGCCGTTGGGCCGTACGGAGGAATCTCTCCAGATTAACGTCATGGTCCTGCCGGTCGCGGCCGCAGATGGTGACGTTATCTAGGTAGGGGAACGTGGCGTGCAGCCCGTTCTGGTCAACCATCCGGTCCATCTCCCTTTGGAAGACCGAAACCCCGTTGGTGACGCCGAAGGGAACCCTAAGGAAGTGGTAGAGGCGGCCATTCGCCTCGAAGGCGGTATACTGGCGGTCCTCAGGGCGGATAGGGAGTTGGTGGTAGGCCGACTTAAGGTCGATGGTAGAGAATACTCGGTATTGTGCGGTCTGATTGACCATATCAGATATGCGGGGAAGGGGGTATGCGTCCAGCTGGGTGTACCTGTTTATGGTCTGGCTGTAGTCGATGACCAGGCGGTTTTTATTGCCGGTCTTAACGACCACGACCTGGGCACGCCAGGGGCTGGTGCTCCCTTCGATGATGCCCTCCTTCAGGAGACGCTGCACCTCAGAGCTAATGAAAGCTCTGTCCCCGGCGCTGTACCGCCTGCTCTTGGTAGCGACGGGTTTGCAGTCGGGGGTGAGGTTAGCGAACAGGGAAGGTGGCGGGACCTTGAGGGTGGATAGGCCGCAGGTGTTATGTGGTGGGCGGTTTAAAATCTGCTGGTTGTTGACTGTGAGTGGGGGGAGGGGTCCGCTGTATGCTAGCGTGACGCTTTGGAGGTGGGATTGGAAGTCTAGCCCTAGTAGGACGGCAGCGCATAGCTGGGGCAGGACGAGGAGTTTAAAATTTTTATACTCCGTACCCTTAACCGACAGGGTCACAACACAGTAGCCGCTGATGTCTGTGGCGTGTGACCTCGATGCCATCGAGATCCGGTTGCGCGTTGGCTGGACAGGGAGGGAGTAGTGGCTCACCGTGTCTGGGTGGATGAAACTCTCCGTGCTTCCGCTGTCGAACAGGCAGGTCGTGGCGTGGCCGTTTACTTTGATGTCCATCATGGACTTGGACAGGTGATGCGGGCGGGCTTGGTCCAGTGTGACGGAGGCTAGTGTATAGCTGAGCGAGTTGCTGTAGTCTGCGGGTGAGGCGGTAGTCGGGTCTAGAGGCACGGTGGCGGTCGAGCGTGGTGGGTAAAATGGCGTCTCCCACGAGGTTGGACAAAATGGCGGAGAAGATGGCTGCCCCCGTAACTCACATGAGGCACTGCTGGTGTCGGTTGCCTGGATCAAAGATGGCCGCCCCCATGACTCACATGTGGGGATGCTGGCCTCTGTTGCCTTGATGGAAGATGGCCGCCCCCACAGCTCGCATGAGGCACTGCTGGCCTCTGTTGATCCCCCTCTGCAGGCCTTTGCGAAGTGGCCTTTCTTCAAGCAGGTCGAGCAGGTCGCGTTTTTGGCAGGGCAGCGCAACCTCGGGTGTTTCGCCTGGCCGCAGAAGAAGCAGCCGGCGGCCCGATCGTGGGGGTCCGATGTCGGAGCCGGTACCGGGGGTGGCGGTCTCGATCGGGTCCGGGACGCCGATGCTGAGGTAGTTCCCAGGGGGGTTGCTGCGGGGGGTATTGCGGTCGGGGTCAGTCCCATGTCCCAGGGTCGCGAGTTACAGTACCTTGAGTATGCCTCGAGGTCCCGATGGGCCACTTCTAGAGAGCGAGCGAGGGCTGCAGCTTTGTCCAGGTCGAGGTCCTTTGCTTCCAGTAGTCTTTGCCGTGAGTAGTCGGACCGCAGGCCTTTCACGAAGGCATCGCGGACATTGTCTTCAGTATTTTCTGCCGCCGTTACCGCTTTAAAGTTACAGTCTCTGCCGAGTGCTTGTAGCACCCGTAAAAATTCATCCACGGGCTCTCCTGGCTGTTGCGGGCGGGATCTTAGGATGTGTTTGGCATACATGGAATTTACCGGGCTCTGGTACTGTCTTTTCAGCCGGTTGATGGCGTCCTCGTATGTTTTAAAGTCCTGGATGAGTGCGAATACTTTAGGGCTCAGTTGGGCAGTCAGAACTCTTAGCTTGGATCTCTGAGGCACGCCGGATTCTCCCAGGTAGGACTCGAAACAGCTCAGCCAGTGTTCGAAGTCGAGGGCTGAGTTTGCTGCCTGTGGGTTTAGATCCAGGTACGGTGGTCTGAGGGCTCGCAGCCAAGCCGGCTGCTGTGGCTGTTGTAGCTGGCCATTTGGCTGCTCGTCTGGCTGCTCAAGTAACGACATTTTAAAATTTAGCCAATAAAATCGATATACCTATCAATTCATCCAATGAAAAGCGACGAGTTAGGAAAGTAACTATAGGTTTTTATTGGCTAAATAACAGAGCCCACCCTCGTGGGTGATCGGATCCAACAAGGAGGAATACCAGCCAGTCGACCACCTTTATACCTGGGCAGGTAGGTGGAGCCATGGGCGGAGTCAGCAGTGGTCAGCCCAGGTATAACAGTGTGACAAGAGGCGACCTCGTATAGTGATACAACAGTGTGAACAGTGATAACCATAGAGTAACGATATAACAGTGATAACTATAGTGTAACGATAGTGAACGATAAAAGTGGTTTACCACAACATCCACCTGAGAGCAGACATGGCCTCGGTTTAACGTCTCATCCGAAAGACGGCACCTCCAACAGTGCAGCGCTCCCTCAGTACTGCCCCTCCGACAGTGCGGCGCTCCCTCAGTACTGCCCCTCCGACAGTGCGGCGCTCCCTCAGTACTGCCCCTCCGACAGTGCGGCGCTCCCTCAGTACTGCCCCTCCGACAGTGCGGCGCTCCCTCAGTACTGCCCCTCCGACAGTGCGGCGCTCCCTCAGTACTGCCCCTCCGACAGTACGGCGCTCCCTCAGTACTGCCCCTCCGACAGTGCGGCGCTCCCTCAGTACTGCCCCTCCGACAGTGCGGCGCTCCCTCGGTACTGGCACTGGGAGTGTCGGCCTGGATTATGTGCTCGAGTCTGTGGGACTCAAACCCACGACCTTCTGACTCAAAGGCGAGAGAGTGAGCCACGGAGGGGAAATTAAGGAGAGGGGGAAGGAATGAATGAAAGGGTGAGGGAGAAAGATAGGGAGGGAGGGATAAAGGGAAGGAGTGAGGGAAATAGAGGGGAGACAGTTAGAGGGAGAAAATGAGTGAGGGAGAGAAAGAGAATGAAGGAGAGAGAATGATGGGAAAAGAGGAAATGAAGGAAAGACAGAGGCAATGAAGTAAAAAGATGGAATGCAGGAAATAGAGGAAATGCAGGATAAAGAGGGAATGATCTGTTTATTTAACACCTTCTCATATGAATTAAAGTACAATAACTATTGCTTTATTGGAAAACGCAACAAGTACTGAGCAAGACCCCCTGAACACCAATACATAAGAACATGAGACATAGGAGCAGGAGTCGGCCATTCGGCCCCTCGAGCCTGCTCCGCCATTCAATAAGATCATGGCTGATCTGATCTTGGCCTCAACTCCACTTCCCTGCCCGCTCCCCATAACCCTCGACTCCCCTGTAGTTCAAACATCTGTCTATCTCCACCTTAAATATATTCAATGACTCCCCAAAGCCTTTCCACCATCTACAAGGCACAAGTCAGGAGTGTGATGGAATACTCTCCACTTGCCTGGATGAGTGCAGCCCCAACAACACTCAAGAAGCTTGACACCATCCAGGACAAAGCAGCCCGCTTGATCGGCACCCCATCCACCACCTTAAACATTCGCTCCCTCCACCACCGGTGCACCGTGGCTGCAGTGTGTACCATCTACAAGATGCACTGCAGCAACTCGCCAAGGCTTCTTCGGCAGCACCTCCCAAACCCGCCACCTCTTCCACCGAGAAGGACAAGGGCAGCAGGCGCATGGGAACACCACCACCTCCAAGTTCCCCTCCAAGTCACACACCATCCCGACTTGGAAATATATCGGCCGATCCTTTATCGTCGCTGGGTCAAAATGCTGCAACTCCCTCCCTAACAGCACTGTGAGAGCACCTTCACCACACGGACTGCAGCGGTTCAAGAAGGCGGCTCACCACCACCGCCTTCTCAAGGGCAACTAGAGAAGGGCAATAAATGCCGGCCTTGCCAGCGACACCCAGATCCCATAAGCGAATATTAAAAAAAGCCTCCACAGCTCTCTGGGGAAGAGAATTCCAAAGATTTACGACCCTCTGAGAGAAGAAATCCCTCCTCATTGAGATGATTGACCAGTTAATTTGCTTTTTGTTGAAGCTAATTGAGGGCTAACGTTAGACACGAGGAGAACACCCTACTGTTCTTCCAATAGTGCCACGGGATCTCTGAGACACACCAGCACAGGGCCTGGGTTTAACGTCTCACCTGAAGGACAGCGCCTCTGACAGTGCCGCACTCCCTCAGTACTGCTCCGAGGGACTAAGTCCCGGTGTGGGGCTTGAACCCACTGACATGGGTGCAAGAGAGCTGCCAAGTGGAGAGAGCGAGGGAGGGAGATTAAATGATCAAGCAGCTGGTAGACTCCCTCTAAAGTACAGCGGTGCTGCCAAATATTTTTTTTTGGTTAAACATTGCGAGTTCCCAGATGTAAATGAATCTCAGGGGCATTATGTTTGCTTTAACTGGAAAAATAGTGCCTCTCCTTCCAACCCCAACTGCACCCGACATAACAGGCACACACGAAAGGCTGCGATGTAGAGAGAAAGACTTGTATTGATACAGCGCCTTTCACAACCTCAGGATGCCCCAAAGCACTTTACAGACAGTGAAATATTTTTGACGTGTAGTCAACTGTTGTAGTGTAGGAAACGCGGCAGCCAATTTATGCACAGCAAGCTCCCACAAACACCAATACGATAAATCCGTTTTTAAATGATGTTGGTTGAGGGATAAATATTGGGCAGGACACCCGGAAGAATGCCCCTGCTCTTCTTCGAAATAGTACCTTCACCCGAGAGGGCAGACGGGGCTCTCGGTTTAACATCTCATCTGAAATACGGCACTTCCGACAGCGCGGCGCTCCCTCAGTAGTGGCACCGGGAGTGTCAGCCTGGATTATGTGCTCAACTCTCTGGAGTGTGAATTGAAGATCTGGCCTTCTGACTCAGAGGCGAGAGAGAGAGAGAGAGTGCGACCAACTGAGCCACATCTTACACAAATGAAGGGAGAGATTGGGACACTATTTCTTTTCATGCAGAGGGTTGTTAGGACATGGAATGCCTGACCAGAAACAGTAGTGGGAAGCAGAATTGACGTTTGATCTGCGTTCAAAGCACTATAATATTGCAAGTTGTCATCGTAACAAATGAACGTTATTTGATTTGTTGCCTGTCGGTTTTTTACCTTGAAACATAGAAGATAGGAGCAGGAGTAGGCCATTCGGCCCCTCGAGCCTGCTCTGCCATTCAATGAGATCATGGCTGATCATCCAAATTCAGTACCCTGTCTCTGTTTTCTCCCCATATCCCTTGATCCCTTTAGCCTTAAGAAATATATCTAACTCCGTCTTGAATATATTTAATGAATTGGCCTCCACCGCCCTCTGTGGTAGAGAATTCCACAGGTTCACCACTCTCTGGGTGAAGAAATTCCTCCTCATCTCTGTCCTAAATGGCTTACCCCTTATCCTTAGACTGTGACCCCTGGTTCTGGACTCCCCGGCCATCGGGAACATCCTTCCTGCATCTAGTCTGTCTAGTCCTGTTAGAATTTTATAAGTTTCAATGAGATCCCCTCTCATTCTTCTAAACTCCAGCGAGTACAAGCCCAATCGACCCAATCTCTCCTCATACGTCATTCCTGCCATCCCAGGTATCAGCCTGGTGAATCTTCGCTGCACTCCCTCCATGGCAAGAACATCCTTCCTCAGATAAGGCGACCAAAACTGCACACAATACTCAAGGTGCAGTCTCACCAAGGCCCTGGACAACTGCAGCAAGACATCCTTGCTCCTGTACTCGACTTTAATTCCACTTTAACATTTGCAAAGTCATACAGCGCAGGAGGAGGCCATTCGGCCCATGTGCTCTTTGAACGAGCTCTCCAATTAGTCCCAATCCCCCCATCTCTTTCCCCACAGCCCTGTAAATGTTTCCTTTACAAGTATTTATCCAATTCCCTTTTGAAAGTCACTATTGAATCTGCTTCCACCGCCCTTTCAGGCAGCGCATTGCAGATCACAACAACTCGCTGCGTTGAACAATTCTCCTCATCTCCCCCTCTGGTTCTTTTGCCAATTATCTTCAATCTGTGTCCTCTGGTTACCGACCCTCCTGCCACTGGGAACAGTTTCTCCCGATCTACTCTATCTAAACCCTTCATGATTTTGAACGCCTCGATTAAATCTCCCCTTAACCTTCTCTGCTCTAACGAGAACAATCCCAGCTTCTCTCTCATCTCTCCACGTAACTGAAGTCCCTCATCCCTAGTAAATTTCTAGTAAATCTCCTCTGCCTCCTCGCCAAGGCCTTGACATCCATCCCAAAATGTGACGCCCAGAATTGGACACAATACTGCAGCTAAGGCCATAACCTTCTCTGCTCTAAGGAGAGCAATCCCAGCTTTTCCGGTCTCTCCGCATAACCGAAGTCCCCGATGCTTCGAGTGAAGGGGACAGTGTCCGCCCTTCACACTCCTGCGGCTAACAGCTATAGTTGATGATTAGCTTGAGGGACACACTGCTTGACCTTGGGTGGATGGTAGAGGTCGGGGAGGGACCTACTGAGCCTGGAGGGGGGAGCGCTGCTGCGAACTGACTAAAGGTATTGACAGTGTGCGGTGGGGCGGAACGGGAGTGCGGACGGAGACCCTTCCAATGTGAATCAGGACTGTCCATCCCCATCATCGTCATGCCAACACCTCGTCCCCCTCCGGCAGTGTGCTAATTGCTCAACAGGAATAGGGGACCGTCTTTAAAGAGGGAGGGAGGGATGGTGGACCGTATGCCAAGGTTATCTGATCTTTCCGACATCGATTCCGTAATGTGACATTCTTTGCAGTGCTTGGGGGAGGGGGTGGAGGGGGGCTGTCAGTTCCAAGCTACTTCCTTTCAGTCATAGTTACAGCACCCTTCCTTCCTATAAGGAAACCGTTTACTGGAGTACTGAAGAAAGAAAGACTTGCATATCTACAAGATGCACTGCAGCAACTCGCCAAGGCTTCTTCGGCAGCACCTCCCAAACCCGCGACCTCTTCCACCTCGAAGGACAAGGGCAGCAGGCGCATGGGAACACCACCACCTCCAAGTTCCCCTCCGAGTCACACACACCATCCTGACTTGGAAATATATCGGCCATTCCTTCATCGTCGCTGGGTCCAAATCCTGCAACTCCCTCCCTAACAGCACTGTGGGAGCACCTTCACCACACGGACTGCAGCGGTTCAAGAAGGCGGCTCACCACCACCTTCTCAAGGGGCAACTAGGGATGGGCAATAAATGCCGGCCATGCCAGCGACGCCCACATCCCAGGAACAAATTTTTTTTTTTTTTTATATAGCCTTCGTTAGCCCCGATCCTGTTTCTTTCTCTAGTTTCTCTACTATTTACCCCCTCCCCCATCTCACCTTGTCCACTAAACCCCCCTCCTGCTCCCTCGATCCTATTCCCACTAAACTGTTCACCACCCAACATCTTTTCCTGGGCCCCCCATGTTAGCTGACGTTGTAAAGCGGGTTCCCTCTCCTCGGGTACTGATCCCCTCCCTCGCAAAACCCACCCTCGACCCGTCTGTCCTTGCAAACTACCGCCCCATTTCCAACCTCCCTTTCCTCTGCGCAGTCTATGAACGTGTTGTCGCCACCCAAATCCATGCCCACCTTTCCCGCAGTTCCACAATCTCCAACAAGCGAGAGTCTAACCACCGCCCCTTGACATTCAACGGCATTACCATCGCCGAATCCCCCACCATCAACATCCTGGGTGTCACCATTGACCAGAAACTTAACTGGACCAGTCACATAAATACTGTGGCTGCAAGAGCAGGTCAGAGGCTGGGTATTCTGCGGCGAGTGTCTCACCTCCTGACTCCCCAAAGCCTTTCCACCATCTACAAGGCACAAGTCAGGAGTGTGATGGAATACTCTCCACTTGCCTGGATGAGTGCAGCACCAACAACACTGAAGAAGCTCGACACCATCCAGGACAAAGCAGCCCGCTTGATTGGCACCCCATCCACCACCTTAAACATTCACTCCCTCCACCACCGGCGTACCGTGGCTGCAGTGTGGACCATCTACAAGATGCACTGCAGCAACTCGCCAAGGCTTCTTCGACAGCTGTTTCCATACCCGTGACCTCTTCCACCTAGAAGGACAAGGGCAGCAGGCGCGTGGGAACACCACCACCTCCAAGTTCCCCTCCAAGTCACACACCATCCTGACTTGGAAATATATCGGCCGTTCCTTCATCGTCGCTGGGTCAAAATCCTGGAACTCCCTCCCTAACAGCACTGTGGGAGCACCTTCACCACACGGGACTGCAGCGGTTCAAGAAGGCGGCTCACCACCACCTTCTCAAGGGGCAATTAGGGATGGGCAATAAATGCTGGCCTTGCCAGCGAAGCCCACATCCCACAAGCGAATTTTAAAAAAGTAGACCGGGCCGATACTTGCTGGAGAGTCTAGAACTGGGGAGCACAATCTCAGGGTAAGGACTCGACCATTTAATACTGAGAGGAGGAGAAATGTCTTCACTCGGAGGGTGGTGAATCTTTGGAATTCTCTACCCCAGAGGGCTGTGGATGCTGAGTCGTTGAGTATATTCAAGGCTGAGATCGATAGATTTTTGCACTCTAGGGGATCCGGCAGGAAAGTGGAGTTGAGGTCGAAGATCAGCCACGATCTTATTGAATGGCGGAGCAGGCTCGAGGGGCCGTATGGCCGACTCCTGCTCCTAATTCTTATGCTCTTATGAATCTCTCCAATCAGGTTTCAGTCCCTTTATATGTGGCTCCCGTGGGTATATCTTTTTATTTTGAAACTTGTACACAGGCCCTGTGGGGGTTCCCAGAGTCTGTTGATAAAGATCGTATTTTTTTTTAAATAGGCACGATGCCAACAATGTTGGGGGAAGAGACCAGAAACCTGCTCCACGGCGCCACCCAGTGGCCAGTGACTGCAACGACACCGTGACAGTTGACAAGGCAAAATTGACTGGGAGTTGTTGACATAGCAATTTACAATGGTAAATGGCGATATACAAGCCTGACCAAAAACCGTGACAACAGGAACTGCATACTCTGTGCAAGATCTTTAGTATGCAGATGTATCATTTTTTTCACCAAGTGTCTTTCCACCCCTGCCAAGGATGCTGACTCTCGCTGGGGTATGATTGCATGGGCACCGATACCCTCCGATGTACCTCGCCCAAATGGCCACTCTCCACGCAAGAGCCTATTTCAACTCTAGAGTCATAGAGTTATACAGCACAGAAAGAGGCCCTTCGGCCCATCGTGTCCGCGCTGGCCATCAAGCCCCGTCTATTCTAATCCCATTTTCCAGCACTTGGTCCGTAGCCTTGTATGCTATGGCGTTTCAAGTGCTCATCTAAATGCTTCTTGAATGTTGTGAGGGTTCCTGCCTCTACCACCCTTTCAGGCAGTGAGTTCCAGATTCCAACCACCCTCTGGGTGAAAAAGTTTTTCCTCAAATCCCCTCTAAACCTCCTGCCCCTTACCTTGAAACTATGCCCCCTGGTTATTGACCCCTCTACTAAGGGGAAAAGTTCCTTTCTATCTACCCTATCTATGCCCCTCATCATTTTGTACACCTCAATCATGTCCCCCCTCAGCCTTCTCTGCTCTAAGGAAAACAACCCCAGCCTGTCCAGTCTTTCTTCATAGCTGAAGCGCTCCAGCCCAGGTAACATCCTGGTGAATCTCCTCTGCACCGTCTCCAATGCAATCACATCCCTCCTATAGTGTGGCGACCAGAACTGCACACAGTATTCCAGCTGTGGCCTAACTAGCGTTTTGTACAGTTCCATCATAACCTCCCTGCTCTTATATTCTATGCCTCGGCTAATGAAGGCAAGTATCCCATATGCCTTTTTAACCACCTTATCTACCTGTCCTGCTGCCTTCAGGGATCTATGTACACGCACACCAAGGTCCCTCTGATCCTCTGTCCTTCCTAGGGTTCTACCATTCATTGTGTGTTCCCTTGCCTTGTTAGTCCTCCCAAAATGCATCACCTCACACTTTTCAGGGTTAAAATCCATTTGCCACTGTTCTGCCCATCTGACCAACCCGTCTATATCGTCCTGTAGCCTGAGGCTTCCCTCCTCGCTATTTACCACTCCACAGAGGACATCATAATGGAGCTTGACCTTCTCCTCATTCAGCCACATGTATAATTACTGGAGTGGGAAGCTTGGGAATTGGTCCTGGTTCCAGCTCATGGCTGATATCAGAGTCCAAAAGTAGCACCACTCCTGTTGAGATGAGCTAGCAGTACAGGAAGGGGGTAAGGGAGGGAGGGGCAATCAAACCTGGGTTTTCGTGATCTGAATGACTCAGTGCCACAATGAGTGGCTCAGTCGGAGAGCGGGGGAGGGGAGAGCTTGGGGGAGGGGAGAGCAGGGGGAGGGGAGAGCTTGGGGGAGGGGAGAGCAGGGGGAGGGGAGAGCTTGGGGGGAGGGGAGAGCGGGGGGAGGGGAGAGCGGGGGGAGGGGAGAGCGGGGGGGAGGGGAGGGCGGGGGGGAGGGGAGAGCTGGGGGGAGGGGAGGGGAGAGCGGGGGGAGGGGAGAGCGGGGGGAGGGGAGAGCGGGGGGGAGGGGAGAGCAGGGGGGAGGGGAGGGGAGAGTGGGGGAGGGGAGAGCAGGGGAGGGGAGAGCTTGGGGGAGGGGAGAGCTTGGGGGAGGGGAGAGCTTGGGGGAGGGGAGAGCTTGGGGGAGGGGAGAGCTGGGGGGAGGGGAGAGCTGTGGGGAGGGGAGAGCTGGGGGAGGGGAGAGCGGGGGGAGGGGAGAGCTGGGGGGAGGGGAGAGCTGGGGGAGGGGAGAGCAGGGGGAGGGGAGAGCGGGGGGAGGGGAGAGCGGGGGGGAGGGGAGAGCAGGGGGGAGGGGAGGGGAGAGTGGGGGAGGGGAGAGCAGGGGAGGGGAGAGCTTGGGGGAGGGGAGAGCTTGGGGGAGGGGAGAGCTTGGGGGAGGGGGAGAGCTGGGGGGAGGGGAGAGCTGGGGGGAGGGGAGAGCTGTGGGAAGGGGAGAGCTGTGGGGAGGGGAGAGCTGGGGGAGGGGAGAGCGGGGGGAGGGGAGAGCTGGGGGGAGGGGAGAGCTGGGGGAGGGGAGAGCAGGGGGAGGGGAGAGCTGGGGGAGGGGAGAGCTGGGGGAGGGGAGAGCTGGGGGGTGGGTGGCGTCAGCTATCCCACCTGTTTAACACACACCATGTAATCTCCCAGTTTTAAAAGCACCACCACCTGGGACTTCATCACACACCTTCCCTCGCCCCAGAAATCCTTGGAGATTCCCAGTTTTCCTTCGTACAGCCCTCTGTAATAGATTGGAATTCTGTATAGAATTGAGTATAAAGAAAAAAGACTAGCATTAATATAGCGACCATCAAGCATCTCAAAGCGCTTCACAGCCAATGAAGTACTTTTGAAGTGTAGTCACTGTTGTAATGTAGGAAACACAGCAGCCAATTTTGCACACAGCAAGCTCCCACAAACAGCAATGTGATAATGCCCCGATCATCTGTTTTAGTGATGTTCAGTTGGGGGATAAATATTGATCCAGGACACCAGGGAGAGCTCCCCCTGCTCGAGTGCCGTGGAATCTTTTACGTCCACCTGAGAGGGCAGACGGGGCCTCGGTTTGACGTTGCATCTGAACGATGGCACATCTGACAGTGCGGCGCTCCCTCAGTACTGCCCCTCTGACGGTGCGGCGCTCCCTCAGTACCGCCCCTCCGACAGTGCGGCGCTCCCTCAGTATCGCCCCTCCGACAGTGCGACGCTCCCTCAGTATTGCCCCTCCGACAATGCGGCGCTCCCTCAGTACTGCCCCTCCGACAGTGCGGCGCTCCCTCAGTACTGCCCCTCCGACAATGCGGCGCTCCCTCAGTACTGCCCCTCCGACAGTGCGGCGCTCCCTCAGTACTGCCCCTCCGACAGTGCGGCGCTCCCTCAGTACTGCCCCTCCAACAGTGCGGCGCTCCCTCAGTACTGCCCCTCCGACAGTGCGGCACTCCCTCAGTGCTGCCCCTCCGACAGTGCGGCGCTCCCTTAGTACTGCCCCTCCGACAGTGTGGCGCTCCCTCAGTACTGGCACCGGGAGTGTCAACCTGGATTTTTGCGCTCAAGTCTCCAGAGTGGGACTTGAACTGACGACCTTCGGACTCTGAGCAGTACATCAGTTAAACCCTTGGTGCTGTACGAGACCAGATTGATGCCTGTTGTTGTACATTTTCACATTAAGGTTCCTTAGTTAAAGGTGCTATAATGGATTAACCTCCACCGCACCCCCCCACCGCCTGTACATTGCCAGCTCCAGGCAAGCCAGGCAGAGAAAGCATCAGACTCATCGATCCGATAGATTTTCTGAAAACTGTGACCGGGGCATTGCAAACTGAGGGCGGGGGGGGAAACAATCAATAGACTTAATTACACTGAGCTCACACACACGTGGCGCCCTGACCTGACTCGAAACTGCAATGGAGTGTATAAAAAAGTCGGGACGATCTCAGGCAAGGAGTCAGGGCAGACCCCAAGGCTCCCACGTCGTGTCCTGCCAGCTCCCTCGGTCGGACAAGGCACACGATGGGCTCACTCCAAGAGAAGGACCGTCGTCTGACAGGTTTTACTTGCAGTTTGAATGCGTTTTTAGTTGCTATTTGATTCATAAAGGTTGACTCTCACTAGCAGAATTCCTTATAAATATTAGACTGGTAGACAAACAAAAAGGGAAAAGCTTGTATTTATACATCCTCAGGACAGTGTGCTGAGAGATCGAGATCTGGTGGGGTTATAATGTGTGGGACAGTGGGACAGTGTGCTGAGAGATCGAGATCTGGTGGGGTTATAATGTGTGGGACCGTGGGACAGTGGGGCCGTGGGACAGTGGGACAGTGTTCTGAGAGATCGAGATCTGGTGGGGTTATAATGTGTGGGACCGTGGGACAGTGGGGCCGTGGGACAGTGTGCTGAGATATCGAGATCTGGTGGGGTTATAATGTGTGGGACAGTGGGACAGTGTGCTGAGAGATCGAGATCTGGTGGGGTTATAATGTGTGGGACAGTGGGACAGTGTGCTGAGAGATCGAGATCTGGTGGGGTTATAATGTGTGGGACAGTGGGGCAGTGGGACAGTGGGACAGTGTGCTGAGAGATCGAGATCTGGTGGGGTTATAATGTGTGGGACAGTGGGACAGTGTGCTGAGAGATCGAGATCTGGTGGGGTTATAATGTGTGGGACAGTGGGACAGTGGGACAGTGGGGCAGTGGGGCAGTGGGACAGTGGGACAGTGTGCTGAGAGATCGAGATCTGGTGGGGTTATAATGTGTGGGACAGTGGGACAGTGGGGCCGTGGGACAGTGGGACAGTGTGCTGAGAGATCGAGATCTGGTGGGGTTATAATGTGTGGGACAGTGGGACCGTGGGACCGTGTGCTGAGAGATCGAGATCTGGTGGGGTTATAATGTATGGGACAGTGGGACAGTGGGACAGTGTGCTGAGAGATCGAGATCTGGTGGGGTTATAATGTGTGGGACCGTGGGACAGTGGGACCGTGGGACAGTGGGACCGTGGGACAGTGTGCTGAGATATCGAGATCTGGTGGGGTTATAATGTGTGGGACAGTGGGACAGTGTGCTGAGAGATCGAGATCTGGTGGGGTTATAATGTGTGGGACAGTGGGGCAGTGGGACAGTGGGACCGTGGGACAGTGGGACAGTGGGACAGTGTGCTGAGAGATCGAGATCTGGTGGGGTTATAATGTGTGGGACAGTGGGCTGAGAGATCGAGATCTGGTGGGGTTATAATGTGTGGGACAGTGGGACAGTGGGGCAGTGGGACAGTGGGACAGTGTGCTGAGAGATCGAGATCTGGTGGGGTTATAATGTGTGGGACAGTGGGGCAGTGGGGCCGTGGGACAGTGGGACAGTGTGCTGAGAGATCGAGATCTGGTGGGGTTATAATGTGTGGGACAGTGGGGCAGTGGGACAGTGTGCTGAGAGATCGAGATCTGGTGGGGTTATAATGTGTGGGACAGTGGGACAGTGTGCTGAGAGATCGAGATCTGGTGGGGTTATAATGTGTGGGACAGTGGGACAGTGGGGCAGTGGGGCAGTGGGACAGTGGGACAGTGGGACAGTGGGGCAGTGGGACCGTGGGACAGTGGGACAGTGTGCTGAGAGATCGAGATCTGGTGGGGTTATAATGTGTGGGACAGTGGGGCCGTGGGACAGTGGGACAGTGTGCTGAGAGATCGAGATCTGGTGGGGTTATAATGTGTGGGACAGTGGGGCAGTGGGGCCGTGGGACAGTGTGCTGAGAGATCGAGATCTGGTGGGGTTATAATGTGTGGGACAGTGGGACAGTGGGACCGTGGGACAGTGTGCTGAGAGATCGAGATCTGGTGGGGTTATAATGTGTGGGACAGTGGGACAGTGGGACCGTGGGACAGTGTGCTGAGAGATCGAGATCTGGTGGGGTTATAATGTGTGGGACAGTGGGACCGTGGGACAGTGTGCTGAGAGATCGAGATCTGGTGGGGTTATAATGTGTGGGACAGTGGGACAGTGGGGCAGTGGGACAGTGGGACAGTGGGACAGTGGGACCGTGGGACAGTGGGACAGTGTGCTGAGAGATCGAGATCTGGTGGGGTTATAATGTGTGGGACAGTGGGACAGTGTGCTGAGAGATCGAGATCTGGTGGGGTTATAATGTGTGGGACAGTGGGACGGTGGGACGGTGGGGCGGTGGGACGGTGGGGCGGTGGGACGGTGGGGCGGTGGGACGGTGGGACCGTGGGACAGTGGGACAGTGGGACCGTGGGACCGTGAGACAGTGGGACAGTGTGCTGAGAGATCGAGATCTGGTGGGGTTATAATGTGTGGGACAGTGGGACAGTGTGCTGAGAGATCGAGATCTAGTGGGGTTCTAATGTGTGGGACAGTGGGACAGTGGGACGGTGGGGCGGTGGGACGGTGGGGCGGTGGGGCAGTGGGGCAGTGGGACAGTGGGACAGTGGGACCGTGGGGCAGTGGGACAGTGGGGCAGTGGGACCGTGGGGCAGTGGGGCAGTGGGACAGTGGGACAGTGGGACCGTGGGACAGTGGGGCAGTGGGACCGTGGGGCAGTGGGACAGTGGGGCAGTGGGACCGTGGGGCAGTGGGACCGTGGGGCAGTGGGACCGTGGGGCAGTGGGACCGTGGGGCAGTGGGACAGTGGGGCAGTGGGACCGTGGGGCAGTGGGGCAGTGGGGCAGTGGGACCGTGGGACAGTGGGACAGTGGGACCGTGGGGCAGTGGGACAGTGGGGCAGTGGGACAGTGGGGCAGTGGGACAGTGGGACCGTGGGACAGTGGGACCGTGGGACAGTGGGACCGTGGGACAGTGGGACAGTGGGACCGTGGGACAGTGGGACCGTGGGACAGTGGGACAGTGGGGCAGTGGGACCGTGGGGCAGTGGGACCGTGGGGCAGTGGGACAGTGGGACAGTGGGACCGTGGGACAGTGGGACAGTGGGGCAGTGGGGCAGTGGGACAGTGGGACCGTGGGACAGTGGGGCAGTGGGACCGTGGGACCGTGGGGCAGTGGGACAGTGGGACAGTGGGACCGTGGGGCAGTGGGACAGTGGGACAGTGGGACCGTGGGGCAGTGGGACAGTGGGGCAGTGGGACAGTGGGACAGTGGGGCAGTGGGACAGTGGGGCAGTGGGACAGTGGGACAGTGGGACCGTGGGACAGTGGGACCGGATATGATCAGGAGGGAGCGAGAGGGGTTAAAGTGTCTGTTAAATGGGTCGGTGAGATCGGGGAGATCGAGGGGTTAAAGTGTCTGTTAAATGGGACAGGGTGAGATCGGGAGATCGAGGGGTTAAAGTGTCTGTTAAATGGGTCGGGGAGATCGAGGGGTTAAAGTGTCTGTTAAATGGGACAGGGTGAGATCGGGAGATCGAGGGGTTAAAGTGTCTGTTAAATGGGACAGGGTGAGATCGGGAGAGAGCGAGGGGTTAAAGTGTCTGTTAAATGGGTCGGTGAGATCGGGAGAGAGCGAGGGGTTAAAGTGTCTGTTAAATGGGACAGGGTGAGATCGGGGAGATCGAGGGGTTAAAGTGTCTGTTAAATGGGTCGGTGAGATCGGGAGATCGAGGGGTTAAAGTGTCTGTTAAATGGGTCGGTGAGATCGGGAGAGAGCGAGGGGCTAAAGTGTCTGTTAAATGGGACGGTGAGATCGGGAGAGAGCGAGGGGTTAAAGTGTCTGTTAAATGGGTCGGTGAGATCGGGAGAGAGCGAGGGGCTAAAGTGTCTGTTAAATGGGTCGGTGAGATCGGGAGATCGAGGGGTTAAAGTGTCTGTTAAATGGGACGGTGAGATCGGGGAGATCGAGGGGTTAAAGTGTCTGTTAAATGGGACGGTGAGATCAGGAGATCGAGGGTTAAAGTGTCTGTTAAATGGGACGGTGAGATCGGGAGAGAGCGAGGGGTTAAAGTGTCTGTTAAATGGGTCGGTGAGATCGGGAGAGTGAGAGGGGTTAAAGTGTCTGTTAAATGGGTCGGTGAGATCGGGAGATCGAGGGGTTAAAGTGTCTGTTAAATGGGACAGGGTGAGATCGGGAGAGAGCGAGGGGTTAAAGTGTCTGTTAAATGGGTCGGTGAGATCGAGGGGTTAAAGTGTCTGTTAAATGGGACAGGGTGAGATCGGGAGATCGAGGGGTTAAAGTGTCTGTTAAATGGGACAGGGTGAGATCAGGAGAGAGCGAGGGGTTAAAGTGTCTGTTAAATGGGTCGGGGAGATCGAGGGGTTAAAGTGTCTGTTAAATGGGTCGGTGAGATCGGGAGAGAGCGAGGGGTTAAAGTGTCTGTTAAATGGGACAGGGTGAGATCGGGGAGATCGAGGGGTTAAAGTGTCTGTTAAATGGGTCGGTGAGATCGGGAGAGAGCGAGGGGTTAAAGTGTCTGTTAAATGGGTCGGTGAGATCGGGGAGATCGAGGGGTTAAAGTGTCTGTTAAATGGGTCGGTGAGATCGGGAGAGAGCGAGGGGTTAAAGTGTTTGTTAAATGGGTCGGTGAGATCGGGAGAGAGCGAGGGGTTAAAGTGTCTGTTAAATGGGTCGGTGAGATCGGGAGAGAGCGAGGGGTTAAAGTGTCTGTTAAATGGGTCGGTGAGATCGGGGAGATCGAGGGGTTAAAGTGTCTGTTAAATGGGTCGGTGAGATCGGGAGAGAGCGAGGGGTTAAAGTGTCTGTTAAATGGGTCGGTGAGATCGGGAGAGAGCGAGGGGTTAAAGTGTCTGTTAAATGGGACATGGTGAGATCGGGGAGATCGAGGGGTTAAAGTGTCTGTTAAATGGGACAGGGTGAGATCGGGGAGATCGAGGGGTTAAAGTGTCTGTTAAATGGGACAGGGTGAGATCGGGGAGATCGAGGGGTTAAAGTGTCTGTTAAATGGGACAGGGTGAGATTGGGAGATCGAGGGGTTAAAGTGTCTGTTAAATGGGACAGGCTGAGATCGGGAGATCGAGGGGTTAAAGTGTCTGTTAAATGGGACAGGCTGAGATCGGGAGATCGAGGGGTTAAACTGTCTGTTAAATGGGACAGGGTGAGATCGGGGAGATCGAGGGGTTAAAGTGTCTGTTAAATGGGACAGGGTGAGATCGGGAGATCGAGGGGTTAAAGTGTCTGTTAAATGGGACAGGGTGAGATCGGGGAGATCAAGGGGTTAAAGTGTCTGTTAAATGGGACAGGGTGAGATCAGGAGATCAAGGGGTTAAAGTGTCTGTTAAATGGGACAGGGTGAGATCGGGAGATCGAGGAGTTAAAGTGTCTGTTAAATGGGACAGGGTGAGATCGGGAGATCGAGGGGTTAAAGTGTCTGTTAAATGGGACAGGGTGAGATCGGGGAGATCGAGGGGTTAAAGTGTCTGTTAAATGGGACAGGGTGAGATCGGGAGATCGAGGGGTTAAAGTGTCTGTTAAATGGGACAGGGTGAGATCGGGAGATCGAGGGGTTAAAGTGTCTGTTAAATGGGACAGTTTGAGATCGGGAGATCGAGGGGTTAAAGTGTCTGTTAAATGGGACAAGGTGAGATCGGGGAGATCGAGGGGTTAAAGTGTCTGTTAAATGGGACAGGGTGAGATCGGGGAGATCGAGGGGTTAAAGTGTCTGTTAAATGGGACAGGGTGAGATCGAGGGGTTAAAGTGTCTGTTAAATGGGACAGGGTGAGATCGGGAGATCGAGGGGTTAAAGTGTCTGTTAAATGGGACAGGGTGAGATCGGGGAGATCGAGGGGTTAAAGTGTCTGTTAAATGGGACAGGGTGAGATCGGGAGATCGAGGGGTTAAAGTGTCTGTTAAATGGGACAGGGTGAGATCGGGGAGATCGAGGGGTTAAAGTGTCTGTTAAATGGGACAGGGTGAGATCGGGAGATCGAGGGGTTAAAGTGTCTGTTAAATGGGACAGGGTGAGATCGGGAGATCGAGGGGTTAAAGTGTCTGTTAAATGGGACAGGGTGAGATCGGGAGATCGAGGGGTTAAAGTGTCTGTTAAATGGGACAAGGTGAGATTGGGGAGATCAAGGGGTTAAAGTGTCTGTTAAATGGGACAGGGTGAGATCGGGGAGATCGAGGGGTTAAAGTGTCTGTTAAATGGGACAGGGTGAGATCGGGAGATCGAGGGGTTAAAGTGTCTGTTAAATGGGACAGGGTGAGATCGGGAGATCGAGGGGTTAAAGTGTCTGTTAAATGGGACAGGGTGAGATCGGGGAGATCGAGGGGTTAAAGTGTCTGTTAAATGGGACAGGGTGAGATCGGGAGATCGAGGGGTTAAATTGTCTGTTAAATGGGACAGGGTGAGATCGGGGAGATCGAGGGGTTAAAGTGTCTGTTAAATGGGACAGGGTGAGATCGGGAGATTAAAGTGTCTGTTAAATGGGACAGGGTGAGATCGGGAGATCGAGGGGTTAAAGTGTCTGTTAAATGGGACAGTGTGAGATCGGGAGATCGAGGGGTTAAATTGTCTGTTAAATGGGACAGGGTGAGATCGGGGAGATCGAGGGGTTAAAGTGTCTGTTAAATGGGACAGGGTGAGATCGGGGAGATCGAGGGGTTAGAATGTCTGTTAAATGGGACGGGGTGAGATCGGGAGATTGAGGGGTTAAAGTGTCTGTTAAATGGGACAGGGTGAGATCGGGGAGATCGAGGGGTTAAAGTGTCTGTTAAATGGGACAGGGTGAGATCGAGGGGTTGGAGTGTCTGTTAAATGGGACAGGGTGAGATCGGGAGATCGAGGGGTTAAAGTGTCTGTTAAATGGGACAGGGTGAGATCGGGGAGATCGAGGGGTTAAAGTGTCTGTTAAATGGGACAGGGTGAGATCGGGGAGATCGAGGGGTTAAAGTGTCTGTTAAATGGGACAGGGTGAGATCGGGGAGATCGAGGGGTTGGAGTGTCTGTTAAATGGGACAGGGTGAGATCACGGGAGATCGAGGGGTTGGAGTGCCTGTTAAATGGGACAGGGTGAGATCGGGAGATCGAGGGGTTAAAGTGTCTGTTAAATGGGACGGGGTGTGATCGGGGAGATCGAGGGGTTAAAGTGTCTGTTAAATGGGACAGGGTGAGATCGGGGAGATCGAGGGGTTGGAGTGTCTGTTAAATGGGACAGGGTGAGATCGGGAGATCGAGGGGTTAGAATGTCTGTTAAATGGGACGGGGTGTGATCGGGGAGATCGAGGGGTTGGAGTGTCTGTTAAATGGGACAGGGTGAGATCGGGGAGATCGAGGGGTTGGAGTGTCTGTTAAATGGGACAGGGTGTGATCGGGGAGATCGAGGGGTTGGAGTGTCTGTTAAATGGGAAAGGGTGAGATCGGGGAGATCGAGGTGTTGGAGTGTCTGTTAAATGGGACAGGGTGAGATCGGGGAGATCGAGGGGTTGGAGTGTCTGTTAAATGGGACGGGGTGAGATCGGGGAGATCGAGGGGTTGGAGTGTCTGTTAAATGGGACGGGGTGAGATCGGGGAGATCGAGGGGTTGGAGTGTCTGTTAAATGGGACGGGGTGAGATCGGGGAGATCGAGGGGTTGGAGTGTCTGTAAATGGGACGGGGTGAGATCGGGGAGATCGAGGGGTTGGAGTGTCTGTTAAATGGGACGGGGTGAGATGGGGAGATCGAGGGGTTGGAGTGTCTGTAAATGGGACGGGGTGAGATCGGGAGATCGAGGGGTTGGAGTGTCTGTTAAATGGGAGGGGGTGAGATCGGGGAGATCGAGGGGTTGGAGTGTCTGTTAAATGGGAGGGGGTGAGATCGGGGAGATCGAGGGGTTGGAGTGTCTGTTAAATGGGACAGGGTGAGATCGGGGAGATCGAGGGGTTGGAGTGTCTGTTAAATGGGACAGGGTGAGATCGGGAGATCGAGGGGTTGGAGTGTCTGTTAAATGGGAAAGGGTGAGATCGGGGAGATCGAGGGGTTGGAGTGTCTGTTAAATGGGAGGGGGTGAGATCGGGGAGATCGAGGGGTTGGAGTGTCTGTTAAATGGGACAGGGTGAGATCGGGGAGATCGAGGGGTTGGAGTGTCTGTTAAATGGGACAGGGTGAGATCGGGAGATCGAGGGGTTGGAGTGTCTGTTAAATGGGACGGGGTGTGATCGGGGAGATCGAGGGGTTGGAGTGTCTGTTAAATGGGACAGGGTGAGATCGGGGAGATCGAGGGGTTGGAGTGTCTGTTAAATGGGAAAGGGTGAGATCGGGGAGATCGAGGGGTTGGAGTGTCTGTTAAATGGGACAGGGTGAGATCGGGGAGATCGAGGGGTTGGAGTGTCTGTTAATGGGACAGGGTGAGATCGGGGAGATCGAGGGGTTGGAGTGTCTGTTAATGGGACAGGGTGAGATCGGGAGATCGAGGGGTTGGAGTGTCTGTTAAATGGGACAGGGTGTGATCGGGGAGATCGAGGGGTTGGAGTGTCTGTTAAATGGGACAGGGTGAGATCGGGAGATCGAGGGGTTGGAGTGTCTGTTAATGGGACAGGGTGAGATCGGGGAGATCGAGGGGTTGGAGTGTCTGTTAATGGGACAGGGTGAGATCGGGAGATCGAGGGGTTGGAGTGTCTGTTAATGGGACAGGGTGAGATCGGGAGATCGAGGGGTTGGAGTGTCTGTTAATGGGACAGGGTGAGATCGGGGAGATCGAGGGGTTGGAGTGTCTGTTAATGGGACAGGGTGAGATCGGGAGATCGAGGGGTTGGAGTGTCTGTTAAATGGGACGGGGTGAGATCGGGGAGATCGAGGGGTTGGAGTGTCTGTTAATGGGACGGGGTGAGATCGGGGAGATCGAGGGGTTGGAGTGTCTGTTAATGGGACGGGGTGAGATCGGGGAGATCGAGGGGTTGGAGTGTCTGTTAATGGGACAGGGTGAGATCGGGGAGATCGAGGGGTTGGAGTGTCTGTTAATGGGAAAGGGTGAGATCGGGGAGATCGAGGGGTTGGAGTGTCTGTTAATGGGACAGGGCGAGATCGGGGAGATCGAGGGGTTGGAGTGTCTGTTAATGGGACAGGGTGAGATCGGGGAGATCGAGGGGTTAGAATGTCTGTTCATGGGACAGGGTGAGATCGGGGAGATCGAGGGGTTGGAGTGTCTGTTAATGGGACAGGGTGAGATCGGGAGATCGAGTGGTTAGAGTGTCTGTTAATGGGACAGGGTGTGATCGGGGAGATCGAGGGGTTGGAGTGTCTGTTAATGGGACAGGGTGTGATCGGGGAGATCGAGGTGTTGGAGTGTCTGTTAAATGGGACAGGGTGTGATCGGGGAGATCGAGGGGTTGGAGTGTCTGTTAAATGGGACAGGGTGAGATCGGGGAGATCGAGGGGTTGGAGTGTCTGTTAAATGGGACAGGGTGAGATCGGGGAGATCGAGGGGTTGGAGTGTCTGTTAAATGGGACGGGGTGAGATCGGGGAGATCGAGGTGTTGGAGTGTCTGTTAATGGGACGGGGTGAGATCGGGAGATCGAGGGGTTGGAGTGTCTGTTAAATGGGACGGGGTGTGATCAGGAGATCGAGGGGTTGGAGTGTCTGTTAAATGGGACAGGGTGAGATCGGGGAGATCGAGGTGTTGGAGTGTCTGTAAATGGGACGGGGTGAGATCGAGGTGTTGGAGTGTCTGTAAATGGGACGGGGTGAGATCGAGGTGTTGGAGTGTCTGTAAATGGGACGGGGTGAGATCGAGGGGTTGGAGTGTCTGTAAATGGGACGGGGTGTGATCGGGAGCGAACTAAGATCTATGGGTTAATCTATGTGATTATCAGCACAATGCTGAGCTGCAGTAAGGAGGTGTGTGAGGTACCGAGTCCTGTCAGAGCACCAATACAGATGTCAGATGTAGTATACCGCCCCACTCATCCAATAATGGGAGCGTGTTAACGTGAACACCAGATTTATTACACCACGAGTTGTTACAATGGGGATTGGCTAAATACTTGAAGGAGAAAATAATTGCAGAGATATGGGGAAAGAGTTCGGGTGCGGGACTAACTCGATTGCTCTGCGAAAGAGCCGGAGCAGACTCGATGGGCCGAATGGCCTCCTTCTGTGCTGTACTGTCAATACGATTCTACGATCTGGAATGCGCTTCCAGAAAAGCGGAAACAGATTCAATAGTAACTTTCTAATGGGAATTGGATAAATACTGGAAAAGGAAAAAAATTGCAGGGCTATGGGGAAAGAGCACGGGAGGGCGACTGATTGGACGGCTCCTTCAAAGATCCGGAGCAGACTTGATGGGCCGAATGGTCTCCTTCTGTGCTGTACGCTTCTGGTTATCAGAAATGTTAAGTTCTAAAGAAAGGTTAAGGAAGTTGGGCTTATTTTTTTTTGGAGAATTGCAATTTTTGAGGCGCTGTATATTGAAGTGTTTCAGGATCTCACATGTTGTTGGCCACAGAAGATAAGGACAGGGTGAATTCCACTCATTGATTCAGTGAGGCTGTAGGTATGGGTAGTGGAGATCTGTCTGATCTAATTATTCTTCAGTCTCCACTCCAGAATTTTCGGAAGTAGCCTCCGGACCACAGTGATCTCATCACCCGCATCGCTCAGGATCCGGTTGATCTCCGGTCCCCTTCGCTCTGGACCCTGCAGGCCACCCTCCCCACTTCTTGCTCTGGATCTTACAGGCCATCAAACTTGCTTGCTCGCTTTGCCTGACTCTGTTTGATATGTTTGATATTGGGTTGCTTTTTTGAAAAGGCAACTATATATCAGACATATTCCTCCAGCGTCTGGCCCGTTCTACAGGAGATGGACCATCGTCTGCGAGACTGTAATAAACGTGTTTATGTACCCAAGTGTCTGTGAGACTTTAAGTTTATCACACTTCAGACTTCACAATTCGAAGCGTCACACTTAGTCACAGATGCCAATCTTAAAAACAAATATAAAGAAAGAGCAAGAAATAAATTCATTTTGCGTTGCTTCCAATCCTCAGAGAAACAATTGCCCTTAGGTCATGCTTAGCAGCAATTGCCCTCTAGGTGACCTGTACAGGTGCTCATTTACAGCAATTACCCTCCAGCTGACCTCTAGATGTGCTCATTTACAGCAATGACCCTCTAGCTGACCTCAAGATGTGCTCATTTACAGCAATTACCCTCTAGCTGACCTTTAGATGTGCTCATTTACAGCAATTACCCTCTAGCTGACCTCTAGATGCGCTCATTTACAGCAATTACCCTCTAGCTGACCTCTGGATGTGCTCATTTACAGCAATTATGCTCTAGCTGACCTTTAGATGTGCTCATTTACAGCAATTACCCTCTAGCTGACCTCTGGATGTGCTCATTTACAGCAATTACCCTCTAGCTGACCTCTAGATATGCTCATTTACCGTAATGAAACCATATGGCTTTAAAAGGGACAAGCCATGTTACTTACCACTGAACTGTAGTAGCAGAATATATTGTAAGTTACATTGGTAAAACAGTGTGTCCTCCCACTACCATGAGCAATGTGACAGGAGATCTGCTAATAAATGAAAGAATTGATTAACAAAGATACAACTGTCCTGCTGGTCGCCTTTTCTTTATATTTTAAACTTATTTACAAATATTATTATTGTATATAAATAAAAGCTGGAAGTAACAATGCAAGAAACGGGACCAGAGACAAGATATTCTGCAAAGAAAAACAACTCCAACCACACTTCTGTACTCGCGAATCGTGTTAGGTCTTCTAACATGTCCAAAATTATGAGGGGTTTTGATGGAGTAAATAAGGAGAAACTGTTTCCACTGGGAGGAGGGTCGGTAACCAGAGGACACAGATTTTTAAGATAATTGGCAAAAGAACCAGAGGGGAGATGAGGAGAATCTTTTTACGCAGCGAGTTGTTGTGATCTGCAATGCGCTGCCTGAAAGGGCGGTGGAAGCAGATTCAATAGTAACTTTCAAAAGGGAACTGGATAAATACTTGAAAAGGAAAAATCTACAGGGCTCTTTCAAAGAGCTGGCACAGGCACAATGGGACGAATGGCCTCCTCCTGTGCTACGAATAAACCAACATCGAATGATAAAGGAAAAACAACCAGGTTTAATATGGGATGAGGTCTGATGGATGCTCCCCTGTTGTCCTCCATTAACATAGGAACGTAAGAAATAGGAGCAGGAGTCAGCCATTTGGCCCTTCGAGCCTGCTCCGCCATTCAATAAGATCATGGCTGATCTTCTACCACATCTCCACTTTCCTGCCCGATCCCCAATCCCTTGATTCCCTTAATATTCAAAAATCTATCGATCTCTGTCTTGAATATACTCAACGACTGAGCCTCCACAGCCCTCTGAGGTAGAGAATTCCAAAGATTCACCACCCTCTGAGTGAAGAAACCTCTCCTCGTCTCGGTCCTAAATGGCCAGCCCCTTATCCTGAGACTGTGACCCCTGGTTCCAGACTCCCCAGCCAGGGGAAACATTCTCCCTGCATCTAACCCTGTCAAGCCCTGTAAGAATGTTGTATGTTTCAATGAGATCACCTCTCATTCTTCTAAACTCTAGAGAATATAGGCCTAGTCTACTCAATCTCACCTCATAGGACAATTCCCCCATCCCAGGAACCAGTCTGGTGAACCTTCGTTGCACTCCCTCTATGGCAAGTATATCCTTCCTTAGGTAAGGAGACTAAAACTGTACACAATACTCCAGGTGTGGTCTCACCAGGGCCCTACATAATTGCAGTAAGACGTCTTTACTCTTATACTCAAATCCTCTTGTAATAAAGGCCAACATACCATTTGCTTTCCTAATTGCTTGCTGTACCTGCACGTTAACTTTCAGTGATTCGTGTACAAGGACACCCAGGTCCCTCTGAACACCAACATTTCCCAATCTCTCACCATTTAAAAAACACTCTGCTTTTCTATTTTTCCTACCGAAGTGGATAACTTCCCATTTCTCCACATTATATTCCATTTGCCATGTTCTTGCCCACTCACTTAGCCTGTCTATATCCCCTTGAAGCCTCTTTGCATCCTCCTCACAACTTACAATACCCAGCTTTGTATCATCAGCAAACTTGGATGTATTACATTTGATCCCCTCATCCAAATCACTGATGTAGATTGTGAATAGCTGAGCCCCAAGCACTGATCCTTGCGGTACCCCACTAGCTATAGCCTGCCAACCCCAAAATGACCCGTTTATTCCTACTCTCTGTTTTCTGTCCGTTAACCAATCCTCAATCAATCCCCTAATCCCATGAGTCCTAATTTTGTTTAATAACCTCTTGAGTAGCACCTTTTCGAATGCCTTCTGAAAATCCAAATACACCACATCCACTAATTCCCCCTTATCTATCAAAAAACTCTAACACATTTGTCAAACACGATTTCCCTTTCATAAATCCGTGTTGACTCTGCCCAATCCTATTATTATTTTCTAAGGGCCCTGTTACCACGTCCTTAATAATAAATTCTAGCATTTTCCCTACTACTGATGTCAGGCTAACTGGTCTGTAGTTCCCCGTTTTCTCTCTCCCTCCTTTCTTAAATAGTGGGGTTATATTTGCTACCTTCCAATCCGCGGGAACCGTTCTAGAATCTCTGGAATTTTGGAAAATGACAATCAATGCATCCACTATATCTATAGCCACCTCTTTCAAAACCCTAGGATGTCGGCCATCAGGTCATGGGGATTTATCGGCTTTCAGTCCCATTCATTTCTCCAGTACTTTTTTTTTACTAATACTAATTTTTTTCAGTTCCTCATTCTCGCTAGAACCTTGGTTCTCCACTATTTCCAGGAAGTTTATGCGCCTTCTTCCCTGAAGGCAGACCAAAGTATTTGTTTAATTTCTCTGCCATTTCCTTATTCCCCATTATAATTTCACCTGTCTCAGCCTGTAAGGGACCCACATTTACTTTCACTAATCTTTTCCTTTTTACATATCTATAAAATCTTTTACAGTCTGTTTTTATGTCTCTCGCTAGTTTACTCTCATATTCTATTTTCCCTTTCTTTATCAATTTCTTGGTCCTCCTTTGCTGAATTCTAAAATCCTCCCAATCCTCAGGTTTACTACTCTTTTTGGCAACATTATAAGCTTCTCCCTTTGATCTAATACTATCTTTAACTTCTCTTGTTAGCCACGGTTGGACCACTTTTCCTGTGGGGTTTTTGTGCCTTAAAGGAATGTATATTTGTTGTAAATTATGTATTAATTCTTTAAATGCTAGCCACTGCTTGTCTACTGTCATACCTTTTAATGTAGTTTCCCAATCTACCTTAGCCAACTCGCCCCTCATACCTACGTAGTTTGCTTTGTTTAGATTTAAGACCCTAGTTTCGGATTTAACTAAATTACTTTCAAACTCAATTTAAAATTCTATTATATTATGCTCACTCTTCCCTAAAGGCCCCTTTACTACAAGGTTATTAATTAACCCTTTCTCATTGCACAATACTAGATCTAAAATAGCCTGTTTTCTAGTTGGTTCCTCAACATACTGATCTAGAAAACTATCTTGCATACATTCCATGAATTTGTCCTCCACACTATTACTGCAAATTTGGTTTGCCCAGTCTATATGTAGATTAAAGTCCCCCATGGTCACTGTATTACCCTTGTTACATATGCCTCTAATTTCCTGATTTATTCTCTGCCCTACATTACAACTACTGTTTGGGGGCCTATAAACAACTCCCACCAATGTTTCCTGCCCCTTGCTGTTTCTTAGCTCCACCCAAACTGATTCTACTACTTGATTTTCGAAGCTAAAATCCTTTCTCTCTACTGTCTTTATCCCATCCTTTATTATCAGGGCTACCCCTCCTCCTTTTCCATTTTGCCTATCACTTCTAAAAGTTAAATATCCTGGAATATTTAGTTCCCAACCTTGGCCACTTAAAAACCACATCTCCATTATGGCTATTAGATCAAACCTGTTAATTTCTATCTGCGCTATTAATTCATCTATTTTGTTGCGAATGCTTCGCGCATTCAGATATAGTGCCTTTAACTTTGACTTATTTCTATTTTTCCCTGATGTCCTTAGTCACTGATGCCTTATTACCTTTGTTACTCTCTCTGTCCCTTCCTGACCCATTCTGCTTATTTTTACCCTAAACTCTGCTCTGCTCTAGAGCCTTGATATTTCTCTCGCTGCTTTTAAATTTACTCTTTCCTGAATCCTCCCACCCCCCCTTCATTAGTTTAAAGCCCTGTCTACAGCCCTAGTTATTCGGTTTGCCAGGACACTGGTCCCAGCCCGGTTTAAGTGGAGCCCGACCCAACGGAACAGCTCCCTCTTTACCCAGTACTGGTGCCAGTGGCCCATGAACAGAAACCCCTTCCTCCCACACCATTCTTTGAGCCTCGCATTTAAACCTCTAATCTGTTTGTCCCTATGCCAATTTGCGCGTGGTTCGGGTAACAATCCAGAGGTTATTACCTTTAAGGTTCTGCTTTTTAATTTAGATCCTAGCTCCTCAAACTCCCCCAGCTGAACCTCATTCCTAGTTCTACCTATGTCATTAGTTCCTACATGGAGCACAGCAACTGGATCCTCCCTCTCCCTCTGCAAGTTCTTCTCCAGCCGCGAGGAGATGTCTTTAACCCTGGCACTGGGCAGGCAACCCAACCTTCAGAACAACAACAGAGAATGCTGGAAAAACTCAGCAGGTCAGGCAACATCCGTGGAGAGAAATTTGAGTTGACGTTTCGGGTTGAAACCCTTCTTCAAAACTGGAAAGAAAATAAAAAGATCGAAGGCAAAGCTGCGATCGAACAAAAGAAGATAATAAAAGGTATTAGAAGCCAGATGAGATGGTAATGGGCCCGTGGAGACAAAAGGCAGCTGAGATTAGGTGTGAAGTGTACTGGCAGGATAGGGACAGCTGCCAGGTGAGAGACAGAAACTCGATATTGAGTCCGGAAGGCTACAAAGTGCCTAATCGGTCGCGGCTGCAGAGAACAGTATCTATCCCCCTGTCTATACTGTCCCCTATCACAACTACATTCCCTTTCACTCCCCCCACTTGAATGGCCTCCTGCACCATGGTGCCCTGGTCAGTTTGCTCATCCATCCTGCAGGCTTTTCCCTCATCCACACAGGCAGCAAGAACCTCATACCTGTTGGACGGGGGCAAAGGCTGAGGCTCCTCCAGCACTGCCCCTGGGGTCTCCTTACCTGCCTGAGTTGCAGTCACACCCTCCTGTCACTGACCACTAACCAGACCTGTAGCACTACCTAACCTAAGGGATGTGACGGCCTCCTGGATCAAAGTGTCCAGGTAACTCTCCCCATCCCTGATGCCCCGCAATGTCTGCACCTCAGACTCCAGCTCAACAACTCTGAGCTGAAGTTCCTCAAAGCTGGGTGGGAGGGTAAGCTGTGAGGAGGATGTCGGGAAGCTCCAGTATGATTTGGACAGGTTGGGTGATTGGGCAGAAACATGGCAAATGCACTATAATGTGGATAAATGTGAGTTTATCCACTTTGGTGGCAAAAACAGGAAGGCAGATTATTATTTGAATGGCAATAGATTGGGAGAAGGGGAAGTGCAACGAGACCTGGGTGTCCTTGTGCACCAGTCGCTGAAGGTTAAGCATGCAGGTGCAGCAGGCGGTTAAGAAGGCAAATAGTATGTTGGCCTTCGTAGCGAGAGGATTCGAGTACAGGAACAAGGATGTCTTGCTGCAGTTGTACAGGGCCTTGGTGAGGCCACACCTGGAGTATTGTGTGCAGTTTTGGTCACCTTACCTGAGGAAGGATGTTCTTGCCATGGAGGGAGTGCAGCGAAGATTCACCAGGCTGATACCTGGGATGGCAGGAATGACGTATGAGAAGAGATTGTGTCGATTGGGCTTATACTCACTGGAGTTTAGAAGATTGAGAGGGGATCTCATCGAAACCTATAAAATTCTGTCAGGTCTGGACAGACTAGATGCAGGAAGGATGTTTCTGATGGCCGGGGAGTCCAGAACCAGGGGTCATAGTCTAAGGATAAGGGGTAAGCCATTTAGGACTGAAATTAGGAGGAATTTCTTCACCCAGAGAGTGGTGAACCTGTGGAATTCTTTGCCACAGAGGGTGGTGGAGGCCAGTTCATTAAATATATTCAAGAAAGAGTTGGATATATTTCTTAAGGCTAAAGGGATCAAGGGATATGGGGAAAAGGCAGGGACAGGGTACTGAGTTTGGATGATCAGCCATGATCTCATTGAATGGCGGAGCAGGCTTGAAGGGCCGAATGGCCTACTCCTGCTCCTATCTTCTATGTTTCTATGTAAGATGCAGGCACTTACTGCAAACGTGGTTGTCTGGGATCACAATGCTCTCCACAAACTCCCACATGCTGCAGTTGCAGCACACCACCTGCACTGCCAACCCTATATGACCTTGTTGTATTTAATTACATTTAATTACATTTGTAATTAGGTAACTTCGTTTACAGTGTAGTTTCTTGACTACTTAATTGATCTAGATTGTTATGGGTAATGAAATTAAATATCTCCCTGTGACACAAAGCACCACAAGTAGTGTAGGCAAAAACCAGCAACTCCTCGCTCCTCTTCTCCAAAGTCCCACTCTTTCCAAACTCCCAATTAATACACTGTTCAAATCCACTCCGTTTAATCCCGATCTGTGCAGACCGAAGGAAATTCAGGAGTTAGTTTATGTTTATGCATGTCTCTCCGTCTGTCTGTCTGTCTGTCTGCTGCTCCCTGACTCTTTCTATTCCATTTCTCCCTCCCTCTATCTATCGCTCTCTCTGCCTGTTCATGCTTGCATCTGCCTCTTTCTGTCCCTCGCGTTGCTCTCTCTCTTTCTCATCCTATTTATTTCTCTCTCTCCCTGCCTCTGTCCCTATCTCTCTGCCGATTCACGCATGCCTCTCTCTTGAAAAAAACAGGACACCCTTAGCCTGTAAACCCACCTGTTGCTTTGTCCAAGGGCCAGTGACCGAGTTCCGATGCGATACGGTCACCGTCACCTGTCTGTGCAGTGACAGCCCCAATAAAGCGGCCTTTTATGGCGCTTTGAGCCCTGTAAATAGCCCTTGCTCATCCACTCTTTTGTTTCTTGTAATCCGTTGTTATAATTCTGAAAATGCATGACCTTATCATCAGGGAACATATGCCACAAAACTTGACTGTAAGCTGAGCTCTGCCAGCGGGGAGCAGATTCATGTTTCTTTTTTTGGTCAGCGGTTTAATTTCCTGATTCTTTTTCTTTCTCCCCTCCCCTCCTCGAAGGTCTAGGCATTTGTTAGGGCCAGTTCCACAAGTACCCGTACTTCACGTGTCAGCCAGGACAGCGAATGTTGCCGGGTTCTTCAGCTGTGGGGGCATCGCAGCCCAGTTCAATTCTTTTTCATTCTGTGCTCATCGGGGCGAGAGACGTTCGTGCTGGGAATGGAACAACTTCCATTTCAACCACCAGTGTCAGCATTAAACACTCCCAGGGCAGGTACAGCACGGGTTAGATACAGAGTAAAGCTCCCTCTACACTGTCCCCATCAAACACTCCCAGGGCAGGTACAGCACGGGTTAGATACAGAGTAAAGCTCCCTCTACACTGTCCCCATCAAACACTCCCAGGGCAGGTACAGCACGGGTTAGATACAGAGTAAAGCTCCCTCTACACTGTCCCCATCAAACACTCCCAGGGCAGGTACAGCACGGGTTAGATACAGAGTAAAGCTCCCTCTACACTGTCCCCATCAAACACTCCCAGGGCAGGTACAGCACAGGTTAGATACAGAGTAAAGCTCCCTCTACACTGTCCCCATCAAACACTCCCAGGGCAGGTACAGCACGGGTTAGATACAGAGTAAAGCTCCCTCTACACTGTCCCCATCAAACACTCCCAGGGCAGGTACAGCACGGGTTAGATACAGAGTAAAGCTCCCTCTACACTGTCCCATCAAACACTCCCAGGGCAGGTACAGCACGGGTTAGATACAGAGTAAAGCTCCCTCTACACTGTCCCATCAAACACTCCCAGGGCAGGTACAGCACGGGTTAGATACAGAGTAAAGCTCCCTCTACACTGTCCCATCAAACACTCCCAGGGCAGGTACAGCACGGGTTAGATACAGAGTAAAGCTCCCTCTACACTGTCCCATCAAACACTCCCAGGGCAGGTACAGCACGGGTTAGATACAGAGTAAAGCTCCCTCTACACTGATTATTCTTTGTCCAGCAGGGGTCACTGGATACTGATCAGGTGGGAGTTGTGTCTGATTTCTCCCTCCTTAGCTCAGGAGAGTGGAGTCTAGTTGTGGTTCTCCGACTACCACTGCTGATTCACGAAAGATCAGGCATTGGACCCAGGACCTTGTGGGATTGTGTAGATTTACAATGACTGTCACACTTAACGACAGGCTGTGTTACAGGATCTAACATGACTGAGGGATTCTGATGCTAACAGATTCCAGGAGGGTCTTCTTCCCCCATGGCTTCACTGGGTAAGTGCACCACCCAGGGTGATGCCAAGACACATGGACCAAGGAAAGTCTGAACTGATCTCAGCTGTAGCAAGTACAATTGACCACGCTGTGGCTCAGTGGGTAGCACTGTCGCCACTGAGTCAGAAGGTTGTGGGTTCCAGTCCCGCTCCAGAGATTGAGCACAAGATCTAGGCCGACTCTCCCACTGCCAGTGCTGAGGGAGCGCCGCACTGTCGGAGGGGCGGTACTGAGGGAGCGCCGCACTGTCGGGGGGGCAGTACTGAGGGAACGCCGCACTGTCGGAGGGGCGGTACTGAGGGAACGCCGCACTGTCGGAGGGGCGGTACTGAGGGAACGCCGCACTGTCGGAGGGGCGGTACTGAGGGAACGCCGCACTGTCGGAGGGGCGGTACTGAGGGAACGCTGCACTGTCGGAGGGGCGGTACTGAGGGAGCGCCGCACTGTCGGAGGGGCGGTACTGAGGGAGCGCCGCACTGTCGGAGGGGCGGTACTGAGGGAGCGCCACACTGTCGGAGGGGCGGTACTGAGGGAGCGCCGCACTGTCGGAGGGGCGGTACTGAGGGAGCGCCGCACTGTCGGAGGGGCGGTACTGTGGGAATGCCGCACTGTCGGAGGGGCGGTACTGAGGGAGTGCCGCACTGTCGGAGGGGCGGTACTGAGGGAGCGCCGCACTGTCGGAGGGGCGGTACTGAGGGAGCGCCACACTGTCGGAGGGGCGGTACTGAGGGAGCGCCGCACTGTCGGAGGGGCGGTACTGAGGGAGCGCCGCACTGTCGGAGGGGCGGTACTGTGGGAATGCCGCACTGTCGGAGGGGCGGTACTGAGGGAGCGCCGCACTGTCGGAGGGGCGGTACTGTGGGAATGCCGCACTGTCGGAGGGGCGGTACTGAGGGAGTGCCGCACTGTCGGAGGGGCGGTACTGAGGGAGCGCTGCACTGTCAGAGGTGCCGTCTTTCAGATAAAAGGGTTAAACCGAGGCCCCGTCTGCCCTCTCAGGTGGACATAAAACATCCCATGGCCACTATTGTTAAGCAGAGCAGGGGAGTTCTGGGCCATTAGTTGTCCCTCAACCAACAACACTAAAAAATGAATTGGTCATTATCTCATTGGTGTTTGTGGGACCTTGCTGTGCACAAATTGGCTGCCGTGTTTTCTACATTACAACAGGAAAAATCAGCCCTTGCGCTCACTCCTGTACTGCCATCCATGCTGGAAAGCTTCCGTGTGGATTTCGGGCAAGGACAGGACCATGCCCGGCTGCGACACCCTCCAGAGTCAAAGAGCCAGGGTGTCCTCACTGCTGAAGACTCCCAGGTCGAGAATAGACATCGGGTGCAGCTGGCGCCCGTGCTTGTAAAAGAATAGCCTTGAGGCCATCATCACGATCTAATTGTGTGCGTGGCCCTCTGTGAGATTTGATAGCTGTCGGTTTAATTCCTCCCGGGGCTTCATTGTCCTGCGACTGAGGTAACCCGACAGGAATAGGCCCGTCTTAACACATTGTAAGCCTCCTGGCATATGGATTAGACAGGGACGCACTGGGTGAAGGCCGGAGCAGAGTCACATCGTTCAAAATGGCCCGGTGGATAAGCTGTGATTAAATTCCCAGTCAACATCTTCGGGAAGCAGGCAGTTCTGTAACAGCTGCAGGGACTTAGAGTCATAGAGTCATAGAGCACAGAAAGAGGCCCTTCGGCCCATCGTGTCCACGCCGGCCATCAAGCCCTGTCTATTCTAATCCCATTTTCCAGCACTTGGTCCGTAGCCTTGTATGCTATGGCGTTTCAAGTGCTCATCTAAATGCTTCTTGAATGTTGTGAGGGTTCCTGCCTCTACCACCCTTTCAGGCAGTGAGTTCCAGATTCCAACCACCCTCTGGGTGAAAAGGTTTTTCCTCAAATCCCCTCTAAACCTCCTGCCCCTTACCTTGAAACTATGCCCCCTGGTTATTGACCCCTCTACTAAGGGGGAAAAGTTCCTTTCTATCTACCCTATCTATGCCCCTCATCATTTTGTACACCTCAATCAGGTCCCCCCTCAGCCTTCTCTGCTCTAAGGAAAACAACCCCAGCCTGTCCAGTCTCTCTTCATAGCTGAAGCGCTCCAGCCCAGGTAACATCCTGGTGAATCTCCTCTGCACCCTCTCCAATGCAATCACATCCGTCCTATAGTGTGGTGACCAGAACTGCACACAGTATTCCAGCTGTGGCCTAACTAGCATTTTGTACAGCTCCAACATAACCTCCCTGCTCTTATATTCTATGCCTCGGCTAATGAAGGCAAGTATCCCATATGCCTTTTTAACCACCTTATCTACCTGTCCTGCTGCCTTCAGGGATCTATGTACAGGCCCACCAAGGTCCCTCTGATCCTCTGTCCTTCCTAGGGTCCTACCATTCTTCTCAAATCTTTTTTTATTGAGATCTGTCCCCCACAAACAGCAAAGATATAAATGACCAGATCATGGGTTTTAGTGGTGTCGGATGATGGATGTATATTGGCCAGGACATTCAGCCCCTCGAGTCCGTTCCGCCATTCAATGAGATCATGGCTCACCTGTACCTCAACTCCATTTACCCGCCTTGGTTCCATATCCCTTGCTTAACAAAAATCTATCGATCACAGGTTGGAAATTTTGAATTGACCCCCCTCCCCTCGCAGCATGAATAGCTTTTTGGGGGGAGAGTTCCAGATTTCCACTAGCCTTTGTGTGAAGAAGTCCTTCTTGACAGCAGCCCTGAACGGCCTGGCTCTAATTTTAAGGTTATGCCCCTCCTGATCTGAACTCCCGCCCCCCCCCCACCAGAGAAACTAGTTTCTCACTATCTACCCTATCAACTCCTTTTATCATCTTAAACACCTCGATTAGATCATCGAGGAACTCCCCCCTGCTCTTCTTCCAATAGTGGCTGTGGGATCTTTTACTTCCACCTGAGAGGGCAGACGGGGCCTCGGTTTAAGGTCCCATCCGAAAGTCGCCCCTCCGACAGTGCGGCGCTCCCTCAGTACCGCCCCTCCGACATTGTGGCGCTCCCTCAGTACTGCCCCTCCGACAATGCGGCGTTCCCTCAGTACCGCCCCTCCGACAGTGCGGCGCTCCCTCAGTACCGCCCCTCCGACAGTGCGGCGCTCCCTCAGTACCGCCCCTCCGACAGTGCGGCGCTCCCTCAGTACCGCCCCTCCGACAGTGCGGCGCTCCCTCAGTACTGCCCCTCCGACAGTGCGGCGCTCCCTCAGTACTGCCCCTCCGACAGTGCGGCGCTCCCTCAGTACTGCCCCTCCGACAGTGCGGCGCTCCCTCAGTACTGCCCCTCCGACAGTGCGGCGCTCCCTCAGTACTGTCCCTCCGACAGTGCGGCGCTCCCTCAGTACTGCCCCTCCGACAGTGCGGCGCTCCCTCAGTACTGCCCCTCCGACAGTGCGGCGCTCCCTCAGTACTGCCCCTCCGACAGTGCGGCGCTCCCTCAGTACCGCCCCTCCGACAGTGCGGCGCTCCCTCAGCACCGCCCCTCCGACATTGTGGCGCTCCCTCAGTGCCGACCCTCCGACAGTGCGGCACTCCCTCAGTACCGCCCCTTCGACAGTGCGGTGCTCCCTAAGTACTACCCCTTCGACAGTGCGGCGCTCCCTCAGTACCGCCCCTCCGACAGTGCGGCGCTCCCTCAGTACCGCCCCTCCGACAATGCGGCGCTCCCTCAGTACCGCCCCTCCGACAGTGCGGCGCTCCCTCAGTACCACCCCTCCAACAGTGCGGCGTTCCCTCAGTACTGCCCCTCCGACATTGTGGCGCTCCCTCAGTACCGCCCCTCCGACAGTGCGGCGCTCCCTCAGTACCGCCCCTCCGACAGTGCGGTGCTCCCTCAGTACTACCCCTTCGACAGTGCGGCGCTCCCTCAGTACTGCCCCTCCGACAGTGCGGCGCTCCCTCAGTACCGCCCCTCCGACAGTGCGGCGCTCCCTCAGTACCGCCCCTCCGACAATGCGGCGTTCCCTCAGTACTGCCCCTACGACAGTGCGGCGCTCCCTCAGTACTGCCCCTCCGACAGTGCAGCGCTCCTTCAGTACCGCCCCTCCGACAGTGCTGCGCTCCCTCAGTACCGCCCCTCCAACAGTGCAGCGCTCCCTCAGTACCGCCCCTCCGACAGTGTGGCGCTCCCTCAGTACCGCCCCTCCGACAGTGCGGCGCTCCCTCAGTGCCGCCCCTCCGACAGTGCGGCGCTCCCTCAGTACCGCCCCTCCGACAGTGCGGCGCTCCCTCAGTACTGCCCCTCCGACAGTGCGGCGCTCCCTCAGTACCGAGCCTCCGACTGTGCGGCGCTCCCTCAGTACCGCCCCTCCGACAGTGCGGCGCTCCCTCAGTACCGCCCCTCCGACAGTGCGGCGCTCCCTCAGTACCGCCCCTTCGACAGTGCGGCACTCCCTCAGTACTGCCCCTCCGACAGTGCGGCGTTCCCTCAGTACCGCCCCTCCGACAGTGCGGCGCTCCCTCAGTACTGCCCCTCCGACAGTGTGGCGCTCCCTCAGTACTGCCCCTCCGACAGGGCGGCGCTCCCTCAGTACTGCCCCTCCGACGGTGCGGCGCTCCCTCAGTACTGCCCCTCCGACAGTGCGGCGCTCCCTCAGTACTGGCCCTCCAACAGTGCGGCACTCCCTCAGTACTGACCCTCCGACGGTGCGGCGCTCCCTCAGTACTGCCCCTCCGACAGTGCGGCGCTCCCTCAGTGCTGCACTGGGAGCGTCGGCCTAGATTATGTGCTCAAGTCACTGGAGCGGGACTTGAACCCACGACCGTCTGACTCAGATATGAGGGTGTTACCCACTGAGCCATGGCTGACAGCGGATCTCAGCTAGGGTGGCTATGGGGCACCACGGCTAGCCTGATTGACCTGGGCTAGGGTTCGGAACATCGAGCAGGGTTCCTGCGCTTGATCGCTATCCAGTGACCCCCACGCTTGCATTGAGTTGAATGCCTGGACATCAGGATCCTGCTGGCATGCGATGTCCCCGGCCTATGGCACTCGCCTTCAAGGAAGGACACCCGCTTGGGTGAGGTAACAGAAGGACCCTGGACTCTGTGGAAACCATACCCCAGTAGAAAGGGTTTGATAGGGTAGACGTAGAGAAGATAATTCCACTTGCGTAAAAACTAGAGGGCATAAATATAAGGGTCACTAACCCACGACCTCTTTTTTTTTTATTCGTTTTTTATGGGATGTGGGCGTCGCTGGCAAGGCCAGCACTTATTGTCCACCCCTAGTTGCCCCTTGAGAAGGTGGTGGTGAGCCGCCTTCTTGAACCGCTGCAGTCCCGTGTGGTGAAGGTGCTCCCAAAGTGCTGTTAGGGAGGGAGTTCCAGGATTTTGACCCAGCGACGATGGAAGGAACGGCCTGATATATTTCCAAGTCAGGATGGTGTGTGACGTGGAGGGGAACTTGGAGGTGGTGGTGTTCCCATGCGCCTGCTGCCCTTGTCCTTCTAGGTGGAAGAGGTGGCGGGTTTGGGAGGTGCTGCCGAAGAAGCCTTGGCGAGTTGCTGCAGTGCATCTTGTAGACGGTACACACTGCAGCCACGGTGCGCCGGTGGTGGAGGGAGTGAATGTTTAAGGGGGTGGATGGGGTGCCAATCAAGCGGGCTGCTTTGTCCTGGATGGTGTTGAGCTTCTTGAGTGTTGTTGGAGCTGCACTCATCCAGGCAAGTGGAGAGTATTCCATCACACTCCTGACTTGTGCCTTGGAGATGGTGGAAAGGCTTTGGGGAGTCGGGAGGTGAGACACTCGCCGTACCTAGAAGGACAAGGGCAGCAGGCGCATGGGAACACCACCACCTCCAAGTTCCCCTCCATCCTGACTTGGAAATATATCGGCCGATCCTTCATCGTCGCTGGGTCAAAATCCTGGAACTCCCTCCCTAACAGCGCTGTGGGAGCACCTTCACCACACGGGACTGCAGCGGTTCAAGAAGGCGGCTCACCACCACCTTCTCAAGGGGCAACTAGGGATGGGCAATAAATGCCGGCCTCGCCAGCGACGCCCACATCCCAGGAACAAATGTTTTAAAAATCCAATAGGAAATTGAGGAGAAACTTCTTTCCCCAGGGAGTGATCCAGAATGTGGAACTCGCTACCACAGGGAGTGGTTGAGGTGAAGAGCGTCGATGCATTTAAGGGGAAGCTGGATAAACACATGAGGGAGAAAGGAATAGAAGGATATGCTGATGGGGTGAGATGAGGTGGTTGGGAGAAGGCTCGTGTGGAGCATAAACACCGGCACGGACTACCTGGGCCGAATGGCCTCTTTCTGCGCTGTAAGTTCTATGTAAAGAGTCAGTCTATGAGGAAAGGAGGGGGGAGGGAAAAAAAATCATCGAGGAGAACAGCTGCCCACTCTTTTAATAGAAAACAGTTGTCCATTGGACCCAAATACGTGATCGCTTGTCAACCGGCCAGCCAATCATTGTCTTGACCTTGGCTACATCCCAAGATGTGGACCGTGTCCAGCCGGCTGATTAAAATACTCTCAGGTTGGGTTTCGGAGACGAGGGGAGATATCAACCGGTGTGAGAGAGAGCGGAGGAGCCACTTCGCCACTGGGCATCTCGCTCTCAGACGCTCTCAGTCCCTCCGCAGCTTAACCTCCGGCGCTTGTGCGGCGAGAGTCCCGGTGCCGCTGCCTTTGCTTTTTTTTTCCCTCTTTTGTCGCGAGGCGCGAATCGGAAAGGCAAAATGGAGGCCATCAAGAAAAAGATGCAGATGCTGAAACTGGACAAGGAGAACGCCCTGGACAGGGCAGAGCAGGCGGAGGCGGATAAGAAGGCGGCGGAGGAGAGGAGCAAGCAGGTGAGGAGGAGAGGAGCTTGTTTTAAAATTGAACCCAATCTCTTCGCTTCCCTCCCCCACAGTTTAAGGGAGGGTAAACGCACCGGGGTGGTGTGGTACTGAGCCATTCGGACCAGCAAGTTCCCATTCCTGGCCCGCGCGGATCTTAATTGAGGCAGTCGTTTAGGTGCCGCGGTTGGTTTCAGTCCCCTCGCGTTGGGGCGGGGGCTTGTGTGGGGGGAGAGACAGAGTCAGCCCCACCCCTGACTGCTATTCAGTCGCCCCAGCTGGGTAGCGCATGCGTTTGGGTGTCGAAGGGGTGCGGTGGGCGGGATTGGCGTTCGCTCCGCGCCGCCCCCCGCGGTCGATCGCCTTAGCTCACCACGTGGGCTTGTGGGTGACAAACGGCCGCTTGGGCGTGGCGCCGAGAGGCGCTGGGGCGCCCGTGGAACCTGTGACCCGGGCTAGAGCCCATGCGTCACCCGAGGAGCCAACCTGAACACTGGCAGACTATTCGACTGTGCGGGGCATCACAGCACAGTACCGACAGATGCACAGGTGCGCACTTTCCAGCGCGAATCACTGGACAGCGATCAGGAGAGCGAACCCTGGCTGATATATGCCTCCCTAGGTAAAAGTCCCTATTGAGAGCAACAAACTCAGTATGGACTGGGGTGGAAACTGGTCCGTACGGCCACATTGGGCAGTGCATTTACCCTCCAAGCCATTGGGGTCATTCATTAACTTTGCAGAGGGTGCAGAGGAGATTTACTAGCATGGTACCAGGGATGAGGGACTTCAGTTACATGGAGAGACTTAGAGAAGCTGACATTGTTCTCCTTAAAGCAGATAAGGTTAATGGCAGTTTTAATAGATATCTTCAAAATTATGAGGGGATTTGATAGAGTAAATAAGGAAAAACTGTTTCTACTGGCGGGAGGGTCGGTAACCAGAGGACACAGATTTAAGAGAATTGGCAAACGAACTAGAGGGGAGATGACAATGTTTTGTACGCAGCGAGTTGTTGGTATCTGGAATGCGCGGCCTGGAAGGGCGGAGAAAGCAGATTCAATAGTAACTTTCATAAGGGAATTCATCACACTGCTCACTTTAACAATCTCTAATATATTCTTCGCTGCACGAATCTCTAATATACTTCAACAATGTCTAATATGCCTCTCACTGTAACACTCTCTGATATACCCGACACCCCTCACTGTAACACTCTCTGATACATCCCACACCCCTCAATGTAACACTCTGATATACCCCACACCCCTCACTGTAACACTCTGATATACCCCACACCCCTCACTGTAACACTCTCTGATACACCCCACACCCCTCACTGTAACACTCTGATATACCCCACACCCCTCACTGTAACACTCTCTGATATACCCCACACCCCTCACTGTAACAATCTGATATACCCCACACCCCTCACTGTAACAGTCTCTGATACACCCCACACCCCTCACTGTAACACTCTGATATACCCCACACCCCTCACTGTAACACTCTCTGATATACCCCACACCCCTCACTGTAACAATCTGATATACCCCACACCCCTCACTGTAACAATCTGATATACCCCACACCCCTCACTGTAACACTCTGATACACCCCACACCCCTCACTGTAACACTCTGATATACCCCACACCCCTCACTGTAACACTCTCTGATATACCCCACACCCCTCACTGTAACAATCTGATATACCCCACACCCCTCACTGTAACAGTCTCTGATACACCCCACACCCCTCACTGTAACACTCTCTGATACACCCCACACCCCTCACTGTAACACTCTCTGATATACCCCACACCCCTCACTGTAACACTCTGATGTACCCCACACCCCTCACTGTAGCACTCTGATGTACCCCACACCCCTCACTGTAACACTCTCTGATACACCCCACACCCCTCACTGTAACACTCTCTGATACACCCCACACCCCTCACTGTAACACTCTGATATACCCCACACCCCTCACTGTAACACTCTCTGATACACCCCACACCCCTCACTGTAACACTCTCTGATACACCCCACACCCCTCACTGTAACACACTGATATACCCCACACCCCTCACTGTAACACTCTGATATACCCCACACCCCTCACTGTAACACTCTCTGATATACCCCACACCCCTCACTGTAACACTCTGATATACCCCACACCCCTCACTGTATCTCTCTGATACATCCCACACCCCTCACTGTAACACTCTGATATACCCCACACCCCTCAATGTAACACTCTCTGATACACCCCACACCCCTCACTGTAACACTCTGATATACCCCACACCCCTCACTGTAACACTCTGATATACCCCACACCCCTCAATGTAACACTCTCTGATACATCCCACACCCCTCACTGTAACACTCTCTGATACATCCCACACCCCTCACTGTAACACTCTCTGATACACCCCACACCCCTCACTGTAACACTCTGATATACCCCACACCCCTCACTGTAACACTCTGATATACCCCACACCCCTCACTGTAACACTCTGATATACCCCACACCCCTCACTGTAACACTCTGATATACCCCACACCCCTCACTGTAACACTCTCTGATACATCCCACACCCCTCACTGTAACACTCTGATATACCCCACACCCCTCACTGTAACACTCTGATATACCCCACACCCCTCACTGTAACACTCTGATATACCCCACATCCCTCACTGTAACACTCTCTGATACACCCCACACCCCTCACTGTAACAATCTGATATACCCCACACCCCTCACTGTAACACTCTGATATACCCCACACCCCTCACTGTAACACTGATATACCCCACACCCCTCACTGTAACACTCTGATATACCCCACACCCCTCACTGTAACACTCTGATATACCCCACACCCCTCACTGTAACACTCTGATATACCCCACACCCCTCAATGTAACAGTCTGATTTACCCCACACCCCTCACTGTAACACTCTCTGATACACCCCACACCCCTCAATGTAACACTCTGATATACCCCACACCCCGCACTGTAACACTCTGATATACCTCACACCCCTCAATGTAACACTCTGATATACCCCACACCCCTCACTGTAACACTCTGATATACCCCACACCCCTCACTGTAACACTCTCTGATACACCCCACACCCCTCACTGTAACACTCTGATATACCTCACACCCCGCACTGTAACACTCTGATATACCCCACACCCCTCAATGTAACACTCTGATATACCCCACACCCCTCACTGTAACACTCTGATATACCCCACACCCCTCACTGTAACACAATGATATACCCCACACCCCTCACTGTAACACTCTGATATACCCCACACCCCTCACTGTAACACAATGATATACCCCACACCCCTCACTGTAACACTCTGATATACCCCACACCCCTCACTGTAACACAATGATATACCCCACACCCCTCACTGTAACACTCTCTGATACACCCCACACCCCTCACTGTAACACTCTGATATAACCCACACCCCTCGCTGTAACACTCTGATATACCCCACACCCCTCACTGTAACATTCTGATATACCCCACACCCCTCACTGTAACACTCTGATATACCCCACACCCCTCGCTGTAACACTCTGATATACCCCACACCCCTCACTGTAACACTCTGATATACCCCACACCCCTCACTGTAACACTCTGATATACCCCACACCCCTCACTGTAACATTCTGATATACCCCACACCCCTCACTGTAACACTCTGATATACCCCACACCCCTCACTGTAACACTCTGATACACCCCACACCCCTCACTGTAACACTGATATACCCCACACCCCTCACTGTAACACTCTGATATACCCCACACCCCTCACTGTAACACTCTGATATACCCCACACCCCTCACTGTAACACTCTGATATACCCCACACCCCTCACTGTAACACTCTGATATACCCCACACCCCTCACTGTAACACTCTCTGATACACCCCACACCCCTCACTGTAACACTCTGATATAACCCACACCCCTCGCTGTAACACTCTGATATACCCCACACCCCTCACTGTAACATTCTGATATACCCCACACCCCTCACTGTAACACTCTGATATACCCCACACCCCTCGCTGTAACACTCTGATATACCCCACACCCCTCACTGTAACACTCTGATATACCCCACACCCCTCACTGTAACACTCTGATATACCCCACACCCCTCACTGTAACACTCTGATATACCCCACACCCCTCACTGTAACATTCTGATATACCCCACACCCCTCACTGTAACACTCTGATATACCCCACACCCCTCACTGTAACACTCTGATATACCCCACACCCCTCACTGTAACACTCTGATATACCCCACACCCCTCACTGTAACACACTGATATACCCCACACCCCTCACTGTAACACTGATATCCCCCACCCCTCACTGTAACACTGTTATACCCCACACCTCTCACTGTAACACTCTGATATACCCCACACCTCTCACTGTAACACTCTCTGATACATCCCACACTCCTCAATGTAACACTCTGATATACCCCACACCCCTCACTGTAACACTCTGATTTACCCCACACCCCTCACTGTAACACTCTGATATACCCCACACCCCTCACTGTAACACTCTGATATTCCCCACACCACTCGCTGTAACACTCTGATATACCCCACACCCCTCACTGTAACACTCTGATATACCCCACACCCCTCACTGTAACACTCTGATATACCTCACACCCCTCACTGTAACACTCTCTGATATACCCCACACCCCTCACTGTAACACTCTCTGATACATCCCATACCCCTCACTGTAACACTCTCTGATATACCCCACACCCCTCACTGTAACACTCTCTGATACATCCCACACTCCTCAATGTAACACTCTGATATACCCCACACCCCACTGTAACACTCTGATATACCCCACACCCCTCACTGTAACACTCTGATATACCTCACACCCCTCACTGTAACACTCTGATATACCCCACACCCCTCACTGTAACACTCTGATATACCCCACACCCCTCACTGTAACACTCTGATATACCCCACACCCCTCACTGTAACACTCTGATATACCCCACACCCCTCACTGTAACACTCTGATATACCCCACACCCCTCACTGTAACACTCTGATATACCCCACACCCCTCACTGTAACACTCTGATATACCTCACACCCCTCACTGTAACACTCTCTGATATACCCCACACCCCTCACTGTAACACTCTGATATACCCCACACCCCACTGTAACACTCTGATTTACCCCACACCCCTCACTGTAACACTGATATACCCCATACCCCTCAATGTAACACTCTGATATACCCCACACCCCTCACTGTAACACACTGATATACCCCACACCCCTCACTGTAACACTCTGATATACCCCACACCTCTCACTGTAACACTCTGATATACCCCACACCACTCACTGTAACACTCTGATATACCCCACACCCCTCACTGTAACACACTGATATACCCCACACCACTCGCTGTAACACACTGATATACCCCACACCCCTCACTGTAACACTCTGATATACCCCACACCCCTCACTGTAACACTCTCTGATACACCCCACACCCCTCAATGTAACACTCTGATATACCCCACACCCCTCACTGTAACACTCTCTGATACACCCCACACCCCTCAATGTAACACTCTGATATACCCCACACCCCTCACTGTAACACTCTGATTTACCCCACACCCCTCACTGTAACACTCTGATATACCCCACACCCCTCACTGTAACACACTGATATACCCCACACCCCTCACTGTAACACTCTGATATACCCCACACCCCTCACTGTAACACTCTGATTTACCCCACACCCCTCACTGTAACACACTGATATACCCCACACCCCTCACTGTAACACTCTGATATACCCCACACCCCTCACTGTAACACACTGATATACCCCACACCCCTCACTGTAACACTCTGATATACCGCACACCCCTCGCTGTAACACTCTGATATACCCCACACCCCTCGCTGTAACACTCTGATATACCCGACACCCCTCACTGTACCACACTGATATACCCCACACCCCTCACTGTAACACTCTGATATACCCCACACCCCTCACTGTAACACTCTGATATACCCCACACCCCTCACTGTAACACTCTGATTTACCCCACCCCTCACTGTAACACACTGATATACCCCACACCCCTCACTGTAACACTCTGATATACCCCACACCCCTCACTGTATCTCTCTGATATACCCCATACCCCCCACTGTAACACTCTGATATATCCCACACCCCTCATTGTAACACTCTCTGATAGACTCCTCAATGTAACACACTGATATACCCCACACCCCTCACTGTAACACTCTGATATACCCCACACCCCTCACTGTAACACTCTCTGATAGACTCCTCAATGTAACACACTGATATAACCCACACCCCTCACTGTAACACACTGATATACCCCACACCCCTCACTGTAACACTCTGATATACCCCACACCCCTCACTGTAACACTCTGATATACCCCACACCCCTCACTGTAACACACTGATATACCCCACACCCCTCACTGTAACACTCTGATATACCCCACACCACTCACTGTAACACTCTGATATACCCCACACCCCTCACTGTAACACTCTGATATACCCCACACCCCTCACTGTAACACTCTGATATACCCCACACCCTCACTGTAACTCTGATATACCACACAACCCTCACTGTAACACCCTGATATACCCCACACCCCTCACTGTAACACTCTCTGATAGACTCCTCAATGTAACACACTGATATACCCCCCTCAATGTAACACACTGATATACCCCACACCCCTCACTGTAACACACTGATATACCCCACACCCCTCACTGTAACACTCTGATATACCCCACACCCCTCAGTGTAACACTCTGATTTACCCCACACCCCTCACTGTAACACAGATATACCCCACACCCCTCACTGTAACACTCTGATATACCCCACACCCCTCACTGTAACACACTGATATACCCCACACCCCTCACTGTAACACTCTGATATACCGCACACCCCTCGCTGTAACACTCTGATATACCCCACACCCCTCGCTGTAACACTCTGATATACCCGACACCCCTCACTGTACCACACTGATATACCCCACACCCCTCACTGTAACACTCTGATATACCCCACACCCCTCACTGTAACACTCTGATATACCCCACACCCCTCACTGTAACACTCTGATTTACCCCACCCCTCACTGTAACACACTGATATACCCCACACCCCTCACTGTAACACTCTGATATACCCCACACCCCTCACTGTATCTCTCTGATATACCCCATACCCCCCACTGTAACACTCTGATATATCCCACACCCCTCATTGTAACACTCTCTGATAGACTCCTCAATGTAACACACTGATATACCCCACACCCCTCACTGTAACACTCTGATATACCCCACACCCCTCACTGTAACACTCTCTGATAGACTCCTCAATGTAACACACTGATATAACCCACACCCCTCACTGTAACACACTGATATACCCCACACCCCTCACTGTAACACTCTGATATACCCCACACCCCTCACTGTAACACTCTGATATACCCCACACCCCTCACTGTAACACACTGATATACCCCACACCCCTCACTGTAACACTCTGATATACCCCACACCACTCACTGTAACACTCTGATATACCCCACACCCCTCACTGTAACACTCTGATATACCCCACACCCCTCACTGTAACACTCTGATATACCCCACACCCTCACTGTAACTCTGATATACCACACAACCCTCACTGTAACACCCTGATATACCCCACACCCCTCACTGTAACACTCTCTGATAGACTCCTCAATGTAACACACTGATATACCCCCCTCAATGTAACACACTGATATACCCCACACCCCTCACTGTAACACACTGATATACCCCACACCCCTCACTGTAACACTCTGATATACCCCACACCCCTCAGTGTAACACTCTGATATACCCCACACAATACAATACAAATCGCTTTATTGGCATGATAAGGTACATCTTATGTTGCCAAAGCATCAAAATACATTTATGGTTGAACACATAAACGCGGTTCCATTCATACAGTGTATAAACAGGTATATCCCTGAGTTTATAAATATACATTCGCCTTGTTTATATATACTCTTGTCTTAGTTTACTGGTTGTCCCTCTGTTCATGGCAAGCTGTAACATAGTGTGCCGCCAGTGTTACACAGCTTCTCTCCTCCCCCAGTAGGAATGGGAGTTTTTGGTTGTCAGTCAGATTTCTGAATTCAGGGCATATTTGTGAGAATTTTTGGTAGAAATTCTCTCTGATGCCCTGATATTTTCCACAGGCTGTGAGGAAGTGCATCTCTGTCTCAACTACTCCCTGACTGCAGTGAGAGCATATCCTGTCTTCTCTTGGCAGCCTGGTCTGCCTGTGTCTGCCTTTTTCGATCGCTAGGCTATGTTCGCTAAGTCTGTACCTTGTCAAGGTTCTTCTCAGTTTGTTATCCTTTACCATGGTCAGGTAATCAGCTATGTTGTATTGTCTGTTTAGGGCCAAGTAGCAATTGAGTTTGCTTTGGGTTTTTGTTGTTTCTGCCCAATATGACAGATATTTTTCCTTTTGCTTAGCGACGATTGTGTTGGGTCGAATTCACATTCTGATATACCCCACACCCCTCACTGTAACACTCTGATATACCCCACACCCCTCACTGTAACTCTGATATACCACACACCCCTCACTGTAACACTCTGATATACCCCACACCCCTCATTGTAACACTCTGATATACCCCACACCCCTCACTGTAACACTCTGATATACCCCACACCCCTCACTGTAACACACTGATATACCCCACACCCCTCACTGTAACACTGATATACCCCACACCCCTCACTGTAACACTCTGATATACCCCACACCCCTCACTGTAACACTCTGATATACCCCACACCCCTCACTGTAACACTCTGATATATCCCACACCCCTCACTATAACACTGATATACCCCATACCCCTCACTGTAACACTGATATACCCCACACCCCTCACTGTAACACTCTGATATACGCCACACCCCTCACTGTAACACTCTGATATACCCCACACCCCTCACTGTTACACTCTGATATACCCCACACCCTCACTGTAACTCTGATATACCACACAACCCTCACTGTAACACTCTGATATACCCCACACCCCTCACTGTAACACTCTGATATACCCCACACCCCTCACTGTAACACTCTGATATACCCCACACCCCTCACTGTAACACTCTGATATACCCCACGCCCCTCACTGTAACAGATATACACCACACCCCTCACTAACACACTGATATACCCCACACCCCTCACTGTAACACTCTGATATACTCCACACCCATTACTGTAACACTGATATACCCCACACCCCTCACTGTAACACTCTGATATACCCCACACCCCTCACTGTAACACTCTGATATACACCACACCCCTCACTGTAACACTTTTATATACCCCACACCCCTCACTGTAACACTGATATACCCCACACCCCTCACTGTAACACTCTGATATACCCCACACCCCTCACTGTAACACTCTGATATACCCCACACCCCTCAATGTAACACTCTGATATTACCCACACCCCTCACTGTAACACTCTGATATACCCCACACCCCTTACTGTAACACTCTGATATACCCCACACCCCTCACTGTAACACTGATATACCCTACACCCCTCACTGTAACACTGATATACCCCACACCCCTCACTGTAACACTCTGATATACCCCACACCCCTCAATGTAACACTCTATATGCTCCACACTCCTCACTAACACTGATATACCCCACACCCCTCAATGTAACACTCTATATGCTCCACACCCCTCACTGTAACACTGATGTACCCCACACCCCTCACTGTAACACGCTGATATACCCAGCACCATTCTCTATTACACTACAGTATTTATCACAAATGGCCACATATAACTATTGTTCATTTTATTTAACATGATGATCCTTCCCATTTCTTCCCTCAGTAATCTGTTGTTTCTTTTTGTATCTCTCTCTCACTCGGTTTCCTTCTCCCTTGCTCCCTCTCTGACAGCTGGAGGATGAGTTGGCGGCCATGCAGAAGAGGCTCAAAGGGACCGAGGATGAGCTGGACAAGTATTCAGAGGCCCTGAAAGATGCTCAGGAGAAACTGGAACTGGCTGAGAAGAAAGCAGCTGACGTGAGTGAGAGCGTTCGAAATGTTTCTCCCTTATTTATAATGTCTTCTTCCCCCGACAACTCGCAGTCTCCACTCGCTGGCCAAGGTGAGAGCTGACCCAACGTCCCGGAGTCCGCCGCTCCTGAGCTAGCCTTCGTCTGAAGCCAAGCCCGTGTCCTGAAGGTTGGATGGTGGAACCTGCAGGCACCTCTGTGGCCACTCTGACTGCCCTATTAGGCCACCAGGTGGCACACCAGCTGACCCGTTTCACCTTGCCTCTTGTCTCAGTCTCGGCCGTGGCTCAGTGGGTAGCACACTCTCTCTCTCGCCTCGGAGTCAGAAGGTCGTGGGTTCAAGTCCCACTCCAGAGACTTGAGCACATAATCCAGGCCGACACTCCCAGTGCCAGTACTGAGGGAGCGCCGCACTGTCGGAGGGGGCAGTACTGAGGGAGCGCTGCACTGTCGGAGGGCCGGTACTGAGGGAGCGCCACACTGTCGGAGGGGCAGTACTGAGGGAGCGCCGCACTGTCGGAGGGGCGGTACTGAGAGAGCGCCGCACTGTCGGAGGGGCGGTACTGAGGGAGCGCCGCACTGTCGGAGGGGCGGTACTGAGGGAGCGCCACACTGTCGGAGGGGCAGTACTGAGGGAGCGCCGCACTGTCGGAGGGGCAGTACTGAGGAACGCCGCACTGTTGGAGGGGCAGTACTGAGGGAGCGCCGCACTGTCAGAGGGGCAGTACTGAGGGAGCGCCGCACTGTCAGAGGGGCGGTACTGAGGGAGCGCCGCACTGTCGGAGGGGCGGTACTGAGGGAACGCCACACTGTTGGAGGGGCAGTACTGAGGGAGCGCCGCACTGTCGGAGGGGCAGTACTGAGGGAGCGCCACACTGTCGGAGGGGCAGTACTGAGGGAGCGCCGCACTGTCGGAGGTGCCGTCTTTCGGATGAGACGTTAAACCAAGGCCCCGTCTGCCCTCTCGGGTGGATGTAAAAGATCCCACGGCCACTATTGGAAAAAGAGCAGGGGGGAGTTCTCCCCGGTGTCCTGGGGCCAATATGTATCCCTCAATCAACATCAGATGATTTGCCATTTTCGCATTGCTGTTTGTGGATGCTTGCTGCGATTTGGTTGCAGCTTTTCCAACAACACAACAGTGACCACACTTATAACGACAGAAAATGCTGGAAAAACTCAGCAGGCCAGAGCAGCATCCGTGGAGAGAGAAACAGAGTCAATGTTTCGGGTCGAAGACCCTTCGTCAGAACTAGAAAAAAGCAGGAAAGGGAACAGATTTTAAAGCAAGCTGGGGGTTGGGAAAAGGGGGAGGGGATGAAAGAACAAAAGGGAAGGTCAGAGATAGGATAGAAAGCAGGAGAGATAAAGAGATATTGTCACTTCGTTGGCTGTAAAGCGCGTTGGTACGTCCCGAGGTCAGGGAAGGCGCAAGCCCTTTCTTTTTTCGTCTTTTACAGCCCAAAGTGTTGAAACTTGGCGTCTAAGGGAGATCACTAGTGCAAATGCCAAGCAAGACAGGGGACGGCACTGCTGTCTCCTGGTTGGGAGACCAGCCCAAAACCTCCTGTGTTACTAACTGGGTTTCCACCTTGCATCTCCCAGTCGAGAGTCCGACCCAATCGTACTGCTGCGTTCCAAATTAGCTGTGAGGCACTTGTCTAATAATTCCAACATATCGGACTGTAAGTCCCCAAAGCAACAGGGAAAGGGCAGGGTCACGGGATTACAGTCGAGATCTTCAGGTGAAGAGCCAGCACCAGCAGATGCATGGTGGGCCGAATGGCCTCACCACCATGCTGTCATTTTCGTGATTCTTCTTCTTCTTAGGCAGTCCCTCGGGAACCGAGGATGACTTGCTTCCACATTAAAAAATGAGCTCGCAGCTGACTGATGAGTCCAATGCGGGACCTGCAGTCTCTGTCACAGGTGGGGCAGACGCTGGTTGAAGGGGCGGGTGGGGTGGGGTGCTTGGGTTGACGTGCGCTCCTTCCGCTTGCTCCCGGCGAAGAGACTCGAAGTGTTCGGCGCCTTCCCGGATGCTTCTCCTCCACTTTGTGCGGTCTTGGGGCCAGGGATTCCCAGGTGTCGGTGGGGATGTTACACCTTTTCCAAGGAGGCTTTGAGGGTGTCCTTGAAGCGTTTCCTCTGCCCACCTGGGGCTCTCTTGCCGTGCCGGAGCTCCGAGTAGAGCGCTTGTTTCGGGAGTCTCGTATCGGGCATGCGGACAATGTGACCCGTCCATCGGAGCTGATCGAGCGCGGTCAGAGCTTCGAGGCTGTGAGTAAAACGGCAGCACAAATCCGGGAATCCCGACACAATCCAACTTATGCTGTCGCCTGGACCTGGGTTCTCCACCGTGATTCCTCGCCTAGCGGGTTACGTTATTGCCTTGCGGGAAGGCGTTGAGGGAAAGGAAGGGACTGCTCACGGGACAGGAGTGACGGAAGAACATAGGAACAGGAGGAGGCCATTCAGCCCCCCTCGAGCATGTTCCGCCATTCAATTGGATCACGGCTGATCTGCATCTCAACTCCTATCTACCCGCCTTGGTTCCGTAAGCCTTCATACCCTTGCTTAACAAAACTCTATCAATCGACCCCATGCTGCCCTACCCTAAGTGCTACCCTGTGCCCCTTTCACCAGCTGCTTAGGAACATCGGATCAGGTGGAGGCCATTCAGCCCCTCGCGCCTGCTCCGCCATCCAATTAAGATCATGGCTCATCCGTATCTTAAACCCCATCTACCCGGCTGGGTTCCATATTCCCTTATGCTTGCCAAGTGTCTTGTGTTTTCTCAACTGGGGAAACGATACGGCACCTCGGGAGAGAGAGACCCCACGAAGGTCAAGGAAGACGCAAAACCACCAAAATATAAAATGTCTTCATCGCTGTGCATTCCCCTTGGATCCGAAATAAGGTCAGGACAGCATTCCAGCTTCCTGTGCGCTATTCTGAGTAGCCGGTAATGCAATTACCAGGAAACAGAAGGATGGGATGCCACAGAGGTTTTTTTTTTAAAAACATTCTGGCACTCAGGAGGCCCATCCCTGCAGGGAGTAAGACTCTTCCATGTCTGCCAGAGAGATTAAGGATGAATTCCAAAAATATTCCCTTCTCCAAATGTTTTGGGCAGTTGGGAGGATTAAGCTCGGGAAATGCCTAAAGGTTGAAAGCACCGATTTTAAAATGGCCATCCTCTGCGTGTGTGGCCTTAACATAAAACAGCCTTCACTCTTCTACTTCCTGCCCTGAAGGTGCTGACTTGTGCTGCACAACCATTCCACGAGGGGGAGGGACAGTGCTACGAACGGTTATAGTTATCTCATACAATCGTGGCTTCCGCCGTCACTTGCTACTGTTCTACTACTGGCTCCATAAATTAGGGGGTGTCCACATGACAGCTTCACCTCCAGGCCCAGGTTTCATAGAATGTACAGCAAAGAAACAGGCAACTTGGTCCAACTGGTCTGTGCCGGTGTTTATGCCCCACACGAGCCTCCTCCCACCATCTCTTCAGTTCACCCCATCAGTATAACCTATTCCTTTCTCCCTCATGTACTGATCTAGCTTCCCCTTAAATGCATCTATGCTATTACATAGAATATAGGAGCAGGAGTAGGCCATTCGGCCCCTCGAGCCCGCTCTGCCATTTAATGAGATCATGGCTGATCATCCAAATTCAGTACCCTGTCCCTGCCTTCTCCCCATATCCCTTGATCCCTTTAGCCTTAAGAAATATATCTAACTCCTTCTTGAATATATTTAATGAATGGCCTCAACTGCCTTCTGTGGTAGCGAATTCCACAGGTTCACCACTCTCTGGGTGAAGAAATTCCTCCTCATCTCAGTCCTAAATGGCTTATCCCTTATCTTTAGACTGTGACCGCTGGTTCTAGACTCCCCGACCATCGGGAACACCCTTCCTGCATCTAGTCTGTCTAGTCCTGTTAGAATTTTATAAGTTTCAATGAGATCCCCTCTCATTCTTCTAAACTCCAGCGAGTATAAGCCCAATCGACCCAATCTCTCCTCATACGTCATTCCTGCCATCCCAGGTATCAGCCTGGTGAATCTTCGCTGCACTCCCTCCATGGCAAGAACATCCTCCCTCAGATAAGGCGACCAAAACTGCACACAATACTCAAGGTGTGGTCTCACCAAGGCCCTATACAACTGCAGCAAGACATCCTTGCTCCTGTACTCGAACCCTCTCGCTATGAAGGCCAACATACCATTTACCTTCTTAACCGCCTGCTGCACCCGCATGCTTACCTTCAGCGACTGGGGCACAAGGACACCCAGGTCTCGTTGCACTTCCCCTTTTCCCAATCTATTGCCGTTCAGATAATAATCTGCCTTCCTGTTTTTGCCACCAAAGTGGATAACCTCACATTTATCCACATTATACTGCATCTGCCATGCATCTGCCCAATCACCCAACCTGTCCAACCTATTCACCTCAACTACTCCATAAGGTAGCCATTTCCACATTCTCACCACTCTCTGTGTAAAGAAGTTTCTCCTGAATTCCTTATTGGATTTATTAGTGACTATCTTATATTGATGGCCCCTAGTTATGGTCTCCCCAACATCTTCTCTACGTCTTCCCTATCGAACCCTTTTGTCATTTTAAAGACCTCTTAAAGGTCATCCCTACAGCCTTCTCTTATTATAAAGAAAAGTGCCCCAGCCTGTTCAATCTTTCCTGATAGTTATAGCCTCTCAGTTCTCTAAACCTTTTTTGCACCTACGCCAGTGCCTCGACATCCATTTTAGAATATGGAGGCCAGAACTGTGCACAGTACTCCAAGGATATAATGTGGAGAAATGTGAAGTTATCCACTTTTGGTAGGAAAAATAGAAAAGCAGAGTATTTTTTAAATGGCGAGAGATTGGGAAATGTTGGTGTTCAGAGGGACCTGGGTGTCCTTGTACACGAATCACTGAAAGTTAACATGCAGGTACAGCAAGCAATTAGGAAAGCAAATGGTATGTTGGCCTTTATTACAAGAGGATTAGAGTATAAGAGTAAAGACGTCTTACTGCAATTATATAGGGCCCTGGTGAGACCACACCTGGAGTATTGTGTACAGTTTTAGTCTCCTTATCTAAGGAAGGATATACTTGCCATAGAGGGAGTGCAACGAAGGTTCACCAGACTGGTTCCTGGGATGGGGGGGTTGTCCCATGAGGAGAGATTGAGTAGACTCGGCCTATATTCTCTAGAGTTTAGAAGAATGAGAGGTGATCTCATTGAAACATACAAAATTCTTACAGGGCTTGACAGGATAGATGCAGGGAGGATGTTTCCCCTGGCTGGGGAGTCTAGAACCAGGGGTCACAGTCTCAGGATAAGGGGTTGGCCATTTAGGACTGAGATGAGGAGGAATTTCTTCACTCAGAGGGTGGTGAATCTTTGGAATTCTCTACCCCAGAGGGCTGTGGATGCTCAGTCGTTCAGTATATTCAAGCCTGAGATCAATAGATTTTTGAATATTATGGGAATCAAGATATGGGGATAGTTCAGGAAAGTGGAGATGAGGTAGAAGATCAGCCATGATCTTATTGAATGGCGGAGCAGGCTCGAGGGGCCAAATGGCCGACTCCTGCTCCTATTTCCTATGTTCTTAAGTGTGGTGTAACCAAGGTTCGACACAAGTTTAACAAATAAGTGGACCCTCAAAGCCCAAGTAACTCTCTTGTGTTTATTTCTTACTCACTGTTCAAATGTTATGGGCCTGGTGGTTTGCAAAGGGCTGTTCTTGGCACTGTTGTCTCATTGGAGGATAAATCTGAAATCAGAACCCCGAGATCTGTTAGTATCAAAGAAAGAAAGAACTTGCATTTCACAACCTTGGGACGTCATAGAAACATAGAAGATAGGAGCAGGAGTAGGCCATTCGGCCCCTCGAGCCTGCTCCGCCATTCAATGAGATCATGGCTGATCATCCAAATTCAGTACCCGGTCCCTGCCTTCTCCCCATATCCCTTGATCCCTTTAGCCTTAAGAAATATATCTAACTCCTTCTTGAATATATTTAATGGATTGGTCTCAACTGCCTTCTGTGGTAGAGAATTCCACAGGTTCACCACTCTCTGGGTGAAGAAATTCCTCCTCATCTCTGTCCTAATTGGCTTACCCCTTATCCTTAGACTGTGACCCCTGGTTCTGGACTCCCCCGCCATTGGGAACAGCCTTCCTGCATCTAGTCTGTCTAGTCCTGTTAGAATTTTATAAGTTTCAATGAGATCCCCTCTCATTCTTCTAAACTCCAGCGAGTATAAGCCCAATCGACCCAATCTCTCCTCATACGTCATTCCTGCCATCCCAGGTATCAGTCTGGTGAATCTTCGCTGCACTCCCTCCATGGCAAGAACATCCTTCCTCAGATAAGGCGACCAAAACTGCACACAATACTCCAGGTGTGGTCTCACCAAGGCTCTGTACAACTGCAGCAAGACATCCTTGCTCCTGTACTCGAATTCTCTCGCTACGAAGGCCAACATACCATTTGCCTTCTTAACCGCCTGCTGCACCTGCATGCTTACCTTCAGCGACTGGTGCACAAGGACACCCAGGTCTCGTTGCACTTCCCCTTCTCCCAATCTATTGCCGTTCAGATAATAATCTGCCTTCCTGTTTTTGCCACCAACGTCCCTCAGTGTTTTTACAACCAATGAGGTACTTTCGGAGCAAAAAAGAAATTACTGCAGACGCTGGAAATCTGAAATAAAAACAGAAAATGCTGGAGAAACTCAGCCGGTCAGGCAGCATCTGTGAAGAGAGAAACATTCAGGTCAATGACCTTGCGTCAGAACTGCTTTTGGAGGAACGCTGAATATCTTGGAGATATCTGTAGTCCTGGGTGGATCCAAAACACGAAGGGTGGAATTTCAGTTGGAATCCACGTGGAGTAAGGTCGGAGCCAGAGACAGTTGCTGAGGAAAGATACGTGGCTGTGAAAGCGAGTTTTGGTAGCTACCTGATCAAACACAAGAAGGGAGGCAGAAAGCAATGAAGATGAACAAGGTAAAAAGAGACAAACGGAACTCCCGTCGGAGAGAGGAGCAGAACTTCTTCAAGGTGGGCATTCCTGGAAGAGAAATGGCAGTGAATTAAAACACTAATACAAAAAGAAAACACTGCAGATGCTGGAAATCTGAAATAAAAACAGAAAATGCTGGAGAAACTCAGGCAGGATCTGTGAAGAGAGAAACAGAGTTAACGTTTCAGGTTGATGACCTTTCGTCAGAAATGCTTTTGGGGTGTAGTTGTAATGTAGGAAGTTTAGGACACTGTCACAAGATAATTATGGATGTGGGAGGCCAGTTGGCTCATCTTAGTTCATTCATCCAGAAAGACACTAACGTTCCCCCACTGAAACATCCATTTGGTTCTTAAATGATTCCAGGGTGTTTGTCACTCCGTGTGAAGTGAGACTTCCTGATAGCTGTCCTAAATTCGGCATTGATTAACCCTTTTCTGGTTTTGGAGGTCTCAATGCCAGACGTTGACCCATCCTTTCACCCTGTAGATGTTGGTGGGCTTGCATTCCCAGCCTTCATTTGGGATTCGACAAGATTTGGAGGTTTTTCTTTTAGATTCCCTGTGTTTCATGGGGGAGGGTGAAAGGATTCCCTGATACTTGGGAGAATGGTTTATCTCAAATTCCACTGCATTAGAAGGTATTGACTCAGATTCCTACACATTTGGGCATTGACGTAAGAAAACTACTAGGCACTTGGTCTAAGCATTAAACAAAGCTTTAATCAACTGTTTTACAACATGGAGGTCTAGTTGTGTCCTTCACTAGTTCCTGTTAAGAATGTCCTGCGCAAGCTGGGCCCGTGCCTGAGTATTTATACTCTCCCTGGACAGCGCCACCCGTAGGCCGCTCAGGCCCAGAAATTCGGGTCTCCACGGGTGAGTACGCATGGGGTACTCACTCGTAGGCCCAATGGAAGTGCCGGTTTCCTGCATGCACTGCGCATGCGCGGGAAACCGGCACTTCCGTCCCCCTGAAAGGGGTTCAGAGTTCGAACGCGTGCGCGGGAGAGGCTGCGCGTGCGCATCGAACTTCCTTTTTTTTTGCAGGTTTTCCCAGGAGGGTAAGTCTCCAGAAGTTACACATTTAAAAAGCAGGCGTAAGGCCTGCTTTTCACAAGGTAAGTGGTGAATTAATTAAAATTACAACATTTTTTCCACAGGTTTATTATTTTTAAATACTTTAAAGCAAGGTAAGTTTATTTTTAGCCCCGTTAGAAAATAAAATTATTTTTTTCAAAAATTTAAATTATTGTTTAAAAGTTATTTCATGTAATTTATAGTTTATTTAAAAAATGTGATTTAAAAAAAAAATTATTTGAAGATTTAGTGGTGTTTTGGGGCTTATAGTATTTATAGGTTTGACAGCTCTTCCTGTCAAACTTATGAATGGGCATTCCCTGCTCCGATTGGCTCTCCATGGCCCACGTGATCCCAGGGGACGCTTCGAACTAACTGCGCCCCTGGGATACACAAGGACTGCGCGCCGGCAGTTGGAGGAGGCTCAGGATCGGAATTCCACGCGGGCCCACAGCACAACGGCCGGCGCGCTAGGTAAGTGCAGGTCGGGGGCTTACACCCGCGGGAAGCCCCCGACCCAAATTTCTGGGCCATTATTTCATAAGTCTTTCTTTCATGAATGACTGATTCAAGTCAGGCATTTTTCTCTCAGAATCTCTGACAATTGAGGGTTTTTAACCTGTGATACTCCTAAATTCATAGATTATTCTCCCAGATTCCCCAAAATTTGGCGGTTGGGGGGGGGAGGTGGGGCGTTGTTCTTTCAGATTCGCCGACATTTGGGCTTTTCTCTCAGACTACTTGACAATTGAAGGTTTCTATCTCAGATTTCCCGACAGTTGGGATTTTCTCTCAGGTTCTCCAACATTTGGCCATCTTTTAATCTCATATATTCCCTGACATTTGGGAGGATTGGGAGGAGATAGCGGAAGGGCTTGCCATAATTTTCCAATCTTCCCTAGATGCAGAGGAGGTGCCTGAGGATTGGAAAGTGGCAATTGTGACACCATTGTTCAAGAAAGGGTGCAAGGACAATCCTAGTAACCACAGGCTGGTCAGTGTAACATCAGTGGTGGGTAAAGTTTTAGAAACAATAATCAAGGAAAAAATTAATGGGCACTTGGTGAGGTTTAAGCTAATTAAGGAGAGCCAACACTCATTTGTAAAAGACAGATCATGTTTAACTAATCTAATTGAATATTTTGATGAAGTAACAGGGAGGGAGGATCGATGAAGGGAATGCAATGGATGTTGTCCACATGGATTTTAGGAAGGCGTTTGACAAAGTACCACATAGAAGGCTGGTTAACAAAATTGAGGCTCATGGAATAGGTGGGTCAGTGGCAGCTTGGATAAGGAATTAGCTTAAGGACAGAAAACAGCGAGTTTTGGTAAATGGCTGTTTTTCAGACTGGAGGATGGTAGACAGTGGTGTTCCCCAAGGGTCAGTGCTGGGAATACTGCTTTTTTTTTATATATATAAATGACCTGGATATTGGAATACAGAGTAGATCTTCTAAATTTGCCGATGACACCAAACTTGGGGGTATGGCAAACAGTGATGATATCAATCGACTGCAACAGGACATAGAAAGGCTAGCAGAATGGGCAGACAAGTGGCAGATGGAATTTAATACAGAGAAGTGTGAGGTGGTGCATTTTGGCAGAAGGAACAGGGAGAGGCAATATACACTTAATGGCACAGTTTTAAAGAGTGTGCAGGTACAGAGGGACCTGGGAGTTAATGTGCATAGGTCCCTGAAGGTGGCAGGGCATATTGAGAGAGTGGTTAACAAAGCATATGGGATCTTGGGCTTCATAAATAGAGGTACTGAGTACATAAGAAATAGGAGCAGGAATAGGCCACTTGGCCCCTCGAGCCTGCTCCGCCATTCAATAAGATCATGGCTGATCTTGGGTTCAAAGCCACTTCCCTGCCCGATCCCCATAACCCTTCACTCACTTATCTTGTAAAAATCTGTCTATCTCCACCTTAAATGTATTTAATGACCCAGCCTCCACGGCTCTCTGGGGCAGAGAATTCCACAGATTTACGACCCTCTGAAAGAAGAAATTCTTCCTCATCTCAGTTCTAAAAGGGCGACCCTTTATTCTGAAACTATGCCCGAGTTCTAGATTTCCCCACGAGGGGAAATATCCTCTCTGCATCTACCTTATCAAGCCCCCTCAGTATCTTATATGTTTCGATAAGATCACCTCTAATTTTTCTAATTTTCAATGAGTATAGGCCCAGCCTGCTCAACCTTTCCTCATAAGTCAACCTCCTCATCTCTGGAATCAACTGTGTGAATCATCTCTGAACTGCCTCCAATGCAAGTATATCCTTCCTTAAATAAGGAGACCAAAACTGTACGCAGTACTCCAGGTGTGGTCTCACCAATACCCTGTACAGTTGTAGCAGGACTTCCCTGCTTTTATACTCCAACCCCCTTGAAATAAAGGCCAACATTCCATTTGCCTTTTTGATTACTTGCTGTACCTGCATGCTAACTTTTTGTGTTTCATGCACAAGGACCTCCAGGTCCCTCTGAACTGCAGCATTTTGTAATCTCTCTCCAATTAAATAATAATTTGTTTTTTTATTTTTCCTGCCAAAGTGGATAACCTCGCACTTTCCCACATTATACTCCATCTGCCAAATGTTTGCCCACTCACTTAGCCTGTCTATATCCCTTTGCAGATTCTTTGAGTCCTCTGCACAACTTGCTTTCTGTAGAAGGGTTTCGACCCGAAACGTTGACTCTATTTCTCTCTCCACGGATGTTGCCTGGCCTGCTGAGTTTTTCCAGCATTTTCTGTTGTTATTTTGCTTTCCCACCCATCTTTGTATCATCTGCAAACTTGGCTACATTACACTCGGTCCCTTCATCCAAGTCATTAATGTAGATTGTAAATAGTTGAGGCCCCAGCACCGATCCCTGTGGCACCCGACTGGTTACCGTTTGCCAACCGGAAAATGACCCATTTATCCCGACTCTCTGCTTTCTGTTGGTTAGCCAATGCTCTATCCATGCTAATATATTAGCCCCAACTCCGTGAGCTCTTATGCAGTAACCTTTTATGTGGCACCTTATCGAATGCCTTCTGGAAATCCAAATACACCACATCCACTGGCTCACCCTTATCCACCCTGCTCGTTACATCCTCAAAGAACTCCAGCAAATTTGTTAAACATGATTTCCCTTTCCAGGGAATTTTGGAATATTGCAACCAATGCATCCACTATCTCTGCAGCCACTTCTTTAAAGACCCTGGGATGCAGGCCATCTTGTTCAGGGAACTTGTCATCTTTTAGTCCCATTATTTTACCAAGTATTTTTTCCTTAGTGATAGTGATTGTCTTTAGTTCCCCCCTCCCTGTGGCCCCTTGATTGTCCATTGTTAGGATGCTGTTAGTGTCTTCTACCGTGAAGACAGATGCAAAATATTTGTTCAGAGTCTCTGCCATTTCCCCGTTCCCCATCATTAATTCCCCATTCTCATCCTCTAAGGGACCAACGTTTACTTTAGCTACTCTCTTCCTTTTTTACATACTTGTAGAAGCTCTTACTTTCTGTTTTAATATTTCTTGCCAGTTTACTCTCATAATTCATCTTCTCTCTCTTTATTTTGTTATTAGTCATCCTTTGCTGGTTTTTAAAAATTTCCAAATCCTCTGGCCTCCCACCAATCTTGGCAACATTGTATGCCTTCGTTTTCAATTTGATACCATCCTTTATTTCCTTGGTTAGCCACGTATAGTGCTCCCTTCTCTTAAAATATTTCTTTCTCACTGGACAAAAGTAGAGAAGTTATGCTGAACCTTTATAAAGCGCTGGTTAGGCCACAACTGGAGTATTGCGTCCAGTTCTGGTCACCACACTACAGGAAGGATGTGAAGGCCCTTGAGAGGGTGCAGAGATTTACCAGAATGGTTCCGGGGATGGGGGATCTTTGCTACAAGGACAGGTTGGAGAAGCTGGATTTGTTTTCATTAGAGCAAAGGAGGTTGAGGGGCGATTTGATAGAGGTGTACAAGATTATAACGGGTTTGGATAGGCTATACGGGGAAAGGCTGTTCCCACTAGTTGATGGTACAAGGACTAGGGGACACAGATTTAGGTTTTGGGCAAGAGATACAGGGAGGATGTGAGGAAAAACTTTTTTACACAGCGAGTGGTGAGGACCTGGAACTCGCTGGCGACAGAAGTGGTGGAAGCGGAGACACTCGATGTTTTCAAGGGGAGACTGGATAGGCACTTGAGGGAAATAAACTTGCAGGGCTACGGGGATAGAGCGGGGGAATGGGACTGACCCGATTGCTCTGTAGAGAGCCAGCACAGACTCAATGGGCCGAATAGCCTCCTTCTGTGCCGTTATGACTCTATGATTTTCTTTCCGATGCCCCTAGGGACGTTTTACTATGTTAAAAGGCACTATATAAATGCAAGTTGCTGTTGTTGAATTTAGCTCAGGTTCCCCAACATTTGGTGGGTTTTCCGCACAGATTCCCCAACATTTGGGGAGCTTAATCTGATTCTTTGACATCCGGAGGTAATTCTCTCAGATTCCCCAACATTGGGAGAGGCGAGGGGATTATTGGATTTCAAGGTATTTGAGGGTTTTTATCTATGATTTCCCAAAATATGAATGTTTACCTCTCAGATTCCCCGACATTTGGAAGTTCTTCTCTGAGACTGCGATATTTAGAGGGTATTATCTCAGATTAGGAACATAGGAACGCGAGTAGGCCATTCAGCCCCTTGTGCCTGTTCCGCCATTCAATCAGATAATGGCTGATCTGTAGCTCAAACCCATTTACCCACCTTTGCTCCATATCTCTTGATAGCCTTACCTAACAAAATCTATCAATCTCAAACTGTAAAGCTTAATTTGACCCAGCATCCACAGCCTATTGGGGAAGTTCCAGATTCACATTTTTTCTCTTTCAGATGTTTCAGGAGAATCCTCTCAGGATCCCCCACATTTGTAGTTATCTTTTGTAATCTTAGTATAATCGATGTTTGAGGAGATTTCTCCCTCTTGGTCAACTATTGGAGATTTCTCTCAGTCTATCCAACATTTGGAGGCGATTTCTCTAAGATTAGTCAACATTGAGAAGATTTCTCTCAGATTGGCCAACATTTGGAGGAGACTTCTCTCAGCATGGCCAACATTTGGAGATTTCTCCCAGATTGGCCAACATTTGGAGAGGTCTCTCAGAATGGTCAACATTTGGAGGCGATTTCTCTCAGTATGCCTGACATTTGGAGGAGATTTCTCTCAGATTAGTCAACATTGAGATCTCTCTTAGATTGGCCAACATTTGGAGATTTCTCTCAGAATGGCCAACATTTGGAGATTTCTCTCAGAATGGCCAACATTTGGAGATTTCTCTCAGAATGGCCAACATTTGGAGATTTCTCTCAGAATGGCCAACATTTGGAGATTTCTCTCAGAATGGCCAACATTTGGAGATTTCTCTCAGAATGGCCAACATTTGGAGATTTCTCTCAGAATGGCCAACATTTGGAGATTTCTCTCGAAATGGCCAACATTTGGTGATTTCTCTCAGAATGGCCAACATTTGGAGATTTCTCTCGAAATGGCCAACATTTGGTGATTTCTCTCAGAATGGCCAACATTTGGAGGCGATTTCTCTCAGAATGGCCAACATTTGGAGATTTCTCTCAGAATGGCCAACATTTGGAGATTTCTCTCAGAATGGCCAACATTTGCTGATTTCTCTCAGAATGGCCAACATTTGGAGACGATTTCTCTCAGAATGGCCAACATTTGGAGATTTCTCTCAGAATGGCCGACATTTGGAGAAGATTTCTCTCAGAATGGCCGACATTTGGAGATTTCTCTCAGAACGCCCGACATTTGGAGACGATTTCTCTCAGAATGCCCGACATTTGGAGAAGATTTCTCTGAGAATACCCGACATTTGCGGGACCTTTCTCTCCGCTCGGCTCCCATCCCTCGCTCGCTGGGCGGTTGGAACTCTCCCGCCCTTTGCCGCCGGCCTTGCGCGCTGACGTCACCGCCCGCCCGGCCTTGCGCGCTGACGTCACCACCCGCCCGGCCTTGCGCGCTGACGTCACCACCCGCCCTTGGCCGCCCGCCCGGCCTTGCGCGCTGACGTCACCCGCCGGAGCCGCCGCTGCCGTGGCTGGGCGGCTCTTTGACAGTAACCGCAGTGAGTGCCAGCCGCACCTCAGCACCGGCAGCAGCCCTCTCCGCTTGTTCCTCATGGCCGGGACGTGCCTCGAAGCGGTCAAGCGCAAGATCAAGGTGCTGCAGAACCAGGCCGACGACGCCGAGGAGCGGGCCGAGCGGCTGCAGCGGGAGGTGGGGGTCGAGCGCAAGGCCCGCGAGCAGGTGAGCGAATGGCGGCGGTGGGCCCAGGGGGGAGAGGGGAGAGAGTCCAGTCCGGAGCGGTGCCATCATCACTCACGGCCGGGCTGTCAAAAAGCTCAGTCGTTGCTCACGGGGAAACGTAGTGCGTTCGCGGCGCGCACGTACTCGCGTCAAAGCCGCCCTTCCCTGCGTGCGCGCACCCGACACCTTCCCCCCCCCCAGTGCGCGTGCGCGACTACCCTCAGGGGCGTGTATGCGCATGCGTGAGGGTTCCAGTACAGGAACAAGGATGTCTTGCTACAGTTGTACAGGGCCTTGGTGAGACCACACCTTGAGTATTGTGTGCAGTTTTGGTCGCCTTATCTGAGGAAGGATGTTCTTGCCATGGAGGGAGTGCAGCGAAGATTCACCAGACTGATACCTGGGATGGCAGGAATGACGTATCAGGAGAGGTTGGGTCGATTGGGCTTATACTCGCTGGAGTTTAGAAGAATGAGAGGGGATCTCATTGAAACTTATAAAATTCTAACAGGACTGGACAGACTAGATGCAGGAAGGCTGTTCCCGATGGCGGGGGAGTCCAGAACCAGGGGTTACAGTCTAAGGATAAGGGGTAAGCCATTTAGGACAGAGATGAGGAGGAATTTCTTCACCCAGAGAGTGGTGAACCTGTGGAATTCTCTACCACAGAAGGCAGTAGAGGCCAATCCATTAAATATATTCAAGAAGGAGTTGGATATATTTCTTAAGGCTAAAGGGGTCAAGGGATATGGGGAGAAAGCAGGGACAGGGTACTGAATTTGGATGATCAGCCATGATCTCATTGAATGGCGGAACAGGCTTGAGGGGCCGAATGGCCGACTCCTGCTCCTATCTTCTATGTTTCTATCCCTCGGGTCTGTGTGCGCATGCGCGACTACCCTCAGGTCTGTGTGCGCATGTGTGACATCCCTCAGAGAGGGGTGTGTGTCAGCATAATATCACTCCCCCTGGTGTGTGTGTGTGTGTGTGTGTGTGTGTGTGTGTGTGTGTGTGTGTGTGTGTGTGTGTGTGTCAGTATAATATCACTCATAGAAGATAGGAGCAGGAGTAGGCCATTCGGCCCCTCGAGCCCGCTCCGCCATTCAATGCGATCATGGCTGATCATCCAAATTCAGTACCCTGTCCCTGCTTTCTCCCCATATCCCTTGATCCCTTGAGCCTTAAGAAATATATCGAACTCCTTCTTGAATATATTTAATGAATTGGCCTCAACTGCCTTCTGTGGTAGAGAATTCCACAGGTTCACCACTCTCTGGGTGAAGAAATTCCTCCTCATCTCAGTCCTAAATAGCGTACCCCTTATCTTTAGACTGTGACCCCTGGTTCTGGACTCCCCCGCCATCGGGAACATCCTTCTTGCATCTAGTCTGTCCAGTCCTGTTAGAATTTTATAAGTTTCAATGAGATCCCCTCTCATTCTTCTAAACTCCAGCGAGTATAAGCCCAATCGACCCAATCTCTCCTCATACGTCATTCCTGCCATCCCAGCTATCAGCTTGGTGAATCTTCGCTGAACTCCTTCCATGGCAAGAACATCCTTCCTAGATAAGGCGACCCCCTGGTGTGTGTGTGTGTCAGTGCAATATCACTCCCCGTGTGTGTCCATGCGAGCAACATCTCGTGTTTGAGACATTAAACCCCCTCCCCCCCCTCAGTATGTGTTGGTGGAGTGTTGCTCTCAGTAGTGTTAATGAGCTATTTCATTATCGGAGCAGTACACGGGGATTAAAACATTTCAAGGTTGAGGTGATGCTGAACTACGTAAGAGTTGGTTTCGACCTCTAGCCTGTGCAGAACTGGCTGATACTTGCTCAGATTATGGAACAGGAGTTGTATTTTGTCCCAGTGCTCCTAGGTTAGGAGGGAAAAGAGATAGAGGGGGTGCGTTTTACGCGAGGGCAGGATTGGTTTTGGCTGTGATGCGTCTGTGGTCAAATGCTTCAGTATCAAGGCTCGTGCATAATGGCCCCTTGAACGAGGTACTGGATGGCCATTGGGCCTGTACTCGGCAGCAGCCAATCCTTCAGAGGAGAAGTGAGAATTGGTGGGGAGAGACAGACTCCCATTTCTCCAGCGCCTTTCACGACCTCAGGACGTCCCAAAGCACTTTACAGCCAATGAAGTACTTTTTTTGAAGTGTGGTCACTGTTGTAATGTAGGAAACGCGGCAGCCAATTTGCGCACAGCAAGCTCCCACAAACAGCAATGTGATAATGACCAGATCATCTGTTTTATTGATGTTGATTGAGGGATAAGTATTGGCACCGGGGAGAACTCCCCCCTGCTCTTCCAATAGTGGCCGTGGGATCTTTTACATCCACCCGAGAGGGCAGACGGGGGCCCTCGGTTTAACGTCTCACCCGAAAGAGCATGGTACTGCAATATATCAAAGATGTCCGATCTTCGATAAGACCAGAGAGCGGGTGGAGACGCACAACACACCTGCAGGCAGCTGATGCAGAGAGGGAGACGTGTCAACACCTCGGGTGACGATTTGTCCGAATGTTGCACTCCGTGCTCAGCCTGTCTTTCACACGCGGACTGAGCTGTGCTACCGACCAATTTCTGGTGGGGCCTAAACCCCAGATTAGCTCTTGCACCGTAAAGGGAGGGGAGGAGTTAGAAGCAATAATTTTTGTACGAAAGGGTCATTCGGATATGGAATGCATTACCACAAGTGGATGTTGAAGTCTAGCCGATCACTTTGAACAAAGTTGGGAGAAAACTGGCACTTAGAGAGGGTACAGAGGAGATTTACCAGGATGTTGCACCCCAGGACTGGAGAATTTTAGCGATGAGGAAAGATTGGGCAGGCTGGGGTTGTTTTCTTTGGAACAGAGGAGGCTGAGGGGAGATTTAATTGAGGTGTATAAAATTACGAGGGGCCTGGATAGAGTGGAGAGGAAGGACCGATTTCCCTTAGCGGAGAGGTCAATAACTAGGGGGGCAGAGATTGAAAGTCATTGGGAGAAGGATTAGAGGGGAGTTGAGGAGAACTTTTTTCACCCAGAGGGCGGTGGGGGTCTGGAACTCACTGCCTGAAAGGGTGGTCGAGGCAGAAACCCTCACCGCATTTAGAAAGTACTTGGATATGCACTTGAAGCGCCGGAACCTACAGGGCGACGGGACCAAGAGCTGGAAAGTGGGATCAGGCCGGATGGGCTCTTTGTCGGCCGGCACGGACACGATGGGCCGAACGGCCTCCTCCTGCGCCGTAAATGTCTGTGATGAGAGAAAGCAGTAGCGAAGTGATTGGGAAATAAAACTCATCCGTTGACTCGACCAAGTGACCCCACAAAGCAGCTTCGACCGCTCCCCCCACTTCAGCTGAAAACTTCTCGTGCTGCTGGTGTGAGAATGTACGTTCCGCTCATCAGCGATACGATCGCTTGTGGTTATACTTGCCTTTCCTTCCCTTATATGGATTTTTTTTTTTTAACGTACTTGCGCACCACCCCCTCCCCCCCCCTCTGTGATACTGCTCGCGATGAGTCACAGGATACTCTGTTAAAGTGCGAGGGGCGGGGGGGAAGGTTTGCGGGGAGTGCGTGCGACACTTGGCAGAAGCACGCCCCATATGCAAGACTTTTTAAGGTGTGCTAGAGGATCTCTCGTGGCCGTACTGTGTGAGCTGCTTTGTAAGAAGGGGTTATCAACAGTGTGAGATGGGGGGGGGGAAAAGTATGGCAGGAAGTCAGTGTGACACTTGCATCGAGTGTAGAGCACAGAGAAACAGGCCATTGGCCCAACTGCTCCACGCGAGCCTCCTCCCACCCCTACTTCAACTAACTCTATCAGCATATCCTTCTATTCCTTTCTCCCTCATGTGCTTATCTAGCTTCCCCTTAAATGCATCGATACTATTCGCCTCGACCACTCCCTGTGGTAGCGAGTTCCACATTCTCACCACTCTCTGGGTAAAGAAGTTTCTCCTGAATTCCCCATTGGATTTATTAGTGACTCTCTTATATTTATGACCCCTAGTTCTGGCCTTCCCCCCCCCCCCACAAGTGGAAACAAATTCTCTACGTCTACCCTATCGAACCCTTTCATTATCTTAAAGACCTCTATCAGGTCACCCCTCAGCCGTCCCTTTTCTGGAGAAAAGAGCCTCAGCCTTTCCTGATACAAACATAGAAGATAGGAGCAGGAGTCGGCCATTCGGCCCCTCGAGCCTGCTCCGCCATTCAATGCGATCGTGGCTGATCGTCCAAATTCAGTACCCTGTCCCTGCTTTCTCCCCATGTCCCTTTAGCCTTAAGAAATATATCTAACTCCTTCTTGAATATATTTAATGAATTGGCCTCCACTGCCTTCTGTGGTAGAGAATTCCACAGGTTCACCACTCTCTGGGTGAAGAAATTCCTCCTCATCTCAGTCCTAAATGGCTTACCCCTTATCCTTAGACTGTGACCCCTGGTTCTGGACTCCCCGACCATCGGGAACATCCTTCCTGCATCTAGTCTGTCCAGTCCTGTCAGAATTTTATAAGTTTCAATGAGATCCCCTCTCATTCTTCTAAACTGGTGAATGATAAGTATATACTTATTGTGAATCCTTTTTGCAGACACTTTCTTGTTCAAGTGTGTGCTATATGCAAGACTTAATATTAAGCCGTGTGTAAGGCGTGCACGGCCTGTGAGTGTCGCATTTATTTCTTTGCAGTGTCACCACCACACTATCCTCTGAGCGATGCTTAGAAAGATCTGCTAGTATATTTAAAAACAAAATGATCTTTTTCTGCCAGTCTTTCTCCTCACTGCTGCGGTATGGTTTCACAGGCACTGGTTGCTCTCTGGTACCAGTGACCATTGACAGCAGCTGTTGGCATGTTATTTGACAGGGGGAGCGGGAGGGTGCGGGTAACCTGTCCTCAATTGACCCTCATAAATGCACTTTCCAGCTGCATTCACTGGGTAATGATCCGGAGGAGTTGTCCCTTCCTTCCCTTCACCCTTCCTCTCCGTCTGTGTGGCAGGCAGGGCACTCCGGTGCGGACATTATTGGGTTTGGCAGTGATGCCGTTGGTGAGACCACACCTGGAGTACTGTGCACAGTTTTGTTCTCCTTATTTAAGGAGGGATAGAAGCATAGAAAAATAGGAGCAGGAGCCGGCCATTCGGCCCCTCGAGCCTGCTCCGCCATTCAATATGATCATGGTTGATCCTCTATCTCAATACCATATTCCCGCTCTCCCCATACCCCTCGATGCCTTTTGTGACTAGAAATCTATCTATCTCCTTAAATAGATTCAGTGACTTGGCCTCCACAGCCTTCTGTGGTAGAGAATTCCACAGGTTCACCACCCTCTGAGTGAAGAAATTTCTCCTCATCTCAGTCCTCAATGTCCTACCCCGTATCCTGAGACTGTGACCCCTCGTTCTAGACCCCTCGTTCTAGACCCCCCCCCAGCCAGGGGAAACATCCTCCCTGCATCCAGTCTGTCTAGCCCTGTCAGAATTTTATACCTTTCAATGAGACTCCCCTCTCATTCTTCTAAACTCTGGTGAATACAGGTCTAGTCGACCCAATCTCTCCTCATACGACAGTCCTGCCATCCCAGGAATCAGTCTGGTGAACCTTCGCTGCACTCCCTCTATGGCGAGTATATCCTTTCTTGGGTAAGGAGACCAGAACTGCACACAGTGCTCCAGGTGTGGTCTCACCAAGGCCCTGTACAACTGTAGTAAGACATCCTTGCTCCAGTACTCAAGTATACTCCTATACTTGCATTGGAGGCAGTTCAGAGAAGATTCACCAGGTTGATTCCGGAGATGAAGGGGTTGAGGAAAGGTTGAGCAGGTTGGGCCTATACTCATTGGAGTTTAGAAGAATGAGAGGGGATCTTATTGAAACATATAAGATTCTGAGGGGGCTCGACAGGGTAGATGCAGAGAGGATGTTTCCCCCTCGTGGGGGTATCTAGAACTAGGGGGCATAGTTTCAGAATAAGGGTCGCCCATTTAAAATGGAGATGATGAGGAATTTCTTCTGAGGGTCGTGAATCTGTGGAATTCTCTACCCCAGAGAGCCGTGGAAGCTGGGTCATTGAATATATTTAAGGTGGAGATAGACAGATTTTTGAACGATATGGGAGTAAAGGGTTATGGGGAGCGGGCAGGGAAGTGGAGTTGAGGCCCAGATCAGATCAGCCACGATCTTATTGAATGGCGGAGCAGGCTCGAGGGGCCGAATGGCCGACTCCTCCTATTGCTTATGGCGCATGTGGTTAAATAGCTGTTGACGCTCACTTCTACACTGATGTTTGTGGAATGGAAATTGAGTGAGATACTGGAAGGTGCTAGTGCCAGTGGAGCCAGTCCCCAGCAAGAGTCAGGGGAACAGAGTGGGGGGGGTGGAATGCAGGTGGTTGTCCTGCTTTGGAGGTGCTGAGGTGGGCCGGTTATCGGGTTAGGTGTAGTTTGAGGGGAAACTGCTCGAACCCCCCGATGTCATCTGCAGCTCTTATCACCCGACTGACTCCAGAAAATCATTAATGGGCAATCTGAAGGCACCATTAGTTTTGTTTTCAGAGAAGTGCTTCTTCAAACCGGTGGAACAGGGTGACTCAGCGATTCTGAAACCAACCACCTTGGTTGCTGTTTCATTCTTGGGGGAGCTCTGAATTTCAGTCAGTTGCAAAACGAACAGACTGAATCTCCAGGCTCACTGGGCCCTTGAGGATCAGTCCCAAACCCCACCCCAAATAAGTCAGTTGTCCTGGTAGGATTTTGCTATAGTTTTAATGATGTTTGCCATGTGGTCGGGTGAAGTCCAAAACTAGGGCCATCAAACCTAGAAACATAGGAGATAGGAGCAGGAGTCGGCCATTCGGCCCCTCGAGCCTGCTCCGCCATTCAATGAGATCATGGCTGATCATCCAAATTCAGTACCCTGTCCCTGCCTTCTCCCCATATCCCTTGATCCCTTTAGCCTTAAGAAATATATCTAACTCCTTCTTGAATATATTTAATGAATTGGCCTCAACTGCCTTCTGTGGCAGAGAATTCCACAGGTTCACCACTCTCTGGGTGAAGAAATTCCTCCTCATCTCTGTCCTAAATGGCTTACCCCTTATCCTTAGACTGTGACCCCTGGTTCTGGACTCCCCTGCCATCGGGAACATCCTTCCTGCATCTAGTCTGTCTAGTCCTGTTAGAATTTTATAAGTTTCAATGAGATCCCCTCTCATTCTTCTAAACTCCAGCGAATAGAAGCCCAATCGACCCAATCTCTCCTCATACGTCATTCCTGCCATCCCAGGTATCAGCCTGGTGAATCTTCGCTGCACTCCCTCCATGGCAAGAACATCCTTCCTTAGATAAGGCGACCAAAACTGCACACAATACTCAAGGTGTGGTCTCACTTAGGCCCTGTACAACTGCAGCAAGACATCCTTGCTCCTGTACTCAAATCCTCTCGCTACGAAGGCCAACATACCATTTGCCTTCTTAACCACCTGCTGCACCTGCATGCTTACCTTCAGCGACTGGTGCACAAGGACACCCAGGTCTCGTTGCACTTCCCCTTCTCCCAATCTATTGCCATTCAAATAATAATCTGCCTTCCTGTTTTTGCCACCAAAGTGGATAACCTCGCATTTACCCACATTATACTGCATCTGCCCAACCTGTCCAAATCGTACTGGAGTTTCTCGGCATCCTCCCCACAGCACACACGCCCACCCAGCTTTGTGTCGTATATAAGATAGTCACCAAGAAATCCAATAGATAATTCAGGAGAAATCATTTTACCCAGAGAGTGGTGAGGAGGTGGAACTCGCTACCACAGGGAGTGGTTGAGGTGAAGAGCGTCGATGCCTTTAAGGGGAAGCTGGATAAACACATGAGGGAGAAAGGAATCGAAGGATATGCTGGTATGGCGAGTTGAAGTAGGGGGTGGGAGGAGGCTGGTGCGGAGCATAAACACCGGCACGGAGCAGTTGGGTCGAATTCTCTGTGTATTGGGTGAATTGGTTTACCCCCTCCTCAGGTTTTTCTCCCCGTGCTGACTCTTGCTGGGGTGCACTTCCATAGGAACGTGCAGCTCTCCCATTCCTTGCCAAAGTGGGTAGTCTCCAATGTCTTGACCCCCTCAGCGTTGTGCCTGATCTTATCCTCGCCCATTGTAGGGGTGGGGGCGACGGCACCGCTTTACAAATGGCCTCAGCGCCCCTGGGCTTGTGGGGGGTGAGGGTGCAAACTAAAAACCTGCAGAGGTGATGGAGGCCTGTTGAGGCGGATCTTCAAGATCCCGTGGCACTAATTGACGACGAGCAGGGAGTTCTCCTGATTTCAGAATTGAGATTAGGTTTATTTGCCATATGTAACAAGTACAATGGAATGCTTGTTCCCCGTCGGGACGCGTCAGCTATACATACAGCGCCGCGTTCAGAGTCAATACAATGGCTTCCCGTGGCAGTGGGAGCACGATGTCCCTCAGCCGCTCCGTCCTCCTCTTCATCGCGGCCTCCTCCTCACTGTTGCCGGCTCCACGTGCGGTGGCCTGCTCCGGCCGCCATGCCCGGCTCCCATTCGGACTGCGAGTTACCCAAAATAGAGCTGCCGGCCGACGTGCTGCAGCGGGTCGTGAGTCTGCTGTTGCTGCTGCGCTCCTCCGCCCGACTCGCCAAACACATCGTCGGGATGTGAATGCACCAATGCGGCCTCCTCTTCACCGTCGCTGGCTCCACGCTCCGCGGCCCGGGGCCTACTTCTCTCTCTTCGCGGGTCGGCCTCTGGCCGCCATGCTCGGCTCCCCTCCTCCCAGTCGGAATTCCTTCCCGCCGAGGAGCTGCCGGCCGATGTGCTCCAGCGGGTCGGCTTGGCTGCTGCTGCTGCTGCCCACCGTGCTGCGCTGCCTCTGCCCGACTCGCCGAGCACCTCGCCCAACAGCCGTTTAAAACAAAAATGTAACTTGTCATTCGTCTCTATGCTTTGTGAGATTTCACTCTCTGAACCAGAGGCCACAGATTGAAGGTGATTGTCCAAAGAACCAGAGGCGACGGGAGGAAAAACTTTTTTACGCAGCGAGTGGTCAGGATTGGGAATGCGCTGCCTGATAGGGCGGTGGATACAGATTCAATAGTAGCTTTCAAAAGGGAATTGGATAAATACTTGGAGAGAAAATTGCCGGGATATGGGGCAAGAGCGGGGGAGCGGGACTGACTGGATGGCTCTTCGAAAGAGCCGGCGCAGACTCGATGGGCCGAATGGCCTCCTTCTGTGCTGTACTATTCGATGAAAGTGCCTGCAGTGGACAATTCCAGCACCTTGTATGTAATCCATTCTGTATGAAGTGTTGTAGAGTAGCTTGAGATATGTGATCAGAGGGTGTCTAAATTCAGAGCTTGCTTTTTTTTTAACATAGGAACAGGAGCAGGCCATTCAGCCCCTCGAGCCTGTTCCGCCATTGATGAGATCACAGCTGATCTGCGACGTAACTTCATCTACCCGCCTTTGGCCCATATCCCCTTAACAGGACTGGATGCAGGGAGGATGTTTCCCCTGGCGGCTGTGGGGGTGGTGTCTAGAATGAGGGGTCACAGTCTCCGGATACGGGGTAGGACATTTAGGACAGAGATGAGGAGAAATGTCTTCACTCAGGGCGGTGAACCTGTGGAATTCTCTACCACAGAAGGCTGTGGAGGCCAAGTCACTGAATATATTTAAGAAGGAGATAGATAGATTTCTAGACACAAAAGGCATCAAGGGGTATGGGGAGAGAGCGGGAATATGGTATTGAGATAGAGGACCAGCCATGATCATATTGAATGGCGGAGCAGGCTCGAAGGGCCGAATGGCCGACTCCTGCTCCTATTTTTCTATGTTTCGAATACCTTTGGTTAACAAAAGGTTTTATTGGGATAGGGAACGCCCTAAGTCCTATGAGTCAGTTGCAATATTGAAGAGGGGAATGTGAGAGAAACCCTCAGTCAGATATATTGCAGGGTGTGTG